>NC_133207.1:2107617-2165117 GCF_958299795.1 Porites lutea | reverse complement strand
AGAGATTTTTTTTGATAGATTTTCTAGTACAACGTTCGTTGGAGTGCCTTCCATCCGTGCACTAGGCTGTCTCCTAGGTTCACGTAAGGCGGTACCCTGAGTGGGTGTTCTTAAGTGCAATCTACACAATAGAGGCATTGAGGCTTCTAAGATGCTTAAATAAAATTGCACTCGAGCTGCGATTTTGTCATCATGAAAACGAACCTCCAACTCTGCATCGTCTGCATCGTCCTCTAAAAGCTTAAGATAAATTTCCTCCATGTCACTCTTTACGTGAGGTTATATTCCTTCTGATACAAACACGGATGCCTTATCGTGCCCAGGTACCATATCTTTCTTCGAGTTTTGGCAAATAGGCTTTATGCCTTGTTTTTTAAGCCGCTCTAACACCTCTTCTTTAAGGTGAGCAGGGCAACACATCAGACACAAAATGGTTAAAAAATCTGGACGAAAGTAAGCGAAGAAGACTGTCCGTATGGGCGGAATAAGAGTGCGGCTGTAAAGGAAATCTGTTATCATTTTTACAAAAAACCAGGAGTTATCGTTTCTCTTCTCAACACAATGCGAATATGCAGAGAACCGTTCCACATTGAACCTTACAAACTTTCCATCAAGACTTGGCGGTTTCACAAGATCATCAGTGATTTCAATCCATTCTTTTTGGTCATTATCGGACTTGAGGAACAGCACTCTGACTTCACATGTTGTGTAGTTTAGGTTCAAGTCTTCTTGCTCTCGAAGAGAAATTGGCAGCTGAATCGTGACAGGTTTCAAAAACTGAACAGCTTCAAAACATTTGATTCTCAATACAGGTCCAAGAAATTTGCCTTCAGCTTCAAATTCTTCATTTGAAACTTCTTGAACCTTTAACTCCAACGGAAACTTTGCTTTAGGTGCAACAGCATTCTCAGGGATTGTAATTGTCACGTCTGGGAAGTCAGGATGGCTGAATGAGCCGCCACCAGATGTGATGGTGTAAGTTGGAGAAGCCTTGAGACGGCAAACTACTGCGTATGTTGAGCACTCAGATATATCAGCCTGAGCAACGGGAAAGAAAATCACCGGTATTTCCATGTGGGAAGGGAGATTGTCTTCGAAGTCTTGACGACAACGTATGTCCCTGGTTCCATGCAAGTCTTCCCAATTATTCGTCCCTTTGTCAAGCAGCCGTTTTATTACTACCTCGTAGCCCTGTAGGTCTGTTGCGCTGTGAGATAACGACAGTTTTACCTTGGTGTTAAATTTTAGTTCTTGACCGTTCAAGGAGGATAGTTCAATAACATTGCTAGTGATGGCTTCATGCTCCTGCAGCGGGGGTGAACGGACACTGTACTTCCATCTGCGGACCACGATTGTCGTACGCTCAGATACAGCATCAGGAGGGAGCATCAGGTGAACAGCCCACTGTTTGAAGGCCCAGCTGGTACCTTCACTTGTTACTTCAATAACTTTCTCCCCTTCTGCATCATCTTTAGTTTCAGTTTCATACACAGACTTTTCTTCTACCTCAGCCACTTGCTCATGTACTTCAGCATCTTCTTCAGACTTTTCTGAATCTTCTGTAAGCGCTCCTTGTGATTCTACTTGAGTCCCTGCGCAGATACAAAAAAAACATGTCAGTGCTCCATGATGTTTACGAAAATGCAGAAACTATGTAAAACATCTACACCTGTTGACTACTGCCACACTGCAATCACTTTCTTTCTGGCTATCTTTGTTACTTGTAAACCAAGATATGTCTGAATTCGTGAATATGTTGCTACTGGGTTTTCGCCTGGAGGCACAGGCAGACAGCCCAGGAACAGCCCTAATATTGGGTGGGTGGCCCACGGCTACGAATAAAAGCAGCGGGGTAGAGAGGGGGCCTTTTAATACCACTTTTTCAGTGTGGGGCCTAGGTATTGTCCACTAGAGGCTTTGACTGGGAAATAACCTGTTTCCTCTTATCTTTATTGTAATAAAGTTACAGTCATATATTGAAAGTAGTAGAGTAACTTTTAATGAAGCATTATCTTTCTGCTTTTCTTTGATTCCAATGTCTCTTCTGTAGGATTTTGAAGAAAAACTGAAAATTCGCGACATAGTTTATTTATCGCAGAGGGGTATTCAAATATTTCACTGGGCTGCGAACAAGCTGTAAATCAGTGGGCGACTGAAGCGTGTCGCGCGAGTGAGCGGCAAAGCTCTCTAAGGCGTCTCCTCTCGCGTGCCGCTCGTGCATGTACCTTTCACGATTTCCCTCAACTGGAGAGCTTGCTTGCAGGCTTAAGTTTCACCGTCAACTAACACGGGCAAAGATTATCACAAGAGCGATATCTGATTCACACTTGCAAGTGGTGATATCCGCCGTGATCTGAATAGTTCAAGAAGCGCTAAAATAGATAGTGAGATATGAGACCGATCCTATCATATCTTTAGCTGATGTGTTGCAGGGTGATGAACAGGATGAGTTTCTATAAACTTTGAATCAGGGATTTGAGCACTATTAACTATTTCTCAATGTCTAGTTTAAGGGACGGTGACACAGGAGATTTCATTTTGTTTATCGATGCCAGTTTAGCCTGTGGGGAAAAAACGGGGAAAAAATTGGCTCGCTTCTTTCGCCGATATTTTTTCTTTTTGACCCCATTTTTTGCCTTTTTCCCCCACTGCAGAGCCTGATCCCGGGCTAATGACAGTTACTCTATGTTTCCAAAACATCATATCAATCGTTGCCATCAACAAAACTGAACTTTGAAAAACTGTTAGGTGAACAAGGTTTCCAAAACCACAATTGAAATCCGTTTCAATCTGTTAAATTTACATCCTTTTTGTATTTGTTGTATCATTTATACCTTCTTTTAACAGGTTTTGAGGGGTTATTTTACAGTACCACTCGATTTGCTGCCAGTTCCCTCTGTTTAAACTTTGAGAAATTTAGTGACACAGCTCCTTTACTAACGGAAGTTGGGGGAAGTGTAGCTTTGATATGGCCAATGCGCTACCAGCCCTCTCCCCCCACCCCCCGCTTCCCACCCTTAGTTTGTTCACCTTTTCTACAGGCGTAGCCCACTTCTTTTATATTGACTGTTTTGGTACTGAAATGTCCAAGATAAAGTCAATAAAGTTGTTGCTATTATCATATATAAACAGTAAAAATCTTTGAATGCAAAGGTCCACTCAACGCGTAAATAAAACCGACTGGTTCTTTCTTGCCGGAACTCTAATATAGACTGAATTAAAGTAAACTGAATGCTGGCCCTGAGGAAGGCAATTTTGTTAGCCGAAATTGGCCTAAAAAATCAGCTCTTTGCCGTATAGCCAGCCTTGCTTTCAGTTTTGCTGGAAATTCCACTTCTTTTAGGCTCTCGCTGATGAGATGTATACGGCACGCTGATCACTAGTGTCCGTAACGTAAGGTGTCTGATAGTATTTCCAGTGATTCGACCGTTGTCCGTTGCAATAACCAGGACCGTCCGTTCCAATAACCAGTCACTGTCAGGACAAAGGAGCAGTCCGTTATTAACCGGCTGTCATTAAAGCAGATTCCACTGTATTGACGATCATCTTTTAGACGGCAAAAATTCGTTCTTTTCCTGCAGTTTAAGGAGGGGAGTGCGCGCACGTCACTTGCATGTCTCGCGCGTTTCGCTTGACGGACTGAGAAAAAGTAGAGACTACTCGTTGTCTAATCATCTTCCTATCTATTCTATGCTCAAAGGCTGAGTGAGCAGAAACTACTCTGAAAGCAGATTCTGAAAAATATCCGTGCTCCTATGAATAAGGCTGCGTGCAACGGACGCAACTCCCAACACTGTTACGCCATGTTGGGAGTTGTTGAGTGCGTGTTGGCAGTGGTGTGCAAACGGATGCAACAACTCCCAACAATGTTGGGACTTGCAGTGCATCGTGGGAAGGATACAACCCATAAGTCTTTGTAAACCATGCGTAATGAGCGTGCGTGGCCCCAACAACGTTGAAGGAGCTGAGCAAACGGATCCAACATTGTTGCGCTACGCTTCGGCGATCACGGAACAAAAGAAATGTTGGAAGTTGTTGGCTGAAAAGTTTAGCCCCGTGCAAACGGAGGCAACATTGTTGGATGTTACATGTTGCGTCCGTTTGCACACCCTGTTGCATGTTGTTGCCTGTTGTTGCCTGTTGTTTCGCAAAGTTTGAAACCGGTCAAACTTTTTGTTGTGACCGATCTAGTCGGCAAATAACGAAGGATTACAACGGATTGAACCTTAAACGATAGCTTCATTCCGCCTACACGACTCGTGGTCCTTAACAACTATAGTCAGGCGTTCCATGCCCTACTGAGGGGGAATCTGGGTCTTAATACACTACACCCCTTCCCATTTAGATAGAAAACAATACCATTTAGCAGAAGTAGAAACAAAATAATAATTGGTCCAATAAAAATAAACATGGACTAGCAACAATGTCAACAATGTCTCTGAGATTTCAGTGTCTCTAAAAGTTTAAGTACAATAGTCCTTGAGATAACTTGAGGCCACTCTGTGTCTCTGGGACCTCCTAAGTGGAACTTCGGGCTCAACAGCATTTGGTTCCGGTATCACCACACTCTTTATCCTGCTTGTGGACTCTCCGGTCATCACCATTTCCGGTATACTTGGTGTATCATCATGAGTATCACCATTATCTAGCAGTTTCTTTACATGAGATGTATTGCGGGAGTATTGGGCTCCGCCTGGAGATTGCACAATAGAGCTGTTTCCATGCTTGTTTACCACAGTGTACGGACTTGGTTCAAAACGGGTTGTGAGCTTGTTTTTCCTCTCTTGTTGCACTAGCACTTGATCTCCAGGAAGTACCTCTGAGTACCTCGCATTCCTTTACATGTCAGCGTACGCTTTGCTCTTACTCTTCTGTTCATTATCCCTATCACGCACTTCTTGTTCGACATGTACATCGCTCAGCTCAGGAAACTTGGTGCGTATTTTCCGTCCGAAGAGTAACCCGGCAGGGCTTACACCAGTCGTTGAGTGGGGTAGGCTTCTGTACGCGGCAAGATAAACATTCAGCTCTTTCTTCCAGTCTTTCTTTTCAGCATGTGCGATTTGGAGCCTTTTCAGAGGCGAGCTAATTCACTCTTCACTTTGTTTTTCTTCAACCACTCCAATGTTTGCTTGTCAATGATGTTAGTGCTTGCTCCAGAATCTATAATCATTTTCAGCTTACAACCTCCAACGGTTACTTCAATTTTCTCCTCATTCCTGCCTCCTATCGTGAAAGCATACACTGGTTTCTCTTCTTCGTCGTGGCAACCAACCATATTTGCAGTACTTCCCTTGGGGTTCCTGTGGCCTTTGCTTTGCTTTTGCTTTTCTTCACCTTTTTGCTTTGTCCTGCACTGCTCTTGAAAATGTCCTTCCAGCCCACATCGATGACAGAATTGACCACTTGCTGGACAGTTGGAATCTCGACCGAAATGTCCGCTTCTACCACATCGGTGACAAGTTTTCTCACGGCCGGTTTTGGTACCTCGTGACTGATTTCTCTTGCCATTGCCTCTCTTTGTTCCCTCTATGCGGTTTACACTAGCTGAATTCTCTCCCTTTCCTTCTATGGTTACCGTAAATCCTCTAATAAGCCCTCCGGGGGGCTTATAGCGGGGCTCCCACGCGCGCGAAGCGCGCGTGGGACAGAGCCCCATACCCATAGATTATGGTCAACCTCTTTTCCTTTGGTTGTCACGTGATTGACCGAGCGTACGCGTCTACAGATTGTACAGGTGGGGTAGGGGAGACTATCAAAAGGAAGGGAGGGGTGTCTCAGGCGTGTCTTGCTAAGTCCACATCTTTTACATTGGACATTCACAATATGGTCAATTGACAGCTGTCAAAACAGGATAGCCACTTACCATTATCCCATAACCATATCGCGGGCTCATGTGTCAACTCATTGAGGTGACGTGATTTATTTGGAAGCTGTCCGCTGACCAGTTAATTATTTTACTAGATCGCGATCAATGTTCAGTCTCATACTTTCTAGCTAGTTTGGGATCGGAGCAAAGGAAAACTGATACACGTCAATGTTGTGATCCATTGACAGCTGTCAAAACGAGGTATTACAAGTGAGAGCCTCTTATTATTCAGCGTTATTGTCTCAAAGTTTCATTTTCACGTGAACAGCAGTAACTAACAATGCATTTGACATATGCAAAAATACTAGGTATTGTTGTGCACGAAAATATGAAACTTGGAGACAATAACCCTGAATAATGAGAGGCTCTCACTTGTAAACACAAAATTTCTGACAAAATATTAGCGAATTCAAGCCCTTATTTTACTGCCTTACAATATATCAATAATCTTGAAACTAAGAGGTCATATAAAAGGACGGTTAATCTCAAGATTCGTAAATTTTCTAAAAAATTTATCGAGCGATTTAAAAATTATTCGCTAGTTTGTTAAAGTAGACCGAAATGTCTATATTACCGCTAACAAGAGCGCCTTGATACATACTAATCAAATCCTTCTTTCTAGCAATCGGCTGGAGGTATCTCAATGATCTTTCACACATGTTTTTAAAAAGATTGAAACTACTATGAGGTGAAATTGCATGCCAAAAGCGCTTCGTTTAGTACAGATAACAGTCGAACATCAAGACTGTCCATTTTTTACCGTATTTCTAACCATAAAAACTTGATCCCAAAATATCTCGATAACGCTCTTACAGATTTCGCTTAAACTTCACGAACATCGAGGCGGCTGTTGTAGGAAAAAGTTCCAGTAAACGATTTTGGAAGAACAGTTCCCAGTGCCGAGAAATCATGCTGCAAGTAAACTAGGTAATGGCGTCATTTCGTTGCTATGACAACTCCGATGTCATTGCAACCCTGATCATAACAAATTTGCATCTTTATCTAATACAACTGTGGTGTCAATTTTTCCAAATCTTTGTTTATGGCGACGTAGTTTACGCTCAAACTTGGGAGGTATTGACCTTGAAAAACTATATCGAGCCACCTTAAACCGTTTTAAAATAAAAAATAAACATAATAAATTCCTTATTATGTTGGAGCGTAACTCTGTTAATGTTCATTCAAACACTCGCCACCGCTAGCACTGTAAAAGTCAGAACCGGCTGGCCGTATAGATGATTTTGAAAATTTTTTCAACGGTTTACGGCTAAAGCCCACGCGTGCTTCGATCGTCCTGAATAGCAATTTGTATCGCAATATTGTGAAATACTGAATTCTGTTGTCCGAGGTCTATATGACAAAAACAGTGCCTCATAATACTGTTTCACCTCAGATGTGATGTATAAATGATATAAAAGGTTGGTTTACACGCACCGAGATTTGTTGGCAAGATTTTGTAAAATAAACTTGTCGAACGCAAAAAATTCGGCCGGAATTTTTTTTCCAGGCCTAATTAATCTACGGTGATCAAGAGCCATTATGGCTCTTAATAAATGTGATCGAAGATGATTGCCAGTTTTTGGGTGTACTTATGAGGCTATCAACTCGATGTGAGATTTGGTTCACTCTTGGGCTGTTTGCAAAATTATTTTTTGTAAAATCACTTAGCCTTTCCCTGAAAAGTCACACGAATGTGCTCTAAAGTTAACTGAATTGTTGAATACAAGTTTATTGTTTGATTTAAATTATAAATTTATTAATGGGAGCCTCGCTTTTAGCCCTAGCTAAATCTATATAGTTTATTTCAAGCCCATTTGAGGGGGGGGGGGGGGGGGCTAATTTAATTTAAAAGCGACAATGGTATCAGTTCTCCATAAAGAACTAGATTGCAAAATGGAAAAGCTCAAGTACAAGAAATTTTAGGTCATGCAGCTGAGGATCAGAATCAAATCCGATCTTCCAGTTGTTAAATAAACCATCCTGGATCCGTCCACACGAAGTTTTACAGTCGTGGTTGATTAATACAGTCTATCATTTATTAGTGAAGAATAAATAGGGGAGGGGAGGGAGGGCTTAATAAAGAGGGGGGGCTTAATAGACGATTTACGGTATTGCAGCAAGCTGTGCGTCGACTTTTTCGCAGGTCTCGGCTATTTCAAGCGCAGGAGTTTTCGTTTTATCTACCTGGTGCACTTGCAGAGGATTTTATCACGAATTTGGTTATCTGTGTCTTCGCCATAGTCACAATCTTTCGATGCTCGTCTGAGTCTGGTTGCAAACTGTCGGATTGTTTCCCTGGTGCTTGAACTAGCTGTCTGAAACAGTGTCTAGCATACGTAGTGTCGACTTTGGGAGCGAAGTATACGTTAAGTGCATCGACCGCTTTCCGGTAATCTTTCACATCTCCCGTGTTCGGCAGGGTAAGGAAAGTATCTTGAACATCGGGTCCCGCGAGATGGAGCATTAATGCACGTCTCCTCTGCCTGTTGGCCGCGTTGTCTTCATTTAGAATTAAGCCTTTGCCGTCTGCAAATAGTTCGAACGCTGTCATCCACCGCTTCCATCGCAAACCAAGCGTGTTTTGGTCCCCATGACAGTCGAATGTTTTGATACGGTTTCGTTCATTATCGTCCATGTTTCTCGCGATCTTTTCGTCTCCCTGACTTCTTGGGGTCTTGTTTTACCCTCGTCGCCAATGTTGTGACCGATCTAGTCGTCAAATAACTAAGGATTACAACGGATTGAACCTTAAACGATAGCTTTATTCCGCCTACAAGACTCGTGGTCCTTAACAACTATAGTCAGGCGTTCCATGCCCTACTGAGGGGGAATCTGGGTCCTAATACACTACACTTTTCAGCCAACAACTCCCAACATTTCTTTCGTTCCGAGATCGCCGAAGCGAAGCGCAACAATGTTGGATGCGTTTCCATCGCTCTTCCAACATTGTTGGGGCCACGCACGCTCATTACGCATGGTTTACAAAAAGACTTATGGGTTGTATCCTTCCCACGATGCACTGCAGGTCCCAACATTACTGGAAGTTGTTGCATCCGTTTGCACACCACTCCCAACACGCACGCAACGATTCCCAACGTTTGCACGCAGCCTTTAACCGGTTTCAAACTTTGTGCAACAACATCAAACAACATGCAACAGGGTGTGCAAACGGAAGCAACATGTAACAACAACAATGTTGGAAGTTGTTAGCCAACAATGTTGCGTCCGTTTGCACGGGGCTTAATATTTGCACACTACCATTCTGTTAGACAACATTAATAATCAGTTAGCCTTAGATAATTTTGTATTTCTCACCTTTCTCGCGAAGGGCGTCTTGAGTGATCTTCACTTTCCTGTAGCTGTCAGAAGTTTTTGCATGTTCTTCCCCAAACAGTTTAAGACGGATAGCTACTACACGCTGCTGAGATTGTAGAGCTGCGCTGAAGTCATGCATGTTGTACTGTGTTACACCAAGTGCCATGTAGCTGTCAGCAGTACTTTCATGGTCCTCTCCAAACAGTTTCAGACGGATACCTAATGCACGCTGGTGAGATTGTAGAGCTGCGCTGTAGTCATGCATATTGTGTTGTGTTACACCGAGTTGCCTGTAGCTGTCGGCAGTGCTTTCATGGTCCTCTCCAAATAGTTTTATACGGATAGCTAATGCATGCTGGTGAGATTGTAGAGCTGCGCTGTAGTCATGCATGTTGTATTGTGTCACACCGAGTTCCCTATAGTTGTCAGCAGTGCTTTCATGTTCTTCTCCAAATAGTTTAATATAGATAGCTAATGCACACTGGTAAGATTGTAGAGCTGCGCTGTAGTCATTCATGCTGTATTGCGTAACACCGACTTCCCTGTAGCTGTCAGCAGTGCTTTCATGGTCCTCTCCAAATAGTTTGATACAGATAGCTAATGCACGCTGGTGAGATTGTAGAGCTACGCTGTAGTCATGCATGTTGCATTGTGTTCCACCGAGTTGCCTGTAGCTGTCAGCAGTGCTTTCATGGTCCTCTCCAACAAGTTTAAGACGGATAGCCAATGCACGATGGTGATATTGTAGGGCTGCGCTGTAGTCATGCATGTTGTATTGTGTTACACCTAGTTCCCTGTAGCTGTCAGCAGTGCTTTCATGGTACTCTCCAAATAGTTTAATACGGATAGCCAATGCACGCTGGTGAGATTGTAGGGCTGCGCTGCAGTCATGCATGTTGTTTTGCGTTACACCGAGTTCCCTGTAGCTGTCAGCAGTGCTTTCATGTTCTTCTCCAAATAGTTTAAGACGGATAGCTAAAGCACGCTGGTGAGATTGTAGAGCTGCGCTGTAGTCATGCATATTGTGTTGTGTTACACCGAGTTGCCTGTAGCTGTCGGCAGTGCTTTCATGTTCCTCTCCAAATAGTTTAATACGGATAGCTAATGCACACTGGTAAGATTGTAGAGCTGCGCTGTAGTCATTCATGCTGTATTGCGTAACACCGACTTCCCTGTAGCTGTCAGCAGTGCTTTCATGGTCCTCTCCAAATAGTTTGATACAGATAGCTAATGCACGCTGGTGAGATTGTAGAGCTACGCTGTAGTCATGCATGTTGCATTGTGTTCCACCGAGTTCCCTGTAGCTGTCAGCAGTGCTTTCATGTTCTTCTCCAAATAGTTTAAGACGGATAGCTAAAGCACGCTGGTGAGATTGTAGAGCTGCGCTGTAGTCATGCATATTGTGTTGTGTTACACCGAGTTGCCTGTAGCTGTCGGCAGTGCTTTCATGTTCCTCTCCAAATAGTTTAATACGGATAGCTAAAGCACGCTGCTGAGATTGTAGAGCTGCACGGTAGTCATGCATGTTGTATTGTGTTACACCTAGTTCCCTGTAGCTGTCAGCAGTGCTTTCATGGTCCTCTCCAAATACTTTAATACGGATAGCCAATGCACGCTGGTGAGATTGTAGGGCTGCACTACAATCATGCATGTTGTTTTGTGTTACACCGAGTTGCCTGTAGCTGTCAGCAGTGCTTTCATGGTCCTCTCCAAACAGTTTAACACAGATAGCTAAAGCACGCTGATGAGATTGTAGAGCTGCGCTGCAGTCGTGTATTTTGTGTTGTGTTACACCGACTTGCCTGTAGGTGTCAGCAGTGACTTCATGTCCTTCTCCAAACAGTTTAAGACGGATAGCTAATGCACACTGGTGAGATTGTAGAGCTTCACTGTAGTCATGCATGTTGTATCGTGTTACACCGAGTTGCCTGTAGCTGTCGGCAGTGCTTTCATGGTCCTCTCCAAATAGTTTAATACGGGTAGCCAATGCACGGTGGTGAGATTGTAGAGCTGCCGTGTTGTCATGCATGTTGTATTGTGTTACACCGAGTTCCCTGTAGCTGTCAGCAGTGCTTTCATGGTCCTCTCCAAATAGTTTAATACAGATAGCTAATGCACGCTGATGAGATTGTAGAGCTTCGCTGTAGTCATGCATGTTATTTTGTGTTACACCGAGTTCCCTGTAGTTGTTAGCCGTGCTTTCATGTTCTTCTCCAAATAGTTTAATACGGATAGCTAGTGCATGCTGCTGAGATTGTAGAGCTGCACTGTAGTCATGCATCTTGCATTGTGTTACACCGAGTTGTCTGTAGCTGTCAGCAGTGCTTTCATGGTCCTCTCCAAATAGTTTAATACGGATAGCTATTGCACGCTGGTGAGATTGTAGAGCTGCTCTGTAGTCGTGCATGTTGTATTGTATTACACCTAGTTGCCTGTAGCTGTCAGCAGTGCTTTCATGTTCTTCTCCAAACAGTTTAAGGCGGATATCTAATGCACGCTGGTGAGATTGTAGAGCTGCTCTGTAGTCGTGCATGTTGTATTGTATTACACCTAGTTGCCTGTAGCTGTCAGCAGTGCTTTCATGTTCTTCTCCAAACAGTTTAAGACGGATATCTAATGCACGCTGGTGAGATTGTAGAGCTGCTCCGTAGTCATGCATGTTGTATTGTATTACACCGAGTTGCCTGTAGCTGTCAGCAGTGCTTTCATGTTCTTCTCCAAAGGACCTTGTTGCTGTGGTTAACCCCCGGTTGTATGACTGAAGAGCTTCTGAATATTTTTTTCTTTCAGTGTAAAATATACCCAGATCTAAGTAGCAGTCCACAAGCGCTTTAATTTGTATTTGACCATAACCGCCAAAGTCGTGACTTTTAGGGAAAGTTTCTTTGCTTTGCGTGAGTGTTTTTTCATGATAATTTATTCGTGACCACAATAGTTTTTCAGGGTCTTCACTATTCAAAATCCAGAGCACCTGTACCACAGCTGTGTGAAAAGTTAGCAAACCAGTTGAAGGTGTAACATTTTTTTCGAGGCACTCTAACGTTCGGAGAACCAATTGGCTTGTATTGTGTTTGGTTTTAGTGTCAGCGTAAAACTTTGTAGCCGCTCCTAAGAGATAGGCAAACTGTAATTCGAAAGGTTGGTTGAGCAAAATGTTTGAGTCCTTTTCAAACTGCATTTCATTGGTAGTTTTTTGTGCTTTGCATTTTATCGGCGGAATAATGAGGAGTTTGCAATCTCCTACTGAAGAGGACAGATCTAGTGATTTTTCATAGTAGTAACTTGCATTGTGGAAGTCATTTAGGGACTGATAATAACAAACGAGGATCTGAAGAATAAGAAACTTTAGAAATAACGCCTCTGGGTCGATGCAAGTCTCCAGTAATGAAAGCGCCTGTTGTAGGCAGTGGACTCCACTCTTCGTTTCTTCTTCAGTAAGGTGACAGATTCCTAAATAGCAGAAGCATTTGCCTTTTTCCTGATTAGAAACAAGAGACGATGCTGCTTGCAGAATTTTCACCTCAGAGAGAAGCTGATTCGTCTGTCCTTTTCTTCCCCAGGTGGCTTCACCGAAAGCTTTGGAAGAAAGTAGCTGCCTGTGGTATTTTTCATTTCCATGCAGGTTGGCTGCTTTTATGGCGGCATCGTATATGTAATTGAAGTTTTTACCTTCACTTTCAGTCCAAAAAAGTGAGTCAAGAAACAACTCCCCCTTGACCAAAATCTCAAAGACAGTGTCAGCTGTTTTGGAGTCAAAACATCCCTCTACTAGGCTTTGAATAATGCTCTCCTTATCCTCATAAAATGCAATATATGCATCCATGGAATGCCCGGTGAGAAATTGTTCATTTAGTTTATCAAAGTGCGAGACATAGAATGCATTCAAACGTTCCTTTGCATTGAGAATCGTCTCTTTCATATCAGTGTCTCCTTTCTCTTTCGAAAATGATTGCAACAGTTTGTGCATTGTGAAAGTCCCGGGTTTAGAGCCTGAATCAATCAGTGATTTCCTCCGAAGATTTTGTAACATTCTTTTGGCTTCAAAACCACTTTTGGTGCCTAAAACGGCCACAGCGACCTCAGTAATGAAATTCCCAGGGAGAATGCTAAATGAGATTAGTGCTTCTTGTTCTTGTGCAGTAAGTCTCTGGAAAGAGGAGTCAAAAATGAACTGTAGTCGATGGCTTGCCGGGTAATCGTGATTGTCCAACATGCTCACGATACTTTCTGTAGAGGACGCCTTGAAATCATCTAGAAAATGGCGTGGTGAAGCATTATCTTCAGATATCAAAGAACACATTATTTTTATGGCCAAAGGAACTTGTCCGCAGATATGCGCGACTTCTGCGCAATCCGCACGCCTCGCATTTGGAAGTAACTCATGAATTAGGCATTGTGTAGAGTCTTTATCTAATGTTCTTATTCTTAAGCCTTGATGGCCTTGAAAATGAATGTCCATAAACTCAAGAGACTCTCTCGTGGTTACAATGCATGTCAGCCTTGGGTTTTGCCTGAGTATTTCTTCAAGAAGTTGCATGACCTCTTCCTTCACTTTTGGCCCACCACTTTCTAACAAATCATCGGCATTATCAAGAATAAATACAGACTTTTTTGATATTTGGGTGAATAGTTGGCAAATCTCATCGTCAAGGGACAGACGCTGATGGGACGGTTGATTATTGATGGTTGGTTGCCTTGGAAGGCAAAGAAACTTTGAAGTCAGATCTGCTTTTGACTGCAGTCCCCGTAATGAGACCCAATACACAGGTAGCCCTTGAGTCTGGAGCGCGTGTCCCACTGTAATTGCAACTGATGTTTTTCCGAACCCAGGTGAACCCCAGATCGACACCAGTCGGGTAGATTCGGAAGTTACGTGTCCGATGATCTCTTCAACCTCGCTCTGTCGCCCAGTGAAATTAGGAACCATTGAAGGAAGGGAGGCCTTTAATGGCTTCGTACCTTGCATATACGGTGAAAGGAGGAAAGTAAAAATAATGAGGTCACATACACAAAAATATATATACTAGGTATACCTATCGATAGAGTGGCAACGAGCAAATCATGCGTATTTAATTTTGCATAGGAATGGAATCCCTTTTTTCCAACATTTGACAGTTTCTTGGTCGGTTCCCAAAATCGTTCCATGTAGCAAGGATTAATGCAAGGATTATTAAGGTGTTATGCATGTATCAGAATGTATCAGTCAGTTCTCAGACTCCTGTGGCTGTAGATCTACGAACCTGCCATATAAAAGTTTGAACTGTCATGAGGGATTTTTTTTAAAGAATAAAATCGGCCTTGCAGAGGAAGCGATCGGTAATATTTAGGGGGAAATCATAAGCTCAAACAATGATCGTTTCTCTTACCGGTCCAGCAACAAAATTACTGTCGGTTCGGTTTCACTTTGTAAATAAATCTTTGTGCGGTTTAATCATTTTAATCTCCTTTGAAATTCCGCGAGGCTTTTCGTTACCCGGGAATTCAAAGGTCTTCATTCGCCCACGGTATTATGTTCATGTTCAGTTTACTACAGTAAATCTATCATCTGGCATAGTTTGTCGACAGTTTATTGGGGCATTTCCAAAGCAGTTCTTGAAGCCTTTTGGACTTGACCTGGCGGAAGCATTTTCACGGCTTCCGAGTTCAGAATTACGATGCGATTCTCAGTTGCTCGTTGTTCAGGTTTTTTTTTTCCTTTTTGTATTTTTCGACGGACAATCTCGCCTTTTTAGCTTTTCAGATAGCAATACCTACTTAGATACCGAAATTTCCATCATTTCTTTAGCTTTGGTGGCGGGTTTGGTGGGCTATAGAAATAACTTTGGTGTGATTTTCTCCTTTGTTTACAGGGTTTCGCTTCTTCAGGTCTAGCTAAAAGAATCACAGCTCTTTCATGTAGTATAATCATTAAAATTTGAGACATACCAGAATCGACTTTTTGCGATTAAAGTTGGGCGACCGCCAAAACAGCATATGATCAGGGTGCAAATAATGAAAGCTCAAAACTATACAACAAAAGTTATTTTGCGAGACATTTTTATGCAGTCTTTAAGCTTTGGGTAACTGGTAAATGCAGGTGCAACATCAAGTCAATAGGATCTTTTAATTTTTGCGCGCTTGTACTGCTTCCTTGAAAATTGTTGAAACTGCTCACTTGACCTCCATTGTATTCCTCTCTTGATAGCTGCTATTTTCCTCACCGAACGTTCGTGGAGAAGTTTCTAGGGTTGTAACTTACCCTTTGTGTTTCCTGATGAATCGTTGTCATTCAACCTTCCACCGATCTTTCCTAATTCCTTACTTGCCTCCCCATGATTGTCGTTTATGTTGTCTAAGAATAGAAAATAACTTGCCATTGGACACAAAATTTGAAGTTTCAGAATTTCACCTTTTCGCCTTTTTATATTTGTGTTTGGTTTTTACAGTAATATGACTAGGAAAAAATTACATCATGGAGTAAGAAATCGATGAATACGGAAATTAATAGGGAACAGACACTTAAATGTGAATAACCGTACCAGCGAATGTCAACACCCCGTTCCTCTGTCGATGCTAACACCTTGTCTACGGACCAGCAAGTTTAAACGGAAATCCTGTAGCTATTCCAGGCATTTGCATAGTGGGGGAACAGTGGGTGCAGCGCAATGAAATTGAAATATAAGAGGAGAACTCCCCTTTATTCTCACCACTTTTGTAGCCGTATGTCTCCCCACTCTATAAACGCCTCTAACAAGCTAAGACATCCAGTAATAATACAGACACCCGCACCAGCTAACGAATGAAGATCAGTACTCCATTACTATCTTAACGGAGACGCTATCCGTTATACAAGACCATTTTATATCATATATTGCGTCACGTTAAAACAGAGAATCCTTCGTTTAGTATGGCTTGGGTGCATTGGGCAACCCACACACATCCTCTGACCAGAACAAATGGCAGTAATGTGGACCCCCTTTTTGTACAAACATATCCGACGATTCGAACCCTTGTTGATATACTGGGTTTATACATCGCAACGACGTCAACCAAGCAGACGAACACTTACCGTCAAAATGAGGCCAATTTTTAAAAACGAGTGGGTCATTTAACATGTTGAACACAAGAGAAGCTGCCATCGTGCAGGCAAACGACTTCCACAAATTATTAGGAGGTTCGAGGTCATTGGCGAATTGAGAAACACCTTTGACGATCACCCATTCAATCTTCATGTCATGTGCTGCTACAAAGACACCTACAACAAATAGTGAACAAATAGCGAACCTCAGACGACAGCATAAGAAAATAAACTACTTTTCCCTTAAGCTTTTTCTTTACAGAGCACTTTATAAGATAAAACTCCACATGAAGTCTTTGCAGTACTGTGACAATTTCTCTTCAAATTCACGCAAATTGATCATCTCCTTTTTTTTTTCACTATACCTCTATGCCATGAACGGGAAATGTTGCGCAAAGGACATTCTTGTCATTCTTAAGTTTTTCTAAAATTTTAAAGATACCCATATGAAGCATGTCATCGCAACTTTTAACACAAAAAGGTGAAACTCCTTCTTTTTCTGCAAAACAAAAAAAAAGGGTTGAAAAATTTTCCAGCTTCACTGCTTGAACTAAATATGGGTTGCTGCTCATTCTCTAAGTTAAACATATTGAGGACTACAATGGAATTTGAGCTGCAAATGATACATAACCGTAGACAAATAATATAAGTTATCAGATTTAAAGCAAAAATAAGGCCAACCTTCTCCTTCTGATTCAACAGCAGTCGTATTTGAGTTGGACACACGTGACAGTTTAGCACTAGGTGGACCCACACCACACAATATCTCGCCATCACGGTGCACATTTACTTCACGAGTGTTTGGAATTCTCAATGGTGGATTCCAGCCATCACTAGAATGCTGAATGAGTTTTCCAATATCTTTTCCCACTGGAGTTCTGAAGGCTTCGGTAGAAAGCTTTGAGGATATCACAACATCTCCTAACCTCACCGAGTCTGGTTTAAGACTCTCACAGCAGCCAACAGAATAAACAACTTTAGGTCTCAGTTGCGCCACTGCATTTTTGGTGACGATTAGCGAGCTACCTGGACCGGAAGAACCTTCACAACACTTCATCAGGGCGACCTTCAGTTGTTCGCTCTCACTTTCACCCACGTTTCCAAAGTAAACAATTCCAAGGTCTTTGTGATAACTTTTAAAGCGATTTTTCATGAAAGCGTAACATGCCAAGAACTCACAGTCCTCCACGGTCAACAAAAGAATGTCAACTGGGAGCCAATCATCGCTCCAAGGCTCGGACTTGTTAGGAAGGTCACACATCTTGGGCACTTCAATAGAAACAAGAGGTGGAGTATCATGTTTTTCCGGCAGTTCAAGAACATCTACCTTTCTCTTAAGCTCTTGGTGTTGGGCCATCAATCCTTCTTGTTAATTTCCTAAAAAGAAGGTAAAAAAATTAGGGATGTAATTTGCGGTAAGCTTTCTATGTAGGGTATAAATATAGGAGATACAAAGTATGGAAATGATAATCTCATTTTTGGGCGACATCCGCGCTTTACTTTTAAGAAGTTTGTTTAGCAACTTAAGCACGCTTTGCGCCACGATAAGAAATTTGGGAAAACTCATGGGTTCAAGCAAAACACAAACAACTGAATGTAAATGATAATAGGAGGAATGTAACGCACTAACTCGCTCACGGTTATATAATAGCTGATAGTTCTCTACAGGGTGTCCCAAGAGTTCGTTCCTCTAATTTCATGAGCTACAACTTTTGATAAAAACTTTATTTTTACATGAAATTTCGAAAAGATGTTTATTGCTCTATCGGGAACATGTATTCAGAAGTTCAGTAACCGGCATAACCCCTTTGTTTTTTTTGGTTTGTTTTTTTTTTTTTCACACTCTATAGTAGTTGCGGCATTGAGTGGGATAAGTCATGCTGCGTGTAAAGCCACAGATGATTCATTTTAAGCTTTTTTATCGCCTGGTATATGCAGAAGCCACTTGGACTCCCAAGCAATATAATTTTTTACATTAGGCAGCGGAAAAAAAATATTTGGGGCATTGATTCAAGAAAAGATAATCATCCCGGCCCTTTACCACAGTAAGGCTTTTGTCCTTCTTTACAAATTTCAGACAAGCTGAACGTTGGTTGGCGGACTACAATTGTAGGTTCAGGGTTTTTTTTTTTGCCAACGCAGGGGTCTCCAAACTTTACTTTCATGAACCCCGCTCCACACTTGCTAACTGTTGTGACAGCTACCTCGTCGGGTTTCCTCTTTTGTACCTAGCCTTCTTTAAAACTATTTTAGCGCTTTTATTCAGGACTTGCGGTCTTCCCCCTTGTTTCTTGTCTTTAAAACCTCTATTTCCCTATGACCATCTTACCACCCAACATTCGGATTTTTCCATTTTTTCTAGTAATTTCTTTAACTGATAAGCCAGTAGGTCGAAGTATACATGTTTCAGCTCTTAAGTAGCTGAGTGTTTTTCCGTTGAGAGGGTTTATCTTTTATGATATTCACAAAAAAAGGAAGGAGTTCATGCAATTCGGGCTACAAAATACGAAAAATATATGGCGGAAAAATTTATTCGTGCAGCGCACGTTTGGCGCGAAAGTACACAAATCGAATATCCGAGTCAAAAGATGGCACGACAAGTATGAAATAATAAATTAGATTGAGAGACAAAACTTTTGTTTAAACTATTTGCTTATCAAGTCCAATCGTACTGCGTTACAGACTCATAAAGTAGAGGAACAAATTTTTGGGACACCCTGTATTCTATACCCTTAAAGGGAGTGAAGCTTTACTATTTTAACATCTTTTCGTAACCTGCAAACATACTGATTTTGTGCTAGCCAGCGAAAGCAGAAATATTTTCAGTCGTCGCTTCCCACCATTCAAAAGCTGAGGTGGAGAGAAGCGTCGACCGGAAATACGTCTGCGTCCGCTGGCTAATTTTAGCAAGAGAGGCTTGATTCGTGGATAGTAAAACCCCCAAAATCGCTCGTAACTCGTTTGGCAGCGGTGTTGTAAAGCAAAATGCCGTTTGGGTTGCACGTTTATCGTAGCTTAAATTTAATTTGCGCATCCCATGTTTTAGCATTTTGCATACAAATGATCTAACTGCATTTATACAATGATGCGAATGCTACGCGTGCTGTGATTGGTCGTTGTCCATGATCTATAAGAGTACAGATACTGAATACCGTCACGGGAAACTTCTTTTCTTTGTTTGGTTCAACATGGCACGCGGTTTTGAAAATTTTTATGATATTATTTTGGATTTAAGCAAGTGAAAGCCTCGAAAAAAAAAACTTAGTAGGAGCTATTTACAAAGAAAAAAATGGAGAAACGGAGACAAAATTTAAAAGAGCTCTTTACAACTTGAGAACAAATAAAAAAAGAAATGACCAAGATTGCATGAAAAAAAACTTACCGCCAATCTCAAATTTAAAGTTTATTTCTAAGCTGGTTGAAAAGTCTGTTGCAGTTCAACTGACGAAACATGTTATGACCAACCATCTTGACGGGACGTTTCAGTCAGCATACAAAGAATTTCACTCAACTGAAACAGCACTACTTAGAGTACATAATGACATCTTGTGTTCTTTGGATCAAAACAAGTCGGTCATATTGCTTTTATTAGACCTTTCAGCAGCTTTGACACGGTGGATTATGCAATACTAATATCTCGACTCTCGAACCATTTTGGGGTGAAGGGAGCTGCATTGCCTGGTTTAAGTCCTACTTAACCTCCCGCCAACAGTTTGTTAATGTGGAAGAGGGCATGTCATCAAGGCGACCGTCGTTGCGTGGGGTGCCTCAGGGGTCTGTACTGGGTCCACTGTTGTACCTTGTCTATACTGCGCCGATTGCTGATATCATCAAAAAGCATGACTTACTATACCATCCGTACGCTGATGACACGCAACTATATATTTCCTTCAATACCGATTGCTGTGCTGATCTTGATGAGGCAAAGTTGCGTGTTGAGCGCCGTGTTGAAGAAATTGACCTTTGGATGTGCAAAAACCTATTGAAACTTAATCAAGACAAAACTGAACTTGTCGTCATTAGCTCCAAATTTCGAAATAGACCAAATCTTGAATATGTTCGGGTTGGAGATGAGTTCATTGCTCCTAATTTGACTGTACGTGACCTAGGAGTCATCATGGACAATTGCTTTTGCATGGAGCAGCATGTAAAAAAGATACGTAGTGAGGCAAATTATCATCTCAGGAACATATCAAAGATCCGAGGAATATCTCACCCAGGACTGTGCTCAATTCTTATCCATGCTTTTATTAGTTCTAAGCTTGACTACTGTAACTCACTTCTACATGGTATTCCAAAATACTTAGTTTGTAGATTACAGCGTGTTCAGAATACCGCGGCAGCTCGCATTGTCACGTTAACAAGGAAGTATGATTCGATTACCCCAATAATGTTCAAGCTACACTGGCTCCCCGTACATTCACGTATTATTTTTAAGCTCCTGTTATTAGTCTATAAAGCACTCAATGGCAAAGCACCCTCTTATATTTCTAATCTCCTGAGCCATCGTAAGTGCTCTCGGTCTTTACGCTCCAGTGGGCAAGAACTGCTCACTGTGCCACTGGCTAAACTAAAGACTTATGGAGATCGGGCTTTTAGCATTGCTGCACCAAGGCAATGGAATAACTTGCCTCTTATTCATTATTTTTAAAAGACATTTGAAGACTTATCTTTTTAAAGAAGCCTATGGTTTTTAACTTTTATTTTTAATACACGTTTTTTTTATTTCTTTCATTATCTGTAATTTATCTTAGTATTTTTAGATCTTAGATTTTTAACTTTCATTTTTGTACAATGTATAATTTATATATTTTTTTAAGCTTTGTAACTAATTTATCTCGGTATTTTATTATATTTTTTAGCTTTTACGTTCTACGTTAACCTGATCATTGTAAAGCGCTATGAAAGAGTAGCTGAATAGCGCTATATAAATTATTATTATTATTATTATTATTATTATTATTATTATTATTATAATGATCATGATGAGAATGAGAATGAAAACAATCTGTGACATTATTAATAAAAGCAGGATAAAAGTAAAAGCATTCGTATTCCATGCAAAGATCGCGAGATGAACCCAACGTCACCAAATATTGTGAATTGCAAATGTATGTGAATTATACCATTTAAATAATTGTGGACGTCATTTAGTGGGAGAACTCGTAAATAATTCGATGGATTCTTACGAGTCGCTTAATCGCGTATCAGTGACTAAACTAGGGGTACCTTCCGGCAAGTGCCAACGAGGCGAATTCGTTTATCTTTTGTGAAATGTGCCTATTCAGATCTTCGCGCTATATATATATATATATATTTTTTTTTTTTTCATAATTTTAGAGGTTTAAAATAGATTCCGCTATAGAAAAGGATGGCACCCAACTTCAAAACAACAACTTTGGCACATTGCAGGCTTTCACTTTTTGATAGGCTATTTGCATGATGGCGTCATTTTACTACTGTGACCAGGATCCTTCAGGGTTTTGCTTTCTTGTGCAAATTAGCGCTTTTGTTATTTAAACCTCACTGGCGCTGCCAAATTTAAATATGAAAAGAAAAACGAAAAGAATTCTGGTCGTAGTAGTAAAATGACGCCATCGTGCAAATGGCCTATTATCAAACAATAACAACATGGCTTGAGACTTTGTTGGTAAATACGAGCAAGTTAGTACTTATGTTTCATGGAAAATTCAATTGTATCAAAACTATAAACGTTAGAAAGAAAAAGATACTTCAAATGAGGCCTTTGACTGCTGAAAATATAAACAATAATTAAATTCCGAGTAACAGCGTCATCAGGGATAAGAAATTAAAATGTTTCGCGTGGTAATATACGTAAGAAAAAATTGGTGTAAAGTAAAATGTGTGAAAAGTGCAAGAATGGGGCGGAATGTATCAGAGGTATAAAAATATAAACTTGAATAAAATACAAAGATCTAATGAGCGAATGTAATAGGACAAAGAGTCTCTTGAAAGGCATAATGATAGTCTTCAAAACAAAAGGTCTGCAAATTCGTTGCATTCCTCACGAGGGTTTTGGACTGTATAAATGTAAATCGAGCAGCAAAAAAAAATGCTGGTTGACAAAATATCTCGAATAAACTCTAAAATAAAAGGTCCGCAAATACGTTGCATTCCTCACGGGAGGTGAGGACTGGCTCAATGTAAATCGACCTGCGAAGAACACGCTGGTTCTGACAAAAGTTTTGAGAATATAACCCTATGCCTTGATCAACTACCGCTTAAAATTCAATTCACAAAGGAAAAGAGAACACTGAAAACCCTGGTTCTGAGTCGAGAAGCGAATGTAAATCGAGCTGCAAAGAACAAGCTGGTTCTGACAAAATTTGAGCATAAAACCCTATTTTTTAAAGCTGCTGCTTTAAACGCAATTTATAAAGCAAACCAGAACACTATATAAATTGCCCTTTCAAACTAGAAATCGTAGTAAGGCTTGCTCACCTTTTAGGTCCTCTTGAACAGACAACGAACAGCTGCACACTGAATCACCCAATTTCGGACCACGAGTTGTAAATACAAGACCATGACGTCACTATCCAAATATGGGGTCTTACTTACACGCAAATATGATCAAAAATGCAAATTTTAGAGGGTTACGCAGAATTTGAGAGTTTTTGTCTACATTGCGCGGCGTTATAATTCTGCCGCCGAGTCAACCTCGCTTCTTAGCTCAGTTGCCTCGTTGGCAATCATTCAGCTTAAGGTCTTTTGTGATGGCAATCAATTCACCCCTTGGCAGACTAGTGGGGGCTTGTGTTTCTCAGTTGCTTTCCCTGAAACAAACAATTATCAGTGGCAATGATCAATGTTCTTGTTGGAGACAAGATAAACAGTCTCGACAAATCATTGCTAGCCTAGAGTACGTGTATCCGCCCCCTCCCCCCCCCCCCTCCCCGCATTGTCAAAGGAAAAGAGAAAAAAAAAAGGGAGTTACCTGTGAAAGCCGAGTCCTGTTTCCATAGAAAAAGGTGTAAATGAACGAATCCACGTGGAGCAACGTACAAAGCCGTGGGCTTTGGCCGTTACCTTTGCGCCATTTTTATTCAGCGTCAGGGGAGAACGGGGTGTCAAATGAGGGAGAAATCACGTGTTCTTAGAAGACATCAAACATGACCGATTGGAAATCTGGATTTTGATTTAGAAATCCGGATTTCGGATTTGCAACAAAACGCAAAATCAAGACAAGAATTTGAACGCTAAGAAATATGTCCTTGGATTTTCTTTGTTTCGGTTCTATAGGGAAATCTGCTGAAAATGGATTTGAAAAAAACTGTTCTCAAGAACAGCGATCTCCCACGCGTAAGGATAATGCGCGAAGAAACGACCACTGTTGACGAGAATAGTTTTGCAAATCTTAATAAAATGGTAGAAAAGGAAATCCATGAAATCAGGATTTGGATTTCTTTAAAATTCATCTTGACGAAGCAGTTGTCAAAGTTGAAATCCTGTAGAAATTTGTTTTTTAAAACCCGTATTTTAAAAACCAAATCAAGATTTCCCGATCGAAAGCACCCTTTAAATAAAAATTATATTTTTGTGCAATCAAGTTTAATTCATCACAATTAAGTAGAAGGGGAGAAGAGCCTCGAGATACGTTTTGTTTTGATTAATTCGTCAAGCCTTGGTAAACGAGTATTCTCCTCGAATACTGAGGTTCGGGCTCTTAGCGCGCGGGGTTTTCTCACTTTTTCGGGCATAAGTGTCATTTTCTCTTCGGAAAGCTGTAAGTACCTCAAAGTGCCCAACAAATACCCCGGGGAAGATGGGCACGCTAGAAAAGTTTCAGTGGAGCTGGGACTATAGGCTTGAGTAGCCATGGGTGTGAAGTACGCGGTTCGTATTCCTTTCTTTACAAAGCACAAACGAAATCCTCACAAAAATGCCGCCACCTAGCTACGTACGCAGGCTAAGGCCCGGGGTTAGGGGCGCGTGCAAAATCCCTTCTACCATATATAATATTGTTTTTGAAAATTAATATTTCGAAATTACGTTTACTTACGACTTAGGATTTTTTTCCACAAGAAGTGTTAATGGTTTGCTCTCTCTTCATAACTTTTGCCAAAACGGGGACTAGTTAACTTATTTTATTACAGGGCTGATTCCGCAAGCGAGCAAGGTGAAACGAGTCCTTTGGTCTCAAGCTGGGCCCATGCTCTTGCTCGCCCAGGATGGCCCACGAAAAAATTTAAGTGAGCATGTTCAGCCTCATCTTGGTGTAAATATTCCACATGTGGTGAAATTGTTTTGGATATTTCGGGAGTAGATTGTGCGATAAGATAGGACTATTATGCGATAAATTATGCGATTTTTTCAGGGCTAATTTACATTGTTTAACAAGGTTTTCAAAGGAGAAAAATCACTTTAATGTTGTTTAACAGGCAATTTGAATGTAAAAGAATAATAAAACATCTATTTTAAAACAAAATAGTTAAATTTGTCCAATTGTCTTGACCCAGAAAAAAACTAATAGAAAGCAAGAAAAAAGGACACTTGTTTAATATTACATGACGCCGTTACACCGCTGACCGCACTGCTTGTCTCTGAAATCAAAATGGCTGCCCAGATATCGTGATCGAAGGTTTCAAACGTCTTGTAAGGCTTTCTTTAGTGGTAAATCACTTTAAATAACATTAAGATTGGGAAAATGTTTGATTAAAGTTAGAATTTATTATTTGCTTTACTTGACTTAAGCATTTTTTTACGAATTACGCGATTTTCCTCAAATTGTGCGATCGGGTGCGATTACTCCCTGGATGATATCAAAAAAGTTGGCGACGGTAGGTAAATAACAAGATTATCCTGGCATAATTTATCACATTATAAATGTTAGGTTACATATTATTAATGTAGATTAATAATGCAGAATTTACCTTATCTCTAATTTGTAGTGTTAAGGAACTTAAATGATGGATGGAGTGGTCCATTTCCTATCAGAGTAGAAAACAAGGTTTGCTTCAAATACGATATTGTTTTCTTTATCTTGTATTATTTAAGAAATGGAATATGCATTAATTTTGTGTTTTTCAGTGTGACACTAGCCTCCCTGCAGACGTCCTTTAGGGTTTGTTCGTCACACATTCAGACCTGCCAACCCCTGATAAAGGAAAATCTGGAGACCCATGAAAAAAAATCTGGAGATTCCATAAAAAATAGTGAGATTCTATTTTTTTCCCGATCAAGATTAAACAAACCCCTTTTCCATCGAGGAAAGTCATTAACAGTTTATTTAAATGTTTTATTTGTGTTCCCTGTTGTAAGAAGATGCAGCTTTCTTTGATGATTCTAATAGGTCATCACTAGGACGAAACTTACAGACACGAAGAAAAACGATTAACTCATTAAGTTTATTGAACACAAGCGAAAATCACAGCTGGGTACAAAAAAGTAAGAACAGTGTTCTTCTTTATTAGTTTTTCACTTTATGGCACAAGCATTCCTCGTTAATTTCCCATTTTTATTCTGATTCAACAACTTAAATCATTTCAGAATGATTTTTCCCAAAACCCGTGAGATTGAGGAGCCTTGTCGTGAGGCCGTGAGAAATGACAAAAAATCGTGAGACTCACGGCAGAACCGTGAGAGTTGGCAGGTCTGCACATTCATTTCTCCCCCACGATGTCTGCTAAACACAGCCAACATTTACGTTCTTGTTTGTTTGAATAAGCCAATAAGCGGTTAGTTATTGTGTCACGATCAGCCAATAACGAGCTGCAATACAACTGAAATGGCACCTACGAATTATTTCTCCCTTTTTTATAGGAATATTTATTCCATGCCTATGCATGGATGAGACTCCGAAGAAAGTTGTAAGAAGTTTTTTGTTTTCTCTGCAGCTGTAATTTAGGAAAGGACCAAGTTTGTGTGTTTAGAAAAAGTGCAGTCAACATCGCAAGCCTCATCAAACGTGCTCTGGACGCTGATGTGTCTTTGTATTCTTCAAGTGAATTATTTATTTGCACAGCTATCTTCTACCTGAGACAACTCAAATGTTTTGAAAAAATCACAGAAATGATGCAATAAAGCTGTAGTCAGCTGTACAGTTTTTCCGGAAGTTGTTGTAAGTATAAAATAATCTGCTTTTCTTTGAAAGACTACAGAAAACAGTGTCTCACACGAGTGTGGAGCGGTTTTCAGCACGGTTGAAAACAGTTACGATTAACTCTGTATATATTCGAAGTATTAAGAAAAGAGAACTTGGAAATGTGTATAGGGAAGATTTTCAAAGCATTCTTCGAAAACAAAGGCTGTTTACTTTTTTGCAAAATGTAATTCCACCAAGGTCATGGGTCGCGGACCAAGCACCAATACGCGAAATTTGGTTATATTTTTTTCAAGAGTCGGTAAAACAAAAAATTTGAAGTCTACAGCAATGTGCTTCCAACGGCAGAAAAAGGTTATCTGAAAACTTGTTCTGCAAAAAGGCACGTCTTCCCGTTGCATTTCATTTATTCACAAGCTAAGTAAACATGACCCCGGTGCTGCCGAAGTCCAAACTTCAAGCTAGAACGACAAATTAACCTACCTGTCAACAAACTTTAATTTGGCTCCTTCAATGAAAGAAAGAATGCTTATAATCAATAAATCATTGGACCTTTCATTTTTCACCATATTTTATTTCTCAACGGAATATTTAATCACGCTGCAGGTTGGAAAAGTCGCGGACCAAGGGCAACATACTAACTGAGCAAGTCACTCGCTAACATTTCCTGCACCGATCAATCTTCAACCAAGCGGGGTTCCGCAAACAACAAAGAAAGCCCCTCTCTCGACAACCCTCATATTCCCTTCGCTAATATCACTGAGCGTTACAGCAGGAATACCAATAATTGTCACCTTTGTAGCTTGATCTTTCATAAGATTTACCAGGGGCGAAACAACAACAACAATATGTCCAGTAGTTCTACGCACTGTGTCGCAAAAAAGCGGCAAAGCTTGATACATAAGGAATTTGCCAAATCCCGTCGGCAAATGTATGAACTCATTGGTCTTCTCTATAAAATTTGCAGGATAGATTCTCTCTGATACTTGTTTAACTCTGTATTTATTACAAATTTCTCGCACACCTGATCAAAAGCCTCACTGATCGTGTGAATCTGAACAAGCGGCTCGTGTTACATTTTACAAAAATCCTTAAACAGGCTGTGATTGGTGAACGTAAATGTCAGCTGTGTTTAGCAGACATCCGTGAGGAAGAAATGAATGCGTGACAAACAAACCCTAAAGGACATCTGCAGGGAGGCTAGTGTGACGCTGGTATTCATTTCATTCATCCTATTTTAATTTATCTCACCTACACTGTTCATGTTCAATGTGGCTCAGTGCAAGCCGCACTGATAATTCACTTCATTATATAAATACCAATGAAATACCAGGTGAGCTTTCGCATGAGGACATGATATCTTCACACATCAAAATAACATGTTATCTTCACAATGAAAAGAGCACTGTTGCTATGGCTACATAATAAATTGCACCTTGCGCAGCAAGAAAAAATATATGAAAGTGAAATGGTTTGGTATTTCATTGGTGTTTCTATAATCAATAGCACATTACATGACCACTTGGAGATACAAAATTTTGCTTCTTGTGTTAAAAAATATTTTACTTGTTTGCTGCTCTCATCCGTGAAATATTCTTGAACACGCGAAGAGAAATTTTGTATCTCCATGTGGCCATGTAACATCATCTATACCTTGAATGAGTTTTGGAAATCTTATACATAAATTGACAAAAAATAAAAATAAAAATTATGAACTCCAGCTTGAATTTCTTCAAGCATTTTTAATCATTTTAGAGGTACATCTCACACTCCAGACAGTGCTTCCTCCGATATGCCTGACAACTGAACTCTTTTGGCAGTGCATCTTTTTTCTCTTGGTCTCTGGGTACCAAATTTAACTCTTTGCATTATCTGTATTACTAACTTGTGATTAATTCATTGAACATTAGCCTGAGTATCAGGCGTTTCTGGAGGAAATAGGGAAGAGAGAAGAGTGAATGGGAGACAGCGACTTCCTCTCTGTCTTCCCTCCTCCCACCTCCTCCCCAACTCTCTAAATTCTCCTTTCCCCTAACCCCCCTATACTCATGCTAATTGAACACTCATTCTGTACTGGATATTTACCGTGTCAGGTAAATCATATCATGATGTAATATATTATCACCATTTTTATTTGTATTAACAGTGGACCTGGTATAGCAGGATATGGAGAGGAAAATGGAAGTGAATTTGTCGCCTCAGCAGGTGAGCACATGAGTCCGTAGTAGAAAGAAGTAAGCTTACTTTATAATCACACAGAAACTATTTGTGATTGTATTTATCCACGAACGAATGAACAGGAAAATGAGGCTACCTTTTTTTCTTTTTTTTTTTTTCAAGTTTAGTCCTTGTACTGACCCGCAAAAAATTGTTTTGAGAAAAACTGGTTTTTAGTTGGTTTCCAAAGCCGGCCAGAATGCGTTGACTTTAAGTTACTCTTGGCTTTACAAAGCAGTTTGTCTAAGACAAACTAATTCTTCAAAACAAGAGGGGACGTCGATAATATATTGTCCACGCATCTATAATCAAGAAGAGATGGTTTTGGCACTTGCTTAACATACAAAGCCGTTCTCCCAGTGAGAAATGTCTTCGAGAGTAACAAGAGACTTTTTGACGTATATCTATTAATTTACCATTACATTTTTTTTCTTCCCATCCGATAGTTATATTTCCTTTCACTGATTAAACTTTTGCATCAAGAAACTGAATTTTTGGCTGTCGTTGCTTTGCAGCCCAGGGAGGGTCGTTGTTGCCAAGGATACCATATGAAGAGGGATTTCATCGTTTTGTTGTGCAAATTGACCGGATCGGTCTAAAAGATGCGCATATTTACCTAAATCCTTTCATCAATGTCTCTGTTAAAGGTACTGATAAACTTTTCGCTCTTTAGATAACTTACATTTACAATCATGTATATATAGAAAGCGCGAACATTGCGATATTGTGAAGTGTGCGTTATACTGCTTTTTTCGTTATAGTACATGTGAAACGAGCGTGAATTGCATGCAAGATTGAATTCAGTTCCTCTACTAGAAAAGTGGCGGGCTTGTATTCTGTAGAGCGTGAAATTTTGTCAGCCAGGAAAACGTTTTCGGCTTTGTCACCGGCCAGTATGTTATCTTCTGAGCAAGAATGGCGTGAAACAGAAGCCGATTAGTAATCGGCTCCTGCGTGAACCTAAAGCATTAATTCCGTTCACCGGTGAAGGGAAAGCGCCCGTGAAGGAAGCAAGTTGAAATAACCAGAACATTTCTTTTCTCCGCCAACTATTTTTTTTCCTTAACTATCCCGTCCCTGAAAAGAGGAGCTTAATTTGAAATCTTTCCTTTCATTAGATTGCGTCAGACAGAGACTGAGACTGCGTGAGCAGTCTTTCTTTTTAGTGGAGGTTCACCGCGAGACACCAGAAACGAGGGAGTCTCGTCTCGTCTCAGAAATAAGAGAGACTGCCTAACTTGTTACATGGTTTTTTCATTCCTGCAGACGCTAACAGTGTCAACGTGACCCCGCCTCAAGATACACCCATGTCAAACAGAAAAGATGGAAAATACATCAACTTTGACATTGATGTGGAGATTCAAAAACCAATAGAAAAGCTTCCAAGAGGTAAAAATGATAATAAGCTGTGACGAATATAGGAGGGGGGGGGGGGGGGGGCAGTCTGAGAAGCCCCCACCCCACCACCCCCAGGCCATGTGATTTTCTCTAGGGAATACGCTTGCATACATTATGCAGGTGGATAGGGCGACATTTGAAGGAAACAGTTCTTTATGAAGGTAACATCACGTGCTTTGAATTACGGATAACCAAAACGTAGCTAAAAATGGCTTTTATGACACTTTATGTATGGTTCCAAAGAAAAAAGTTATTTTATTTACTATTTTTTCCCCAGAGGGTTCTAAATATTTTTCGTCGTGGGGAATCACTTGGATTACAGAAAAGCAAAAATAACTAGTTTTCAAAAATTCCAATCATGAAGTGGCTGATGTGTTAAATATCACAACAAACGCAGCAGTAACACAACAAAGCAGCGGTAAACATTCGCGCGTAACAATTCAATGTGATTGTTTTTCCAGCTCAAAGACTTCGGAGAAGCCAATGACAACGCGTGCTGTTACCAAATGACCATGAGATTTTTTGCTTTCAACACAAAATGCTGTATCAAAATATCGCGTAAAATCTTAAAAATAGTCAGATCGTTTTAAAGTAAGGGAGACATAAGTATAACACTGACCAAAAGAGATTACCAAAAGAGATGGCCTCTTGATCAAACCAATTGACGACGGAAAGAAGTTTTAAAAAGACAAACCAACTACCGCACCCCTTCTGACAGTCAGACTATACTTGTGAATGAGCACATAACTATTCAAGGTTAACCTGCGTAGCAGGCGCCGGTCTTGTAAGGGCGAACGGAGAAATTTCGTGGAAGCGCGCGCACTAGGGAGAGTAGACTGCGTCTTTTCTCTTAAGATCCGTCGTGTTCTCAGACATGGTGCGTTTTGGCACAGAGAACGCTTTAAGCCAAAAAGGGACTGGGGCGAGACGAGAAAATACTTATTTTTCTTCCGTCTCGGGCTTACGCCCTCGTTTCCCGCGACTCGCGCGTCCTACCCTAGCGACTTTCAAGAAAATAAGAGACTGCTCGCAGTCTGTACGGAGAGCGTAAAACCTAACCACAAAACTTAACCAACGCTTTCTACGCAGGCTTATTCCAGGCTAACGCACGTGTCTTTCTTTCGAGACGTTGAAATGATAAGAAAATCTTTTTCCTCATAATTATTTTTTTTTGTTCTGTCCTGTCTTTCGTTCGAAGGTACAGCGATATTTTTCGAATTCAAGCACTACAAACCCAAAAAAGACATCGTGAGTACGAGCTGTTTCGCATTCATAGAACAGGATGAGTTCAAGCCGGGTCCCGCCTGCATAGAACTGTAAGTAGACAGGCTTTGTTTATAAACGGCGAAGTTTTTTATTTTTTGTGGGTCTACTGGTTCCGTGTGCAACGACTACCCCCTCATTAGGGCTCACGAAATACGCGAGCGCGCGTGAGATTCGCTGCCCGCGATGACAGGCTACACGCGGTGGAAGGAGAGAAATGAGAGACCTTCGTTTTCTCTTTTTCCTCTGTCTCGCCAACGAGTGTCTCTCTTTCCTGTTTTTGCTGTGTCTCCTGTGTCTCGCGGCGATTTTCACCGGCGCTCGCGTACTTTGTACATCCTATTATCCCTGAGAAAATCTGTTCCAGAAGTTTAGATTGTGGACAGTGGCGCGAAATCCACCTCTCGCCGCCCCATCTCTTCTAACTTCTCTTTGTGCACTGCACACTCTCAATCCCTGGAAAAGGCTGTCTCCGAAGGTAGTCAAGGACCGCTCGTATTTTACTGAATCTGCTAGCTTTCAATTAACAAAGCTAACCGGATTAACCTGTTCTTTTAGGTATCAGAAGCCAACAGACTTTCACCGCAAGAGGTTAAATCTTTTGACGCAAAAACCGCTTTATCTTCATGTGACACTCAACATTCTTGATGATTAGCTCTCAAAACCGTTGCACAGAAAGCGATTAAACATGCCACAGCACTCCAAGGAGTCATTTAGGATATTATTGATACTTCTGGTTAGAAAGAACCAAGTAATTCAGCTCTGAAAATGGCTTTTAGACATTATTCTTAAACTTAACGTGTAATAGAGCATTACAGTTACACGAAACTGAAAACTATACCTTAGAGATTATTTTACTTTGTAAATACATTACAAAAACGTGAACAATAGCAGAGATTTTAAAGAAATTATAGCAGTAGTTTATATTGGGGAAGGGTTAGTAGTTATACGAAGTAGATATTTTTAAAAGAACTTTTTCGGTTGTGGCACCTATAGCTAGGAGTTCATCAAACAATTTTCTTGACTGTTGCTCAAGAGATTACATTTATTATACAGTGGAATCCCCACATTTCCAACCCTCAAAGTAACACAGCACTGGATTAGCTCGGAAAACTAGGGTAAAAGAACAGTGTTTATCTAGGATCGGCAAACAAGTCCATAGAATTTCTACTCAGTTGCCTATAAAGTATAAATTGCTGGTGGGGTAAACTCGTAGGTGACTTAAATAGTGACCTATTGCTTCTTTAAAACGTATAATACGTCTGAGTAGCCTACTTGTTTATTATGCTAACTCTGTAAATAAATAAATGAATGAATAAATAAATAACATGGAAGGGCGTAAAATAACGTTTCCAAACGTCAGAATTCCACTGTATTCCTCACAATTTAAAAAGAGGGGTGTAACACTGATATTAAGGCTCTGCTGATCTACTTTCCACCTAATTACCACAGATTGACATGATTCGATAGTTATAATTATAAAAAGAATAAACGGCTTGACATAGAATTTTTGCAAGTAGGTTTATTTTAACACAGGTGCGTATGCAGTTAGAGAAATGAGCCTGTTAACTGTACGGCTGTGTAGATTACATGAGTTTTATTGGGTAAATTTATTTGCCTTTAAATTATCTTTATAGATCGTTGTTGGTCACGTGGTCAGCAGCTTTGCAAATTGCTTGGAATAAAAGAAAGATTAACATGTGAAAGCAGTTCAATTCCCAAAGAATTTTTTTGGTACACAAACATGGCCGCTGATTCATTGTTTTGTACACAAATATGGCCGCCGTGACGTCATGTGAAAACGATTTACTTAAAGCTGATTAAAGTTTCAGGCATACACTCAAAGTAGTAGAGTAACTTTAAATGAAACTAAGCCGTTATCGTTCTGTTTTTCTTTGATTCCAATGTCTTTTTTTGTAGAGTTTTAAAGTAAAACTGAAAATTCGTCACTTTAATAGCTTATTTAAGGCAGAGGGGTATTCAAATGTTTCTCCAGCCTGCGAACAAGCTATCCATCAGTGGGCGAGTGAAACAAGCCGCGCAAGCGAGCGGCGAAGTTCGCTCACGCGTCTCCTCTTTTGTGCCGCTCGCACATGTACTTTTCAGATAGAGTGATTTTCGTATGACCTTGACCTCGGTACGTGTTCGTTATTTGTTTTATCAGCCAATGGATGAAAAGACCAGAACATGGCTTCTTCGTTTTCCCGCCAAAGAAACCATAATATGGAGAGGGCATAGCTCGATTGGCCAATCGTGTTGCAGTATGACGTCAAAGCGAAGTATCGGTTGATTTCTAGAAAGTTCTCGGGAATGAAGTATTTTCACCCACGCGCGTTTGTATCCGTTCGATAAACCAATGAAATCGCTCTTTCCACTCGTTTGCTGTTTCTGTTTTGTTCCCGCGTTCTTATTTCAAGGTCATCCGAAAATTGCTGTAATAAGTTACATTGTTTTCCTTTCATCTGTGTATGTTTAATTCGTCTTTTCTCCCAATGGATTCCACGAACTCGAATGTTCATTTTCGTCTCGATGTTTTACTCCATCCCAGACTCTTCTCTTTTGTAATAAACGCCGCTGACACGTGCAAATATGCTACAAAGGAAACACGTGCGTTTTGCGCAATGAACGATCATGTCGAACGTTCAGTTTTAAGGTCAATCAAAACAAAAAAAGGGCGGATTAAGAGCCTTTTTTTCCAGGCAAGAAAGTTTTTAACTCATATCCCAGTTACATGTAAGTCATTGCGCATTTAAAAAATTCATTAAAGATAAATTTTCATTCTCGTTCGACATACTCACTGTTTTCAGTTTTGAATTTTTTTTTCAAGTGTAAGTTTTTTTTAGTCACAACTGTACTGTCAAAAAGGGAATTTAGTATCAAAAATCACAACGGTATTACTGCGTGGCAAATCGGCTGTGTTTTATCAATAGCGGGACTGAAATAAAAGTAACAAACTGAAGATGACGTATAAACGTAGCAATGTTTTAACACTTAAAAGCTTTTTACTTTTTCTTTTGAAATAGATGCTCCCAACATTATAAGCTGTGCTCCTAAAATTTTCAGCTGTGCACCTAAAATTTCGGCAGTACGCCCAAAAATTTACATCTAGTAGCACAAGTGCTTCCAAACTCAAATTTAAACTTTAAGCCCTGTTGGCGGAATCCGGATTCCCAGAAAATTTTTACTTATGGAATCCGGAGTCCTGAGTTTTGAAATCCGGAATACAGATCAAGGAATCCGGAATCCCAATAACAATCGGAATCCAGAATTCTACAGTTTTACAGAAAAATACTGGAATCCAGTACTTGGAATCCGGAATCCACATCGTGGAATCCAGAATCCAAGACTGTGCCGGATTATTCCCTTACATGGGGTGAAGGATGAGTATCTATAATTATATACATACTCAGATATACTCACTGAAAAGCTATGACGTAAATTTTCTTATTACATAAATCTTTGAGCCCCAGGCTTTAAGGTCTACTAACTATTTTTCAATGTCACTGTTGGGGAGGTCATTTTGTTTATCGATGCCAGTTTAGCCTGGGACCAGGATCCGCAGTGGGGAAAAAGGAGAAAAAACTCGGCGAGCGAAGCGAGCCGAGAGGTAGTCTGAGGAGAGGAAAATGTGGCGCCGCCCTTTCCCCCTCCCCAGGCCACCGCTCGGCTCGCTTCTTTCGCCGATATTTTTCCTATTTGACCCCGTTTTTTGCCTTTTTCCCCCACTGCGGAGCCTGGTCCAGGGCTGATGACAGTTACGCTATTACACACAATCTATCACGCTATTACGCACTTTCTCTTTGTTCTTTTCACTTTTCTAAACTTTCGCTGGGCGTCTTGAGTGATCTTGACCTGCCTGTAGCTGTCAGCGGTTTTTGCATGTTCTTCCCCAAACAGTTTAAGACGGATAGCTAATACCCGCTGGTGAGATTGTAGAGCTGCGCTGTAGTCATGCATGTTGTATTGTGTTACACCGAGTTGCCTGTAGCTGTCAGCAGTGCTTTCATGTTCCTCTCCAAATAGTTTAATATGGATAGCTAGTGCATGCTGATGAGATTGTAGAGCTGCGTTATAGTCATTCATGTTGTGTTGTGTTACACCGAGTTGCCTGTAGCTGTCAGCAGTGCTTTCATGTTCCTTTCCAAATAGTTTAATACGGATAGCCAGTGCGCGCTGGTGAGATTGCAGAGCTGCACTGTAGTCACCCATTTTGTTTTGTGTTACACCGAGTTCCCTGTAGCTGTTAGCAGTGCTTTCATGTTCCTCTCCAAATAGTTTAATAAGGATGGCCAAAGCGCGCTGGTCAGATTGTAGAGCCGCGTTGTAGTCATCAATGTTGTGTTGTGTTACACCGAGTTGCCTGTAGCTGTCAGCAGTGCTTTCATGTTCTTCTCCAAACAGTTTAAGACAGATAGCTATATCTAGTGCATGCTGCTCAGATTGTAGAGCGGCACTGTAGTCATCCATGTTGTATAGTGTTACACCGAGTTGGCTGTAGCTGTCAGCAGTGCTTTGATGTTCCTCTCCAAATAGTTTAATACGGATAGCTAGTGCATGCTGGTGAGATTGTAGAGCTGCGCTGTCGTCATCCATGTTGTTTTGTGTTACACCGAGTTAGCTGTAGCTGTCAGCAGTGCTGTCATGTTCCTCTCCAAATAGTTTAATACGGATAGCTAGTGCATGCTGGTGGGATTGTAGAGCTGCACTGTAGTCACGCATGTTGTGTTGTGTTACACCGAGTTGGCTGTAGCTGTCAGCAGTGCTTTCATGTTCCTCTCCAAAAAGTTTAATACGGATAGCTAGTGCATGCTGGTAAGATTGTAGAGCTGCGGTGTAGTCATCCATATTGTTTTGTGTTACACCGAGTTGGCTGTAGCTGTCAGCAGTGCTTTCATGTTCCTCTCCAAATAGTTTAATACGGATAGCTAGTGCATGCTGGTGGGATTGTAGAGCTGCGGTGTAGTCACGCATGTTGTGTTGTGTTACACCGAGTTGGCTGTAGCTGTCAGCAGTGCTTTCATGTTCCTCTCCAAAAAGTTTAATACGGATAGCTAGTGCATGCTGGTAAGATTGTAGAGCTGCGGTGTAGTCATCCATATTGTTTTGTGTTACACCGAGTTGGCTGTAGCTGTCAGCAGTGCTTTCATGTTCCTCTCCAAATAGTTTAATACGGATAGCTAGTGCATGCTGGTGGGATTGTAGAGCTGCGTTGTAGTCATGCATGTTGTGTTGTGTTACACCAAGTTGCCTGTAGCTGTCAGCAGTGCTTTCATGTTCTTCTCCAAAGGACTTTGTTGCTGTGCTTAGCGCTCGCTTGTATGACTGAAGAGCTTCCGAATAGATTCCTCTGTTGTTGTAAACTATACCCAGATTTAAGTAGCAGTCTACAAGCGCTTTAATTTGTATTTGACCATGACCGCCAAAGTCGTGACTTTTGGGAAAAGTTTCTTTGCATTGCTTGAGTGTTTTTTCATGATAATTTATTCTTGACCGAAAAAGTTTTTCAGGGTCTTCACTATTCCAACTCCACAGCAGCTCAGCCACAGTTGTGTGAAACGCTAGCAATCCAATTGAAGGTGTAACATCTTTTTCGAGGCACTCTAACATTTGAAGAACCAAGTGGCTTGTATTTTGTTTTGTTTTAGTGTCAGCGAAAAACTTTGTAGCTTCACCTAAGAGACAGACAAATTGGAATTCGAAAGGTTGATTCAGCAAAATGTTTGAGTCCTTTTCAAACTGCATTTCATTGGTAGTTTTTTGTGCTTTGCTTTTCATCGGAGGAATAATAAGCAGCTTGCAATCTCCTACTGCAGAGGACAGAGGTAGTGATTTGTCATAGTAGTAACTGGCGTTGTAGAAGTCATTTAGGGACTGATAATAACAAACGAGGATCTGAAGAATAAGAAACTTTAGAAATAACGACTCTGGGTCGTTGCAAGTCTCCAGTGATGAAAGCGCCTGCTGTAGGCAGTGGACTCCACTCTTCGTTTCTTCTGCTGTAAGGTGACAGATTCCTAAATAGCAGAAGGATTTGCCTTTTTCCTGATTAGAAACAAGGGACGATGCTGCTTGCAGAACTTTCACTTCAGATAGAAGATGATTCGTCTGTCCTTTTCTTCCCCAGGTTACTTGAGCGAAAGCTTTGGAAGAAAAGAGTTGCCTGTGGTATTTTTCATTTCCATGCAGACTGGCTGCTTTTATGGAGGCATCGTATATGTGATGAAAGTTTTTACTTTCCCTCACGGTCCAAAAAAGCGAGTCAAGAAACAACTCTCCCTTGACCAAAATTTCAAAGACAGTGTCAGCTGTTTTGGAGTCAAAACATCCCTCTACTAGGCTTTGAATAATGCTGTCCTTTTCCTCATAAAATGCAATATATGCATCCATGGAATGTCCGGTGAGAAATTTGTTATTTAGTTTATCAAAGTACGAGACATAGAATGCCTTCAAACGACTCCTTGCATCGAGAATCGTCTTGTTCATCTCAGTGTCTCCTTTCTCTCTCGAAAATTATTGCAATAGTTTGTGCATTGTGAAAGTCCCCGGTTTAGACCCTGAATCAATCAGTGACTTCCTCCGAAGGTTTTGTAACATTCTTTTGGCTTCAAAACTACTTTTGGTTCCTAAAACGGCCTCAGCGACCTCAGTAGTGAAGTTCTCAGGGAGAATGCTCAAAGAAATTAGTGCTGCTTGATCTTTTGCAGTTAGTCTCTGGAAAGAGGAGTCAAAAATGTCCAACATACTCCCAATACTTCCTGTAGAGGACGCCTTGAAATCATCTAGAAAATGGCTTGGTAAAGAATTATCTTCAGAAATCAAAGAACACATTAATTTTATGGCCAAAGGAACTTGTCCGCAGATATGCGCGACTTCTATGCAGTCCGCAGCGCTCGCATTTGGGAGTAACTCATGAATTAGAGATTGTGTAGAGGCTTTATCCAATGTTCTTATTCTCACGCCTTGATGGCCTTGAAAAGAGATGTTCATAAACTCAAGAGACTCTCTCGTGGTTACAATGCATGTCATCCTTGGGTTTTGCCTGAGTATTTCTTCAAGAAGTTGCATGACCTCTTTCTTCACTTTTGGGCAACCACTTTCTAACAAATCATCGGCATTATCAAGGATAAATAGAGACTGTTTTGATATTTCGCTGAATAGTTGGCAAATTTCATCGTCAAGGGACAGACCCCGATCGGACGGTTGATTGTTGATGGTTGGTTGCCTTAGAAGGCAAAAAAACTTTGAAGTCAGATCTGCTTTTGACTGAAGTCCCCGTAATGAGACCCAATAGACAGGTAGCCCTTGAGACTGGAGGGCGTGTCCCACTGCAATTGCAACTGATGTTTTTCCGAACCCAGGTGAACCCCAGATCGACACCAGTCGGGTAGATTCGGAAGTTATGTGTCCGATGATGCCTTCAACCTCGCTCTGTCGCCCAGTGAAATTAGGAACCATTGAAGGAAGGGAGGCTCTTATTGGCTTCATACCTTTTATATACGGTGAAAGAAGAAAAGTAAAAATAATGAGGTAACATGCGCAAAAATATATATACTACGTATACCTATCGATAGAGTGGCAACGAGCAAATCATGCGTATTTAATTTTGCATAGGAATGGAATCCCTTTTTTCCAACATTTGACAGTTTCTTGGTCTGTTTCCAAGGTCGTTCCATGTTGCAAGGATTAGTAAGGCGTTATGCATCTATCAAGGTTCCGGAGAAAAGTCGGTTCTCAGACTCCTGTGGCTCTAGATCTACGAACCTGCCATATAAAAGTTTGACGTGTCATGAGGGATTTTTTTATTTAAAGAATAAAATCGGCTTTGCAGAGGAAACGATTGGTATAATACTTAGGGGGGAAACATAAGCTTAAACATGCGATGATCGTTTCTCTTACCGGTCCGGCAGCAAAATTACTGTCGGTTCGGTGTCACTTGGTAAATAAATCTTTGTGGGGTCTAATCATTTAAATCTCCTTTGAAATTTCCCGAGGCTTTTTGTTACCCGTTGAAACTAATGATTCGCTGCGCTGCTGTTTGAAATGTTTTCAAGGAAATGTGATGTGATGTACGGCTCGTCGGTATTTTATTTTCATTTTGTTATAAACTCGGCCAGGCCAGGTTTCTGAAAAATAGCGTTGTTTTCTTTTCCTCGTTCGCTTCAGGCTTGTTATTCTTTTTTAGTCTTATTTTTTCCTTTGCGGGTTAGATTTTTGCCCCAACATCAGATTTTACAAGAGAAGCGACTATATTCTTCGTATCAAGCTTTCCTTATCTCCTCATGTAATCTGACCTTTTTAGTGGTGAGAATTGCTTGTTGTTTTACAAGCTTCTCTTCGTTAAAACTGCGCCGGGCATTAATGGCCCCCAAAATTAAGACAATGCATAAAGTACTCATTTTTGTTGACTGCCGGGGCGCGGGCCAGGTTTGACAAATAAATTTCAGTAAATAAATACAGGAAGTCGCGACGGCGGGCTTGTGTGACTGACCACATTCAACTTCTGCATCAGGATCAACCCGCGCCGCCAAGGTGGGCCGTGATTGGTTGACAACTGTCACACCACTTGGTCTTAGTGGAATCTACATAACATCAGGAGTCAATTTAATAAAACCTTTACATCAAGTGTAACTATTGCTGTTAGACTCTAAAACAATGACTACACTTTTTAAATTACATGACGTAAAAGTTTCATTAAATTGATCCCAGGTTACGAGTTACGAATTACGGGTTACACTTTTTGAAGCTCGATCGAGAATTTTTCTGCTTATTGCAACCCAGTCTTGCGCGGCTCTATTCTCCTGCCTAGATACAAATATCCGGATTTTTTTAAAGATATTTAGAAGATTTTGAGATATTTAGAAAGTCTCATGATATTTAGGAAAAAATTGTGATATTTAGAATTTTGTTACGAAAAAAGTACTGAAATCATGTTTTTTCTAGGAAGTTACTTCAATGCCAGGAGCCTATCAAATGGAGCCTCCATCTCCCATACAAGCCCTTGGAGTCAACCCTTTCCCGAGTAGATTTATAATTAGAACGGTTCCCAGGGGAGACTTCGCGCGCGAACGGTAGGAAGAGCCAATCACAACAACGAAATGACACTGCTATTGTACTTCATCGAACAACAGGAAATTCGGTGTTGACAGGCCAAACACAATCATAAGCTAGTGAAACGTGAGCGTTAGCGTTTTCATCCCTCAGAGATTTTCTTTCTTTTCTTTCTAGTGGGTAGATTATACTGTGGAGAGTTTTACACTGTGACTATGTTAATCTTCATTTTGGTTGCTTGTCTCACAGTTAATAGAGGCCATGAAGCTGGTCTGTTACATGCATAATGATTAACTACTACCTGCAGTCTGTAGTTCTGACAGGATTCGTTTTCTTTAGCCATTTTTTTAGAGCGATAAGGTTCTTATTTCGGCTAAATGACGCAATATTAATCAAATTTCTAGTTGTTCAAGGCTTTTTTTTCCGAAATGCGTTTATCTGAATAAATACTTGTAGTCCTTGTGGTTGTTTTGTCCATCAGCTAGTGTGATGATTCCCTGCTATGTTTTGTAACGCCGGGCCCAGCCATTGTTTTCTCGCAAAAAAGTGATCCACAGATGCGAATTTGGAGGAAAGAATTAAGCCTAAACTTTTGTATTAACTGCTGAGAATTGCCCTGTTAGTCAGTCATAATTCTTTTGGCGCAGATACAATCCATTTTGCTTTTCTTGAGATAAGTGGGTCTTTGGACTGGAGCGCGATGTCACAAATTCCTCCGTTAGCAAATTATTGACGGTCGAGCAACTGTTGTCTTCTGTTCAACTTTTCAAGTGCCAGTTTTATCAGGCAACTCTCAAGGTGATACAAGTCAGTTGTAAAGGAAGACCGCAATTTCTCAAATTTCGGAACTGAAGCATTCCTCGTTAGTTGCTATTTAGGTCATCGCTTTTGCATGCGGTGCTTAACTGGCGAAACCCACGGTGATGACAAAAATCAAATGATCCTGGCACCTTTTCGGCGCTGATCATCGAATCGAAAAGTTCCAAATCGTCCACAGAACGCTTAATCATCGACTCTTTTCAAGGTGCATGCTTAAATGTGGGATGTAAAGCGGCAAAAAAAACAAAACAAAATAAAAACACTCGCAAAGATAACCTTTCCGTGACCCTCAGTTCGCTGCCTTTGTCCCATCGCTTCATGCTCAGTCTCAGTCGGGTAATTCATTAACTTTAATTTCATGATACCCAGATCCCAGCAGCTGTAAAATTGTAAAAATGGACGTATAGTAAAAAAGGAAAACGGTCGAAGGACGGGCTAATGAGTTCGACTTCATCCAACTTCATTTTTTTCACGGTGACATACGAGACTCACGGAAATATGACACTTTTCGCGGGAAACAAGCCGTTCTATTTATAAATCTACTCGGGAAAGGGTTGACTCAAGAAATTAATGGAGATGGAGGCTCCATTTGATGGGCTCCTGTCAATGCTCATTAGGGCATGGGCATTTCAGTGACAGAAATTCAAACAAATCTTCACATATAGGCCTGTTGTCATCAGATTCAGCAATATTCTCCTCTATAATATGTGCCATGTGGCTAATGTTCAACAAAATGGCTGAAATTGGTCTTGCCATTTTAGATAACCGGCTATTTTTTGTGTTTTTACTGTATTATTTATGAAATGGAGCCAGATATTTTTGAGATATTTAGAACATTTTCGAGATATTTAGAAAAAAAATCGGGAATTTTCGGAAACGTATTTAGGCGATTTTTCGTGATGTAAATGTAAATGTAAATATCTTATTATCCACTCCCCACAGGGCTTTTCAGGGATAATTTACAACACTGGTTGGGGGACTTCGCCAGACTGCTTAAGGTGCAGTTTACAAGTACTGAAGGAATGAGTGATGATGCCCCCATAAATGGGTGTGAAAGTGAGATAGACCACTACACCGGGCACTACGTGCCCTACTCTTTACGAAGAGTGTGTGGGTTCTTTAACGTCCCACAGATTTATTACATGTGCAAGGGCTTGTGAGACGGGGCCTACGGTTTATCGTCCTTATCCGAGAACTGACTAGAAAGTCTAACCATTTGCAGATGTTATTACAAAGGCAGCACTTTCTCCTCAGTTATTTAAAGACCCTGAGTGTTGGTCCGGCCGGGGTTTGAACCTACGGCCATCCGCTCAGCAGACCGGCGCTCTCCCAACTGATCTAGGCAGGATCTAGGCCTACGCCTCGCCATCCTCGCGTTTCGCTCGGATGGCTCGTTGGCAACAAGACATTCTTAAAAGATATTGTCACGTTGGTCATGGAAGATAGAAATGCTTTGGGAATCGTTTAGTTATGACCAAAGTCCGTTTCTCTTTAGAAGTAGATGCAGGATTACCCATTTTACAGGTAAAAAGAGCCACTAGGGTCATCCTTTGGCTGCCTACTATTGACCTTTCAATAAACTATGTAGGTATGTACTGCAGTCAAAGTTGAACTCCCCCATGAATTAGATTATTTCAGTACTGTTTCTTAACCATCTGAATCAGTGGGCTGAATAAAAAGCAACACTCAATACAATCATTGTTAAGACATCCATTTGCACCTCATCCAGTCTTTTCCGTGTTTTTTCAGGGTTAGAAGACGAAACGAAGAGTGAATCTAAAAACGAGGTAGTCTGAAATCAATTCGGAAGCTACGCTTGGAAAGTAACTGGTACACGACCTTCCGGGTCATTCTAGTGGGAAATTAGCGTGAGAAACGGAAAATCGTCCTTTTTTCCCGGTCCGAGGTTCCAAGTGGAAGATCGTGTTCCATTATTTCTCCAAACCAATCTTTGATAGCTGTTTCATGCAGGCTTTCTCAGTAAATTAGAATGATTTGTGGTAATGGTAACTGCCAATCGGAACGGAATTTATCCTTCTTGAGATTTGCTTAGCATTCGCCCAAACCGAAATCTGACCGGTTTCCTGGAGTCCTAAATTCAGCGTTTCACGTTTCGAGTAGACGATTATTCAATATCTTACCTGAATTGTTAGGTTGATTATCACATTCGTCTTGTCCTACTTTTAACTTGTCTATCTTCTTTTCCAACCTTGTAATGTCTTCTTTGCTGGCAGTATCCAATTCGACTTTTTGCTTTAAATTGTTGATGTCTGAACTTACACACTCCAGACCTTTAGCTTCTTGTGCTTTTAACATGGCGATGTCGTGTTTTGTAGCAGTGTTGTCTGCCGCTTGTTTCATGGCCGATGACAGGTTTCTTAGATCGCTAATATCTGAACTTACACTCTCAAGAATCATGGTGTAGTGTTGCGTGTTCGTATCATGACGTTGATCTTGTGCTTCTTTTAATGCGTTTATCTTTTTTTCTAACACTAAAACGATATTTGCAGCATCTTCTTCTTTTGTCTGCTTTATGGAATTTAATAAAGCTTTTAGCTCACTGACGTCTGAGCTCACCTCCTCAAGACATTTGATGTACGCCCGCGTCTCGTCTCGGATTGTTGCTTCCAATTTACGAACTTCATTTGTGGGAAAGTCTGACTCCGTCAAACTACCAAGTGCGTCAATTGAGGCTGTCGGGACACCAAGGGCTTGAAACGCGGCTTTGGCATAATTCACGCGCTGTTCAAACGTCGCCTTGTCCATCTCAGAACTGGTAGAGTGACAGAGCGAATTTCTAAGAAGACGAAGCTGATCAATCGCAAGTGCAGTGGTCTCCGTCATATTTCCACCCGGGCTGACCACACATGCGTGGAAACTACCATAAGGTACTGCACAGGGCTTCACGTACAAATCATTTAGTGTGGTGAAGGAACCTGTACTGGCTGGTGGGGCAAAGGACCTCGCAAATATAGTAGCCTGAAACAGACTAGTACAATCCCATTCGTTGTAGGACTGAAGAACAGGAACTTTAGTCTTCTTGCCACTTTTTGCTTCTTCAGAGTCGAACATTTTTCTGACAGCAGTGGAATCATCCCAGAGCTGGAAACCAGGGCGATGTCCATAGGTGTTGTCCCACATGGTTTTAAAGGTCTGCCGTAAGGCTTTGGGGAATTCATTTAACACTAAGGACGAAAACTTAAAGAAATTTAATTGTTCGTCACTAAACGGCTGCAGTGCTGTCATCTCCACTTAGAAAACGCAGTAGGTGAAGGAACTAAAATTGATAAAAGAAAGAAATTATCAACAATTAAACTCAACTCTATTTCATTTTCCAAAATTGCTTTTTTCTTCTGTATATTTCGCGATCACGTGTTTTTCGGTGACCCCATACGAGTTGGGACGGCAAAACCAGATAGCCTTAACATTTTCCTGCTATCAGGGATCAAAGAAAATTGTCTACGTAAAATACTTTAAGAGTAACTGACAGACAAACAAAATGCCGGCTGAAATTAAATTAACTGACATGCAGTGGGGGCCTCACGAGGTACTTTATAATTAGGAAGTCTTGGGAACAGATATCTTGTTGGTCCCCTGGAAACCTTAGCCTATACTAGACCTGCTATCCTGCCCTGTTTCACTATCTTTTTCATCTATCGACGCCGTTTTTTCCTATCAAACTGACTCGCGGCTAAATATAAATTGCCAATCCTATTTTTCAGTTAATTGTCAATTCCAGGTTTTCCTAGTCTAAACTAAAGTCTTCGATTAGCCTTGGTAGCTGGCGGAATCGTCACGACAGCACACTTAAGGCATTGAGTTGCGAATTTTGGTGCGAGAGAATGGCGGCTTCGCTGCGAAAACCTCCTCGCATGTTTATCCTCAATCAATGGGTCAGTTTTCTCGAAAATGATACCCTATTCTAGACACACACTTTCTGATTTCTACACCCTATCCCAGACTATACTGCTTGAAAAGCACAGTCTCACAGCGGCACATACCTATATACCCCATTTATGAAAGTAGCAACCTCTGTGGTGAGGGCTCTATCTTAAGTTAAGTTGGGCCAAAATGAACAGGTGGATGCGTAATGCATAATTTATTTTTGCAATAAATCTAGACGTTTCGTTAATTTATTTTGCAAACTACTATACAGCAGTTGTTCTTTTTGGTACATGACGGTCTGCTTTCCTCATCATCTTCTCTAAGAAAAGAACTTTTATAAACAAAGTTACGGTTAAAAGTCAAAGAAACCGGTACAATGCGTCATTCGATTTCATGATAAATCAAAGGGAAGGAGGAGCAAGAATTTCTATTTAAATCAGTTATACCGTAAGGCTTTAAATTTAAATTACACTTGGGCTACAGATAATCTAATCCCTTTGTGTTATTAGGAAATTCACTATATATACGGCTGCGAATATGTCACTGCTGACTCATCATAGAAGTTGATTAGTGGCGCTGTTATAATCAAACCCTATCGAAACGGAGTTATTTCCTTAAACATTCAGCATGAATTGAACTTAACCTGCACGCAAAAACGAAGTAAAAAGCCGCTTTTACCCACTGATCACGTTTGCTCCAATAAAATCGATATTGAACCGCTTAAAGTAATTTGTATTTCGAGATATCGTAATTGTTGTCGCAGTCAAATTTTGCTTCGTCGGTAAAACTGTCGAAACAGCTTTACTTTTTTCCGCATGCCTCTGTACGGAAAATATCTTTCCGTACCAAACTTGTATCTACTGAGTTGATAATGTGAGCGTGAACATCACTCTGTTATTAGAATTCATAATTCCAACAAAGTTTACCTTTAAGACATCAACTCTTCGTTAGATGCTCACCGTGTCAGGTATCAGCCTCAAGATTGTCAAATTCTTTAACCAAGCACGAATAACAACAGTACACAATCACAAATGCCGATATCTCTTTACCATGTTTGTGAACAGCGCCCAAAAGATCTGATGCTCAAGATTTGTGAGACAGGGAACAGAAAATTCAGCAAACCGCGATGACGTCAGAGACCGCAGAGGCAATTTGGGCCCATTGTGTTGTGTATTGCGCGCGATCAGTGAAGGTGAACCGCGGAAGTGGACTTGACCCGGAGCTCATGGGTTAACGTTCCTAACCGTGACCGACAGACGGGTATTATGAATTTGCTCCTAGAACAACGCGCAGTCGAGATGAGTAGAGACAGTAGACGAGGCCAGAGCAAGCGAGACATTTCAGCCGACGGTCTGCGACAATTATTAAACAAACGTTAAAACTACGACCATATATTGTAGGCTACAGATTATAAGCCTGGGCTTATGCAACTTCCTAAGTGGTTCTCGGAGGGCTTACAACCAGAATAGGAAAAAGTGTTTCGAAACATGCTTTAAAGGGTGCTGAGCAACATTCGTTTTACTGGTTTTTAATTAAGTCTAAAAACGTCATAATCGATCGAATTTATTTCAACGCGAAATGTATCCTGAAAGTAAAGCAGTATTTCACAATAAAGGTTTAGTTATATCCGAGAGTTGATAATTAGAAACAAGAAATAAACTTATTGTGTCGGAATCACGTTACAAATTTTCTGTTTGAAGTAGTACAGAGTTCTTGGAAAGTGATTATGACTTTCTCTCTCGAAAAAAAAAAAACGAAACAAAACAAAACTGGCGGGGGTGGCCTTACATCCGGAAGGGGGTTATAATCGGGTGTATTTCTTTGTAGCAGATAGGATTATAACTGAGAGAGCTTAGAAGCAGCAGATTATGGTCTGGAGTAACGAGTTGCAGCAACATTATAATCAAGAAAGCGGAAATTAAGTTTGACCACGGAAAAAGAAAAATATCAGGGACGACAACCAAATTTGATTCCCAGCCGATAGGAGACTGGGCATGAGTTTGCCCTGCAGGAATCTGGTCTGCGTGCGGCCATCTTGCAAGATTCGAAGTTTAAGCAATAATCTCGCATCTGTACCCCTTTATTCGTTACATTGAAGCAAAAATATTTCGCGTAATTGCTCATCGATCGATTTTCTCTGCTAAAGATCTTCGTTAAAACTTTGACTGCGAAAACGATCACTTTGGAGGTAAGTTCTATATTTTTGGTGACACGTACGTTCAGATTAAAGATTTTTACAACTGAGTTAGTTTATGTAAACCAGAGGGGATGAACCGTACCTATTTTTTTAACGTCCCAGTAATACCATGGTAAGGATGTTTCATTTCCGTGCATATTTTAGCTCACTTACTCGTTTTAAGGCCCGGGGGGGGGGGGGGGGGGGGGGGGAGGAAGAGAGTACTCAACAAATGTTTTATACGGGGAGGCTCCGCCCCGAGATCCAACTCCTTACCCTTTTATAAACCATTTTTCATGTAAAAGGTACCCCTTTCATTTACCTTCTTTTGACAAATGGTATCACTTTCACAGACCTTATTTAGAACTTCGCATCCACTTTAACTACTGTAGCTGCACTGTCTTTTGAATATAATAGGGATTAATCACAGAAAAAGAACGTTTTCTAGACTTTTTAAAGCCATAAAATTCATCTGTTAGCCTTTTTAGTTGCTAATTTATATAGTTCAACTAGTTAAATCCCTACCCTTTAATATACCTGAAGCCAGAAAAAGATACCCCTTTTGGGTGGAGCCGCCCTGTGTAAGCCATCATAGGGAGTAGCCCCCCCCCCCCCACGGGGTTAAGGCTTATAAGAGACTTTGGTTAGATTTCCATACAACTCCCATACATTTACTATGCATGCAGCAATTTCATACTATTTTACACATACATTTAACACAAACCGGCCAGAATGCATTGATTTTAATTTAGTCTTGGCTTTATAAAGCAGTTCGTCTAAGGCAAAAAGTATTCGATCACCATTCTGTTTCTGATTCTGTTTTACTAATCGGTAACGCTTATTGTATATTACTATTGAACAAACCGACAGTAAGGAATCTCCTAATTCGCCCCTACGGCTCAGTCACTTCAATTGTGCGTTTTTTGGGGAGGGTCCAAGATTAAACTGTTTTTTTTTTTTCGCAGATTTTCTGGATTAGTTACGACAACAGAAAAAACAAATTCCGAAATAGGATTCTTCCAAACAAGAAGAGACGTCGATAACGTATTGTCCACTCATGTATAATTAAGAAGAGATGATTTTGGCACTTGCTTAACATACAAAACTGTTCTCCCAGTGAGAAATATGGTCGAGAGTAACAAGGGACTTCTTGACGTATATTTGTTAATTTACCATTACATTTTTTTTTTATCTTGCGATCCAATAGTTATATTTCCTTGCACTGATTAAACTTTTGCAACAAGAAACTGAATCGCTGTCGTTGCTTTGCAGCCGAGGGAGGGTCGTTGTTGCCAAGGATACCATATCAAGAGCGATTTCATCGTTTTGTTGTGCGAATTGACCGGATCGGTCTAAAAGATGCGCATGTTCACCTAAATCCTTTCATCACTGTCTCTGTTAAAGGTACTGATAAACCTTTTCGCTCTTAGATAACTGACATTTACAATCATGCATGGGAAGTGCGAACATTGCGATATTGTGAAGTGTGCGTTATACTGCGTTTTTCGTTATCGAACGTGTGAAACGAGCATGAATTGCTTGCAAGATTGAACTCAGTTCCTCTACTAGAAAAGGGGCGGGCTTGCATTCTATAGAGCGTGAAATTTTGTCAGCCAGGAAAACGTCTTCGTCTTTGTCACCGGCCAGTATGTTATCTTCTGAGCAAGAATGGAGTGAACCTAAAGCATTAATACCGTTCACCTGTGAAGGGAAAGCGCCCGTGAAGGAAGCAAGCTGATATTACCAGATCATTTCTTTTCTCCGCCAACTATTTTTTTTCCTTAACTATCCTGTCCCTGAAAAGAGGCGCTTAATTGAAATATTCACCTTCACTAGACCGTGTCAGAGAGAGACTGAGGCTGAGACTGAGACTGCGTGAGCACTCTTTCTTTTTCTTCAGATTTCGTGACGGTTCACTGCGAGACACCAGAAATGACGTACAACACAAAAATTGGAAAGGAAAAATACTAACTGATGAGATGGATTACAATAATTCGTCCCGGCGGTTTAGGCCTGAGGTTCAAGGGTCATGGACTTATCTATCAAATGCGACTTCCTGGCCTTACGAACTGAGTCACGTGAAAAATGAATTTTCTCCAGTGCGATTAACTACTAAGATACTGAGATATACTCACTGAAAAGCTATGACGTAAATTTTCATATTACATGAATCTTTGAGCCCCAGGCTTTAAGCTCTACTAACTATTTCTCAATGTCTATTTTAAGGGGCAGTGTCATTGTTGGGGAGGTCATTTTGTTTATCGATGCCAGTTTATCCCGGGACTAGGCTCCGCCGTGGGGGAAAAGGAGAAAAAAATCGGCGAGCGAAGCGAGCCGAGAGGTAGTCTGAGGAGAGGAAAAGGGCGGGGCCGCCATTTCCCCTTCCCCAGGTTACCCCTCGGCTCGCTTCTTTCGCCGATATTTTTGCTATTTGACCCCGTTTTTTGCCTTTTTCCTCCACTGTGGACCCTGGTCCCAGGTTAATGACAGTTACGCTATGAAACTTGAGAAATTACCTTTGAATGACAAAATCACAGCTTCGTGTCTACAACACATCATATCAATCGTTACAAACCACAAAATTGAACTTTGAAAACCTTTTAGGTCAACAAGTTTTCCAAAACCACAATAAAAATCTGTTTTACTCTTCTTCAAGTTTATCAATCCATGCTGTCTTTTGTAATTGTTGTATCATTTATACTTTCTTCTAACTGTGTTTGAGGGGTTATTTTAAAGTTTTACTTGATAAGGTACCCTGGGTACCAGAGGTTTTTCCTCGCGTGCAGCGAGGAGCTTCGTCGGCCACAGGCCGAAGACACGAGCGTGACCGAACCCAAAAACCGCGCCCTGGCAAATAGAGTATCAATTTACTGACAGGGCTGGGGGGAAGTGTAGCTTTGACTTGGTTAATGCGCTAACCCCCGCCCCCCCCCCCGACCCACCCATCATACTTTTAGACATGAAGAATCACTTAACTTTAAAATGTTCTATTCATATTTTTCTAATTTTCTCTATCTTCTTTTTACTTCAGTTTCTCCACTTTCGCTGGGCGTCTTGAGTGATCTTGACTTGCCTGTAGCTATCAGCGGTTTTTGCATGTTCTTCCCCAAACAGGTTAATACGGATAGCTAATGCCCGCTGGTGAGATTGTAAAGCTGCGCTGTAGTCATGCATCTTGTATTGTGTTACACCGAGTTGCCTGTAGCTGTCAGCAGTACTTTGATGTTCCTCTCCAAATAGTTTAATACGGGTAGCTAGTGCATGCTGGTGAGATTGTAGAGCTGCACTGTAGTCATGCATGTTGTATCGTGTTACACCGAGTGCCCTGTGGCTGTCAGCAGTGCTTTCATGTTCCTCTCCAAATAGTTTAATATGGATAGCCGATTCGCGCTGGTGAGATTGTAGAGCTGCGTTGTAGTCATCCATGTTGTGTTGTGTTACACCGAGTACGCTGTAGCTGTCAGCAGTGCTTTCATGTTCCTCTCCAAATAGTTTAATACGGATAGCCAATGCGCGCTGGTGAGATTGCAGAGCTGCGCTGTCGTCATGCATTTTACTTTGTGTTTTACCGAGTTCGCTGTAGCTGTCTGCAGTGCTTTCATGTTCCTCTCCAAATAGTTTAATATGGATAGCCAATGCGCGCTGGAGAGATTGTAGAGCTGCGTTGTAGTCATCCATGTTGTATCGTGTTACACCGAGTGCCCTGTGGCTGTCAGCAGTGCTTTCATGTTCCTCTCCAAATAGTTTAATACGGATAGCCAATGCTCGCTGGTGAGATTGTAGAGCTGCGTTGTAGTCATCCATGTTGTGTTGTGTTACACCGAGTTCGCTGTAGCTGTCAGCAGTGCTTTCATGTTCCTCTCCAAATAGTTTAATACGGATAGCCAATGCGCGCTGCTAAGATTGCAGAGCTGCGCTGTCGTCATCCATTTTACTTTGTGTTTTACCGAGTTCGCTGTAGCTGTCAGCAGTGCTTTCATGTTCCTCTCCAAATAGTTTAATACGGATAGCCAATGCGCGCTGGTAAGATTGCAGAGCTGCGTTGAAGTCATCCATGCTGTGTTGTGTTACACCGAGTTCCCTGTAGCTGTCAGCAGTGTTTTCATGTTCCTCTCCAAATAGTTTAATACGGATAGCCAATGCTCGCTGGTGAGATTGTAGAGCCGCGTTGTAGTCATGCATGTTGTTTTGTGTTTTACCGAGTTCGCTGTAGCTGTCAGCAGTGCTTTCATGTTCCTCTCCAAATAGTTTAATACGGATAGCCAATGCTCGCTGGTGAGATTGTAGAGCTGCGTTGTAGTCACCCATGTTGTGTTGTGTTACACCGAGTTCCCTGTAGCTGTCAGCAGTGTTTTCATGTTCCTCTCCAAATAGTTTAATACGGATAGCCAATGCTCGCTGGTGAGATTGTAGAGCTGCGTTGTAGTCATACATGTTGTGTTGTGTTACACCGAGTTCGCTGTAGCTGTCAGCAGTGTTTTCATGTTCCTCTCCAAATAGTTTAATACGGATAGCCAATGCGCACTGGCGAGATTGTAGAGCTGCGCTGTAGTCATGCATGATGTGTTGTGTTACACCGAGTTCGCTGTAGCTGTCAGCAGTGTTTTCATGTTCCTCTCCAAATAGTTTAATACGGATAGCCAATGCGCGCTGGTGAGATTGCAGAGCTGCGCTGTCGTCATCCATTTCAATTTGTGTTCTACCGAGTTCGCTGTAGCTGTCAGCAGTGTTTTCATGTTCCTCTCCAAATAGTTTAATACGGATAGCCAATGCGCACTGGTGAGATTGTAGAGCTGCGCTGTATTTATGCATGTTGTGTTGTGTTACACCGAGTGCCCTGTAGCTGTCAGCAGTGTTTTCATGTTCCTCTCCAAATAGTTTAATACGGATAGCCAATGCGCGCTGGTAAGATTGCAGAGCTGCGCGGTCGTCATCCATTTCATTTTGTGTTTTACCGAGTTCGCTGTAGCTGTCAGCAGTGTTTTCATGTTCCTCTCCAAATAGTTTAATACGGATAGCCAATGCTCGCTGGTGAGATTGTAGAGCTGCGTTGTAGTCATACATGTTGTGTTGTGTTACACCGAGTTCGCTGTAGCTGTCAGCAGTGTTTTCATGTTCCTCTCCAAATAGTTTAATACGGATAGCCAATGCGCACTGGCGAGATTGTAGAGCTGCGCTGTAGTCATGCATGATGTGTTGTGTTACACCGAGTTCGCTGTAGCTGTCAGCAGTGTTTTCATGTTCCTCTCCAAATAGTTTAATACGGATAGCCAATGCGCGCTGGTGAGATTGCAGAGCTGCGCTGTCGTCATCCATTTCAATTTGTGTTCTACCGAGTTCGCTGTAGCTGTCAGCAGTGTTTTCATGTTCCTCTCCAAATAGTTTAATACGGATAGCCAATGCGCACTGGTGAGATTGTAGAGCTGCGCTGTATTTATGCATGTTGTGTTGTGTTACACCGAGTGCCCTGTAGCTGTCAGCAGTGTTTTCATGTTCCTCTCCAAATAGTTTAATACGGATAGCCAATGCGCGCTGGTAAGATTGCAGAGCTGCGCGGTCGTCATCCATTTTATTTTGTGTTACACCGAGTTCGCTGTAGCTGTCAGCAGTGTTTTCATGTTCCTCTCCAAATAGTTTAATACGGATAGCCAATGCGCGCTGGTGAGATTGCAGAGCTGCGCTGTCGTCATCCATTTCATTTTGTGTTTTACCGAGTTCGCTGTAGCTGTCTGCAGTGCTTTCATGTTCCTCTCCAAATAGTTTAATACGGATAGCCAATGCTCGCTGGTGAGATTGTAGAGCTGCGTTGTAGTCATCCATGTTGTGTTGTGTTACACCGAGTTCCCTGTAGCTGTCAGCAGTGTTTTCATGTTCCTCTCCAAATAGTTTAATACGGATAGCCAATGCGCGCTGGTAAGATTGCAGAGCTGCGCTGTCGTCATGCATTTCACTTTGTGTTTTACCGAGTTCGCTGTAGCTGTCTGCAGTGCTTTCATGTTCCTCTCCAAATAGTTTAATACGGATAGCCAATGCTCGCTGGTGAGATTGTAGAGCTGCGTTGTAGTCATCCATGTTGTGTTGTGTTACACCGAGTTCGCTGTAGCTGTCAGCAGTGCTTTCATGTTCCTCTCCAAATAGTTTAATACGGATAGCCAATGCGCGCTGGTGAGATTGCAGAGCTGCGTTGTAGTCATACATGTTGTGTTGTGTTACACCGAGTTCGCTGTAGCTGTGAGCAGTGATTTCATGTTCTTCTCCAAAGGACTTTATTGCTGTGCTTAGCGCTCGCTTGCATGACTCAAGAGCTTCCGAATAGATTCCTCTGTTGTTGTAAACTGTACCCAGGTTTAAGTGGCAGTCCACAAGCGCTTTAATTTGTATTTGACCATAACCTCCAAAGTCGTGATTTTTGGGGAAGGTTTCTTTGCATTGCTTGAGTGTTTTTTCATGATAATTTATTCTTGACGAAAATAGTTTTTCAGGGTCTTCACCATTCCAATTCCACAGCAGCATTACCACAGCTGGGTGAAAAGTTAGCAAACCAACTGAAGGTGTAAGATCTTTTTCGAGGCACTCTAACATTTGAAGAACCAAGTGGCTTGCATTTTGTTTGGTTTTAGTGTCAGCGAAAAACTTTGTAGCTTCACTTAAGAGCCACACAAATTGCAATTCGAAAGGTTGATTCAGCAAAATGTTTGAGTCCTTTTCAAACCGCATTTCATTGGTAGTTTTTTTTCCTTTGCTTTTCATCGGCGGAATAATAAGCAGCTTGCAATCTCCTACTGCAGAGGACAGAGGTAGTGATTTGTCATAGTAGTAACTGGCGTTGTAGAAGTCATTTAGGGACTGATAATAACAAACGAGGATCTGAAGAATAAGAAACTTTAGAAATAAGGACTCTGGCTCGTTGCAAGTCTCCAGTGATGACAGCGCCTGCTGTAGGCAGTGGACTCCACTCTTCGTTTCTTCTGCTGTGAGATAACAGATTCCTAAATAGCAGAAGGATTTGCCTTTTTCCTGATTAGAAACAAGGGACGATGCTGCTTGCAGAACTTTCACTTCAGAGAGAAGATGATTCGTCTGTCCTTTTCTTCCCCAGGTTACTTGAGCGAAAGCTTTTGAAGTAAGTAGCTGCCTGTGGTATTTTTCATTTCCATGCAGGTTCGCTGCTTTTATGGCGGCATCGTATATGTCATCAAAGTTTTTCGCTTCACTTTCGGTCCAAAACAGCGAGTCAAGAAACAACTCTCCCTTGACCAATGTGTCAAAGACAGTGTCAGCTGTTTTGGAGTCAAGGCATCCCTCTACTAGGCTTTCAATAATGCTCTCCTTATCCTCATAAAATGCAATATATGCATCCATGGAATGCCCAGTGAGAAATTGTTCATTTAGCTGATCAAAGTGTGAGACATAGAATGCATTCAAACGACCCTTTGCATTGAGAATCGTCTCTTTCATATCAGTGTCTCCTTTCTCTCTTGAAAATGATTGCAAGAGTTTGTGCATCGTGAAAGCCCCGGGTTTAGAGCTTAAATCAATCAGTGACTTCCTCCGAAGACTTTGTAACATTTTTGTGGCTTCGACAGCGGTTTTCGTACCTAAAACGGCTGCAGCGACGTCTGTACTGAAATTCTCGGGGAAAATGCTTAAAGAAATTAATGCTTGTTGTTCCTGCTCAGATAGTCTCTGGAATGAGGAATCAAAGACGAACTTTAATCGATGACTGGTCGGATAATCCTCATTGTCCAACATTTTGACGATACTTTCTGAGGAAGATGTCATGAAATTATCCAGAAAATGGCGCGGTGAAGCACTGTGTTCAGATATCAAAGAACACATCAATTTCATGGCTAAAGGAACTTGTCCGCAGAGTTGTGCGATTTTCCTGCAGTCTGCAACACTAGCATGTGGAAGTAACTCATGAATTAGCGTTTGAGCTGAGGCTTCACGCAATTTTCCTATTCTTAAACCTCTATGGCCTTGAAAATAGACGTTCATAAACTCAAGGGACTGTCTTGTGGTAACAATGAATGTCACCCTTGGACTTTGCCTAAGAATTTCTTGAAGAAGTTGCATGACCTCTTCCTTCACTTTTGGCCTGCCACTTTCTAACAAATCATCAGCATTATCTAGGATGAATGCAGATTGTTTTGATATTTCACTGAATAGTTGGCAAATCTCATCATCAACAGATAGACGCTTATCGGACGGTTGTTTATCTTGAATGGTTGGCTGCGTTAGAAGACTAAGAATCTTTGAAGTCAGACCCGCCTTTGACTGAAGTCCTCGCAATGAAACCCAGTAAACAGGCAGCCCTTGAGTCTGAAGAGCGTGTCCCACTGCAATTGCAACCGACGTTTTTCCGAATCCAGGTGAACCCCAGATCGACACAAGTCGGGTGGATTCGGAAGTGACATGTCCAATGATCTCTTCAACTTCGCTCTGTCGCCCAGTGAAATTGGGAACCATTGAAGGAAGGTAGGCTCTTGAGAGCGATGGTCTCATACCTTTAATGATGAGAAAAGACGAAAAGTGAAAAAGAAATCAGTTAAAATCTTCAAAAATAAAGATATAAATAAGTCAGATTTAACCCGTCATTCAATGTACAAATGATATTCTTTCAGTGAATTCAAATCCCTAAATTTTATATTTATACGAAACCTGATGATTTAGGAAAAGAGTTTGGTTATGACTTCGGCATTCCTTCATCTGTTTAAATAAAGGAAGCTTATAGTTATTTTTTTCCATACATAACAAAACCTTGAGAAAGATATTTCTCAGGCAATATCTGGCAGACTGCTGAAAAGAAAAAATTTGAGAACTTCCCAACAGGAGTCAACAGATGCTGTACCACTGAGCTACAGAAGACTCGTAGGTACAAACTGACTGAATTAACGAGTCCTGCAATTGAAATTTGCTTACTATTTGTCCAAACCGTAAACTGAGCCTTCGGCTGGAACAGTTTCTAAAAATCTTACCTGAATTGTCAGGTAGACTATCATGTTCGTCTCTTCCTACTTTCAATTCATCAATCTTTTTTTCCAACATAGTGATGTCTTCTTTGCTGGCATTATCCACCTTAACTTGTTGCTTTAAATCATTGATGTCTGAACTCAAACTCTCCAGACCTTCCCTGAAGTCCTCGAGACATTTGATGTACGCCCGAGTCTCGTCTCGGATTCTTGCTTCCAATTTTCGAACTTCATTTGTGGGAAAGTCTGACTCCGTCAAACCACCAAGTGCGTCAATTAAAGCTGTCGGGACACCAAGGGCTTGAAACGCGTCTCTGGCGTAATTCACGCGCTGGTCAAACGTCGCTTTGTCCATCTCACTACTTATGGAGTGACAAAGCGAATTTCTAAGAAGGCGGAGCTGGTCAATCGCAAGTGCAAAGGTCTCCGCCATGTTTCCACTCGGGCTGACCACACATGCGTGAAAACTACCATAAGGTACTGCACGGGGCTTCACATACAAATCACTTAGTGTGGTGAAGGAGCCTGTACTGGCTGGCGGGGCAAAGGACCGCGCAAATATAGTAGCCTGGAACAGGTTGGTACAATCCCATTCGTTGTAGGACTGAAGAACAGGAACTTTAGTCTTCTTGCCACTTTTTGCTTCTTCAGAGTCGAACATATTTCTGACAGCTGTGGAATCATCCCAGAGCTGGAAACCAGGGCGATGTCCATAGGTGTTGTCCCACATGGTTTTAAAGGTCTGTCGTAAGGCTTTGGGGAATTCATTTAACACTAAGGACGAGAACTTAAAGAAATTTAATTGTTCGTCTTTGAACGGCTGCAGCGCTGTCATCTCCACTTAGAAAACGCAGTAGGTGAAGGAACTAAAATTGATGAAAGAAAGAAATTATCAACAATTAAACTCAACTCCCCTTCATTCCAAAAAATTGCATTTTTCTTCAGTGTATTTCGGGATCGCATGCTTTTCGGCGACCCTATACGAGTTGGGACGTCACAACCAGATAGCCTTAACATAACATTGTCCTGCTACCAGAGGGAGAAAATTGTCTACGCGAGAAATGCTTCAAGAGTAACTGACAGACAAACAGAAATCCGGTTTAAATCAAATAAACTGACTTTCAGTGGGGGCCTGGTGGGGTACTTTATAATTTTAGTTTTGGGCAGGGATATGTAGCTGGTCCCCTGGAAACCTTAGCCTATACTAGACCTGCTACCCTGTTTCACTATATTTCCCATCTATCGACGCTTTGTTTCCTATCAAACTGACTCGCGGCTAAATTTGAATTTGCCAATCTTATTTTTCAGTTAATTGTCAATTCCCGGTTTCCCTAGTCTAAACTAAAATCTTCGATTAGCATTGGCAGCTGGTGGAATCGTCACGTCAGCGCGCACTGAGGCAGGGAGTTGCGAATTCACGC
>NC_133207.1:1987617-2102617 GCF_958299795.1 Porites lutea | reverse complement strand
AGTACGGAAGCCCAGGGAGGGGGGGGGGGGGCACTTAGTGGTTTCGTTTTTATTTTTCACTTTTCCATTTTTGTTTTCAACTTTTTGCTTTTTCACTTCGCCATTTTGCTTTTCGGTTGAGATTCCCGTTTTTATTTTTTACCAAGTTCCGTTTTCGTTTTTAACGTTTTGATTTTCACTTCGCTATTTTGCCTTTCGGTTTTTATTTTTTACTTTTCCCTTTTTATTTCTAACTTTTTGATTTTTACCGATCTATTTCGTTTTACTTTTCAGTTTTGCTTTGACTTCTCTATTTCGTTTTTTTTTTCTCATATATGCCTTAAATTCTTATTTTCAGTTTTTGTTTTTGCTTTTAAATTATATAATGAAAACCAAAACCACAACCTAACAAGAATCGCCGAAAGGCGATTTTTAACTGGGCTGCCAAGGGGATATTTTTTTTTCTGAGGGGAGGGGGCGGCTACACACACTCAGGCTACCATAAAACCTTGTCGCCGACCATTGCGTGACATAGAATCTCATGCGAGACTGAATCATAAACTCATTCAGAACATTGTACCCTTTTGAAAGACTTTCGTAAAAAAAAAATGAGAAGAATTTTTACGTGGGGGTTGTATAGTAACTTTTTAAATTCCACCATTATGAATAGAAATAAACATTCAAGTTAGCCATTAGTTCTAAGCAGGAAACGATTTGCATTATTTTCACGCACCCCTCCCCCAATCCCTCTGTCCCCCAAAATATAGCGTGACAGTATAACGTGACTAATTTGAGGTAACCGGAAATTCCAAAAATTATTGTTGTTCGACGAGTATAAAATGCGACAGGGTAAGCTACTCGCCACTGGGCTGATTTACACTAGACAGAAATATCGTATCGTACTAAGCCAGGCAGCCAACTGCCCATTGATCCTTATCCACGGGCCTCGCGTCACGGACCTCATGTCACGGACTGCACTGAGGCTTTAAATGGACGATCCCAACAGAGAGGAGAAGTGTGACGTCACGTTACCACGGTAGCACTTTTTCTGGATGACAACAAAACCAACGACGACGGCGACGGCAAGGCGAACGGCAAAAAAATGTTTATATTAACAAACAACAACTTTGCCGTCGTTGCATCACTACGACAGGGGGTCCTACAGTTGAAAAGGCGCGACAAGTTAAGAAGACTGCAACAGAAATATTTGCATTTGTGTCACTTTACACAAATGGATCTCAAACGCTAGAGAGCTAGAATTAACCGAAACAACTGACAATGAAGTTGGGCTTCCTTACGCTAAAGAACAGCTAGGAGAGAAACCAGGCGCGTGTGGCCTTCTGTGATTGCGATGGAATAAAGAAGATGATAAAATAGCTGTAACCTTCCCTACAGAGATTGCTGACCCTACTAAAAGAGGTGTGCTATGCAAAATTGCGAAGATCTACGACCCTATCGGTTTTGCTGCGCCCGTAACCCTAGAAGGAAAGATTGTGTATCGCGATATATGCAAGGAAAAGACCGCGTGGGACGCAGAGATTCCATTACAAATCGCAAAAAAGTGGAGCAAGTGGGAAATAACCTGCCTGATCAAGTTAAAGTGCCCAGGTCCTTAGCTGTAGCCGGAGAAGAAATCCGTGAAATTACTTTTCATGCCTTTGGCGATGCAAGTGGACAGGGATTAGCAGCAGCTGTTTATGTCCAGCAACATTCAGCGGTGACGCAGGGACTCGTCACAGCGAAGGCACGTCTCGCCAAAGAAGGTCTTACTATCTCCAGACTTGAGTTAGTGGCTGGTCATATGGCGGCTAACTTGCTAACTAATGTGCGAGATGCGCTGATCGGGTTTCCAGTTAAGTCCTTGTACGCATGGCTAGACAGTAGTGTCGCCCTACACTGGATAAGGGGCTGCAGGGAATACAAGCAGTTTGTCAGCAATCAGAGAGAAAACTGGACTCACATGGAGGCATATACCGAGCCAAGAAAACCCTTCAGACTTAGCAAGTAGAGGAGGACTAGTGAAGGAAGATAACTCGTTGTGGTGGAATGGTCCGACATGGTTGAAGGAACAAGACAGCTGGCCATCGGACATCATAACGGTTGCAAGTCCAGAATCTAACGCAGAAGCGAAAGCCTCCAAGCAGATTTTTGCCATAACAGTAGAAAGCAACGATGTTATGGACGAACTGTTACTCAGATCATCCCTTTGGCGCACATTGAGAGTGGGGGCGTGGGTCGCACGATTCCTGCGCAACAACAAATCCCCAAGAAATCAGAGAATCAAAGGCCAATTGACTACCGAGGGAATTCAGTTAACAAGCAGAGGTTGTTCCGGGAGAAGAAGACTCAAAAACAGTGGGAGGGATCTGATCAATTCCAGGAAGACCAGTTAAGATTTAACCTGCAGCCAAACCGAAAAGAGGTTCTCGAGTGCCGTGGAAGAATCCAGGGAAACTATCCCGTCTATCTTCCTGACAGTGCTCTCTACACTCTGAAGTTAGTGCAACACGCTCATGAGATTACTCTTCAAGGGGGAGTAGGACTAACCATGGCCAAAGTGCGAGACTCTCATTGGATACCGAGGTTGCGCAAGCTTGTTAAACGAGTAATCAAGAAATGCTACGGATGCAAACAGTTTCAGATCACTACGTAATCCACCTCAAGGAGATTTACCTCGTGACCGCACTGAAGGAAATTCACCATTTCAAGTTGTTGGTGTTGACTACGCCGGTCCCATCAAGTACCGCACAAGCAAAATCAGAGAAGGGAAAGCCTATATTGTCCTGTACGCCTCTAGCCTGACACGAGCACCTAACCTAGAGCTTACCAAAACCTTGGAGACTAACGAGTTCATCAGCACCCTTAAGCGCCTGATCGCCAGAAAGGGCCGTCCAGAGAAAATCTATTCCGATAACGGTAAAACGTTCGTGGCAGCAGCGAAGTGGCTGAGAAACGTGATGAAAGATGAACGCCTGCATAACCACAAAGAACTTGTTGACAGATCGGATTAACAACTAAAGCTGCTAGATTCACAAAAGTCACGATTTTGTGAATTTTGTGTAGTGTGTGAGCGAGCCATTGTACTGTGAGGATTGAAGCTGTGAAATAAACCCTGTTTTGCTTTAAACTGTAATATCGTGAAGAACGGCCGTACGGCATTCACGATAGTCCGTAACAAGAAACTGAATTTTTGGCTGTCGTTGCTTTTTTTGCAGCCGAAGGAGGGTCATTGTTGCCAAGGATACCATATGAAGAGGGATTTCATCGTTTTGTTGTGCGAATTGACCGGATCGGTCTAAAAGGTGCGCATGTTTACCAAAATCCTTTCATCACTGTCTCTGTTAAAGGTACTGATAAAACTTTTCGCTCTTTAGGTAACTGACTTTTACAAACATGCGTTGAAAGCGCGAACATGATCCCCATGAGAAAAGGTTCAACTAGTTGCAATTCTCTCCCTTCTTGTGAAAATTATTTCCGATTCCTTACAAGAAACGAAAATGCTATTTGTAGATCACTCCGTCAAAATTAATCTGCTTTGCAAGTTTTAAGAAACAGAAAAGTACTTACCAGAATTGACCCTATCACATTTTATACCGCGTAGAACGACAATGATTTTTGGATTTCTGGCTACGGATCAAATAACTGTCTTGCTATATTTTGTGGGGCAAAGGGATTGGGGGAAGGGGCGAGCTGTGGAAATGTCCCAGTTAAAAATAAAGACAGGGAAACTATCTGTATCCTATTCCACGGGTTAGGAGTAGCTTCTCAAGCCCGAAAAAAATGTAATTATAATCTACACAAATACCTCACAAACTATTTATAAACAGTATAAACCACTGAAGTCCTAGTTTTAAGAAATAGAAAATTACTGTTCAGACCCATTCGTTTCTTGTTCCATAAGGCTAAATTACTTTACAGCCCCGGCTTAAAAACTCGCAGTCGGCAGACCGATGAACCCCCATTATGGGGGTCTTTTTTTAAAATTGATTGTAAATCATGATGTCTACAATAGTTCCCAGTTTAGTGAGAACGAGGTATCTAATACCGGGGCCAGTGTAAACAATTAAGGTATCTAAAATAACGGCCTTATGCTCACGCAGCTCACTTCGCTTTGCGCGGTTAAAATCAACAGAGGGGAAAGCAGTAGAGAATCAGGGCGATAACCAAGAGATGAATCACAATGGTTGCAACTGTCGACGTTTAACGTTTGTATCAGATTTTGATTGAAAGCCAAACCGTGTAAACGACAATGAAAGAGTCATGGTTTTTCGAGTTCAAGGTTAGCCTGTTCCAAGCGTTCAGATAGTGGAGAGCGGTGCGAAGTAAAGAAAGCGATAAAAAGTAGAGGGGGACTGAGCTTGGTCGCGACATCCTCGCTTTGTTTTCAGGTGGACCTTGAACTAGCCTGTTCCAGGCGTTCAGATAGTGGGGAGCGGTGCGAAGTAAAAAGGAGCGCGAAAAAAGAAAAGCGAGGGAGGAGGAGAGGTATCATAATAAACTTAATAACCATCCCTGAACTATAAAAACACGATAAACTTGCGCACTCACCTAATTAACAACTGAATAAGATCTTTTCACATCAAATTTGCTGTCGCAAAAGTAATTTGCAGTGGATCTTCACTGTTGAATCGAGCTGTCGCGATACCGTTAATGGGCAAAATTGAAGAGGCGCTAACGTTGATGAAGTTTGACACCACAAATAATGGTCCCATAAAACAGAATGGTGAATTTCCTCTGATTTACGTGCTTTCAGGTTCCTGGAACAGAAATTATTAGTATTGTTTGCTTTCTGCTCTTATAATTGGCTTCTTTAACTCTACACTCTGCTTCCGCCGCTGGTTGGAGTGGTACGTCGGGTGCGCTTTTCTAGATTGCTCATAGAAATAAAAAATGAATTTTGTAAGGAAAATAGAAAATAACTTTACCTCGAAGATCAGTCTAAGGCAGGTTAGACGTTCAGTACGTCATTGAACTGTCCAAAAAAACATGCAGCTTGATCCAAACGACGATGGCAGTGCATAAGGTATACTTTAAACTTTCAAGACAAATATTTCAAAAGAGTGTGCGTGACCTTTAATATCACGGCCAGGGGATTAAGCTTAAATAAACAAAGATGATTTTGAGCGACGCACGCCAACCGGATTGAGGTTTGTTCCCTTTAACTTTGCCTTGACACTATCAAATTTGTATTGCCTGATGTCTTAACTCTTATTGAGATGATTAGCCAGAAAAGTTGGGCAAAACCACTGCTCAAGAATCCTCTACAAGTTGACTTCCGTCTGAGCTCATAAACGACATTGCTTCTGGATATAGGGCTTAATTCAGTTAATTACTTCTAAACACGCCCCTGGTTTCGATTTCAGTTTCAGTTATCGCAAATGGGACCCTACAGACAAAGATAAAGGAGTGCTTCATTTTAAGGAAGGCTAATTTTGTTCTTTCGAATTTCAGCCTCAAAATAACATATATATTGTAGTAGTTGCAAATGAACGAAAACTTGAACATTAAACAGGAAAACGGAAGCGTAACTTTCACCTCGCGTGTGGTTTTTGTCCATTTGAATTTCAATCACTAATTCAGACTGTCCAACCATCCCGATCTCGCCAGGATTCTCCCGATTTTGCTTGAAAATTCCGAATCCCGACGAATATGTCCCGATTGTGACATCTGTTTTGATAAATACCAGAAGCCCATCATGGGCTCCTGTAAGGGACGGACCATTAGAAAACTTATGGGGGCGGCGGGCGAAGTACAAAAAAAATTCGCGCAAGGGAAAATTTAATTAAAAAAAATTCTTGCACGCCAATTAACCCTAAGAAATATTCATGCAAGGGCCTGAAAAAAATTCATACAGGGAAATTGATAACGAAAAAAAATTCCTGCGGCTCGAAAATTCCCCTCCCCCCCCATAACTTTTCTAATGGTCCGTCCCTAAATACACAAGAACACCTAAACGAGTGCGCTTAATTTGAACCCGTAGCAGGGGGGGGGGGGGGGGTACTTTAGGACTTTTTGGGTGGGGATTTGCCGCTGGGACCCTGGAACCCTTAGCCTATACCAGGGCTAGTTCAAGTGCATTTTGCTACCCTATATAGACTAAACTCCCCAAATCCCTCCTATCCTAGGGTAGCTGTTTTCCAGAAACAACTGAGGTCACTAACACAGTCCAGCCAAAACAAAACCGATTTGATTTTTTTTGATTTTCCGAATCCCTAGTCTAGACTAAAATCAGTTTCCTGAAAAATGATACCCTCTTCTTAGCCCAAACTCTCTGATTTATACACCCTATCCCATAGTAAACTGCTTGAAAATCATACCGTTCACAGCGGCACGTACCTATATAGCCCATATATGGCAGTACCCCCCCCCCCCGATACCCTGAAAACGTAAATATACCTCCTGAAATATAAAACAAAATCGAGTACTTATATGTAAAAACACGCAAATAAAAATAGGCATAATAATAACACTCAATTTAGCGAACATTTTAGAAATAAATCGCCCTCTCAGAACACAAGAATAGCGTTTCACAGCATCCAAATTTCAAAATTTTCTCGGATAGCACGCTTCCAGACCCCCTTGGGCGGCTCGCACCCTCGGCGCTCACGTGATTCGTCGGTTATTTAAAAAACATCCAGATACGTACTCAAAAGGTTGAACAGTCTGAATATTAAAAATTGAAAATGAAAAATTTATAAGGTGATTTTCAATTTTTGATTCATTTGATCATTCGCCGCCAGTGCCTGCGGCCGACACCGAAAAATCCGCACCCAAAAGAAAAACTTCTGGCACTCTGTGTATTCAGGAAGGCAAAAAAAAATATTGAACAAACGTTAAAACTGCACCAAATATGGACAGGGGTATGGGCACCTGATTCGAATTATTGAATAACCCCCACATGATCGAGAATACTGAACTTGAGTTTGAACACCGAACTGATATATCCTGCAACAAACTAGAGTGGATACTCTTGCCTCCCTATATCTTCATCGAAAGTCGAGGAGGGAAGTAGACATTTTGCAATCTTGGGGCGTGATTTTGACCTAATTTTAGGGCAGATCGTCTCTATGAGAGAAAAGATACTTGGAAATACAAATTTAGTAGCGTCATGTCATATTGAAAGGAAAAACAACTCATTTCTGGTTGACCTGCGTCGCTCAAAAACGTCTTTGCTTAAGCCTTGTAGAAACATTTGTACTACAGGAAAGCAACAAATAATTAGCTTTCAAAAACTCCGATCATTCATTTGCTGATGTGTTAAATATCACAACAAACGCAATAGATCTGCATATAAACTTTGAAATCCAAGTAGCGGTAAACATTCGCGCGCGTAATAATTACACAAAATGTTGAATCAAAATATCGTGTTAAGTTAAAAAAAAGTCAGATCATTCAAAAGTGTTCCAGATTATAGGGAAACATTACGTATAAAACCAACCGATACGCTCGTATTTTACTGAATCTGCTAGCTTTCAATTAACAAAGCTAACCGGATTAACCTGTTCTTTTAGGTATCAGAAGCCAACAGGCTTTCACCGCAAGAGGTTAAATCTGTTGACGCAAAAACTGCTTTATCCTCATGTCACACTCAATATTCTTGATGATTAGCTCTAAAACCTGTTGCACAGAAAGCGATTAAACATGCCACAGCACTCCAAGGAATAATTTAGGACATTATTGATACTTCTGGATAGAAAGAACCAAGTAATTCAGCTCTGAAAATGGCTTTTAAATATTATTCTTAAACTTAACATGTAATAGAGCATTACAGTTACACGAAACTGAAAACTATATCTTAGAGATTATTTTACTTTGTAAATACATTACAAAAACGTGAAAAATAGCAGAGATTTTAAAGAAATTATAGCAGTAGTTTATATTGGGGAAGGGTTAGTAGTTATACGAAGTAGATATTTGTAAAAGAACTTTTTCGGTAGTGGTACCTATAGCTAAATCAAATCGGCTGTGTTATATCAATCGCGGGACTAAAATAAAAGTAACAAATTGAAGATGACATATAAACGTAGCACTGTTTTAACGCTTAAAAACTTTTTACTTTTTCTTTTGAAATAGATGCTCCCAACATTATAAGCTGTGCTCCTAAAATTTTCAGCTGTGCACCTAAAATTTCGGCAGTACGCCCAAAAATTTATATCTAGTAGCGCAATTGCTCCCAAACTCAAATTTAAACTTTAAGCCCTTTTGCGGAATCCGACATCCCAGGAAATTTTGCTTATGGAATCCGGAATCCTGAGTTTTGGAATCCGGAATACAGATCAAGCAATCTGGAATCCCAATAACGATCGGAATCCAGAATTCTACAGTTTTACAGAAAAATACTGGAATCTAGTACCTGGAATCCGGAATCCACATCGTGGAATCCAGAATCCAAGACTGTGATGGATTATTTCCTAACATGGGGTGAAGGATGAGTATCTATGATTATATACATACTGAGATATACTCATGAAAAGCTATGACGTAAATTTTCTTATTACATGAATCTTTGAGCCCTAGGTTTTAATAACTATTTCTCAATGTCTATTTTAAGGGGCAGTGTCACTAGTTTAGCCTGGGAGCAGGCTCCGCCGTGGGGGGAAAAGGAGAAACAAATCGGCGAAAGAAGCGAGCCGCGAGGTAGTCTGAGGAGGGAAAAGGGTGGCACCGCCCTTTCCCCTTCCCCAGGTCACCTCTCGGCTCGCTTCTTTCGCCGATATTTTTCCTATTTGACCCCGTTTTTTGCCTTTTTTCCCCCACTGCAGAGCCTGGTCCCGGGCTAATGACAGTTTCGCTATGACACTTGAGAAATTACCTTTGAAAGACAAAATCACAGCTTCATGTCTCCAACACATCATCGTTAATTACAAACAACAAAAAGGAACATTGAAAAACTGTTAGGTCAACAAGTTTTCCAAAACCACAATAAAAAACCGTTTCAATCTTCTTCAAGTTTATCAACCCCTGCTTTCTTTTGTATTTGCTGTATCATTTATACCTTCTTCTAATTGTGTTTGAGCGGTTATATTAAAGTTTTACTCGATAAGGTACCCTGGGTACCAGAGGTTTTTCCTCGCGTGCGGCGAGGAGCTTCGTCGGGTGAAGGCCGAAGACACGAGCGTGACCGAATCCAAAAACCACGCATGAAAAGCCTCTGGCACATAGAGTATCGATTTACTGACAGGGCTTGGGAGAAGTGTAGCTTTGACTTGGCTAATGCGCTACCCCCCACCCAGATAGCTTAATACGGTTCCTCTCCAGATAGCTTAATACGGATAGCTAATGCATGCTTGTTAGATTGTAGAGCTGCGCCGTAGTCATGCATGTTGTTTTGTGTTACGCCGAGTTGCCTGTAGCTGTCAGCAGTGCTTTCATGTTCCTCTCCAAATAGTTTAATACGGATAGCTAATTCATGCTGGAATGATTGTAGAGCTGCGCTGTAGTCATGCATGTTGTTTTGTGTTACACCGAGTTGCCTGTAGCTGTCAGCAGTGCTTTCATGTTCCTCTCCAAATAGTTTTATACGGATAGCCAATGCACGCTGGTGAGATTGTAGAGCTGCGCTGTAGTCATTCATGTTGTACTGTGTTACACCGAGTTGCCTGTAGCTGTCAGCAGTGCTTTCATGTTCCTCTCCAAACAACTTAATACGGATAGCTAATGCATGCTTGCTAGATTGTAGAGCTGCGCCGTAGTCATGCATGTTGTTTTGTGTTACGCCGAGTTGCCTGTAGCTGTCAGCAGTGCTTTCATGTTCTTCTCCAAATAGCTTAATACGGATAGCTAATGCATGCTGATGAGATTGCAGAGCTGCGCTGTAGTCATGCATTTCGCTTTGTGTTACACCGAGTTGCCTATAGCTGTCAGCAGTGCTTTTATGTTCTTCTCCAAAGGACTTTGTTGCTGTGTGTAGCGCTTGTTTGGTTGACTTAAGCGCTTCTGAATAGTTTCCTTTTTTGTGGTAAACTTTACCCAGGTTTAAGTAGCAGTCCACAAGGGCTTTAATTTGTATTTGACCGTAACCGCCGAAGTCGTGGCTGTTTGGGAAAGTTTCTTTGCATTGCTTGAGTATTTTTTCATGATAATTTATTCTTGACCAAAATAGTTTTTCAGGGTCTTCACTATTCCAATTCCACAGCAGCTTAGCCACAGTTGTGTGAAACGTTAGCAGACCAATTGAAGGTGTAACATCTTTTTCGAGGCACTCTAACATTTGAAGAACCAAGTGGCTTGTATTTTGTTTGGTTTTAATGTCGGGGAAAAACTTTGTAGCTTCACTTAAGAGACAGACAAACTGGAATTCAAAAGGTTGATTCAGCAAAATGTTTGAGTCCTTTTCAAACTGCATTTCATTGGTAGTTTTTTGTGCTTTGCTTTTCATCGGCGGAATCATAAGCAGCTTGCAATCTCCTACTGAAGAGGACAGATGTAGTGATTTGTCATAGTAGTAACTTGCATTGTAGAAGTCATTTAGGGACTGATAATGACAAACGAGGATCTGAAGAATAAGAAACTTTAGAAATAACGACTCTGGGTCGTTGCAAGTCTCGAGTAATGAAAACGCCTGCTGTAGGCAGTGGACTCCACTCTTCGTTTCTTCTGCAGTAAGGTAACAGATTCCTAAATAGCAGAAGCATTTGCCTTTTTCCTGATTAGAAACAAGGCACGATGCTGCTTGTATAACTTTCACTTCAGAGAGAAGCTGATTCGTCTTTCCTTTTCTTCCCCAGGTTGCTTCAGCGAAAGCTTTGGAAGTAAGTAGCTGCCTGTAGTATTTTTTATTTCCATGCAGGTTGGCTGCTTTTATGGCGGCATCGTATATATCATCAAAGTTTTTCGCTTCATTTTCGGTCCAAAAAAGTGAGTCAAGAAACAACTCCCCCTTAACCAATATGTCAAAGACAGTGTCAGCTGTTTTGGAGTCAAGACATCCCTCTACTAGGCTTTGAATAATGCTGTCCTTATCCTCATAAAATGCAATATATGCATCCATGGAATGCCCGGTAAGAAATTTTTTATTTAGTTTATCAAAGCACGAGACATAGAATGCATTCAAACGACCCTTCGCATCGAGAATCGTCTTGTTCATGTCAGTGTCTCCTTTCTCTCTCGAAAATGATTGCAATAGTTTGTGAATTGTGAAAGTCCCAGGTTTAGAGCCTGAATCAATCAGTGACTTCCTCCGAAGGTTTTGTAACATTCTTTTGGCTTCAAAACTACTTTTGGTTCCTAAAACGGCCTCAGCGACCTCAGTAGTGAAGTTCTCAGGGAGAATGCTCAAAGAAATTAGTGCTTCTTGTTCTTGTGCAGTTAGTCGCTGGAAAGTGGAGTCAAAAATGTCCAACATGCTCCCTATACTTTCTGTAGAGGACGCCTCGAAACCATCTAAAAAATGGCTTGGTAAAGAATTATCTTCAGAAATCAAAGAACACATTAATTTTATGGTCAAAGGAACTTGTCCGCCGATATGCGCGACTTCTATGCAATCCGCAGCGCTCGCATTTGGAAGTAACTCATGAATTAGGCATTGTGTAGAGGCTTTATCCAATGTTCTTATTCTCACGCCTTGATGGCCTTGAAAATGGATGTTCATAAACTCAAGAGACTCTCTCGTGGTTACAATGAATGTCACCCTTGGATTTTGCCTGAGTATTTCTTCAAGAAGTTGCATGACCTCTTTCTTCACCTTTGGGCAACCACTTTCTAACAAATCATCGGCATTATCAAGAATAAATACAGACTGTTTTGATATTTCGCTGAATAGTTGGCAAATCTCATCATCATGGGACAGAAGCTGATGAGACGGTTGATTATTAATGGTTGGTTGCCTTAGAAGGCTTAGCATCTTTGAAGTCAGACCCGCCTTAGACTGAAGTCCTCGCAATGAAACCCAGTACACAGGCAGGCCTTGAGTCTTAAGGGCGTGTCCCACTGCGATTGCAACCGACGTTTTTCCGAATCCAGGTGAACCCCAGATCGATACAAGTCGGGTGGAATCGGAAGTGACATGTCCGATGATCTCTTCAACCTCGCTCTGTCGCCCAGTGAAATTAGGAACCATTGAAGGAAGGTAGGCTGTAGAGAGCGATGGTCTCGTACCTTTTATGATGAGAGAAGACCAAAAATGAAAAAAAAAAGAGAGAGAGAAAAAGGGTGAGAATATTCAAAAATGAATTATATAAATAAGTCAATTTTGACCCATTTTTTAATGCAGAAATGATATTCTTGCAGTGAATTTAAATCCGTAAATTTATTTATACGAAAACTCATGATTTAGGAAAAGAGTTTAGTTAGGACGTCGACCCAAGGCCATTCCTCCATCTGTTTACATAAAGAAAGCTTATAGTAATCTTTTCCACACATAGAAAAACCTTGACAAAGATGTTCTTGAGACAGTGACACAGACGACTCGAAATAAAAAATCTTAGAACTCGCCAACAGGAGTCAACAGAGTCAACAGAGTCAACAGATGCTCTACCACTGAGCTACAGGAGACTAGTGGGTGCAAACAAACCCTAACTGGAAAAAGGTTAACTCTTCGCGGCTTAGACTGTTACCTTTTTTAATGACCTTATCATATATGTGAAAGCTCTAATAAACAATAAAAAGTCATGCTTTGAGGTTGTTTATTTAAAAATGGGACTGGCTTAATTAGCCTGTCCTGCAATTGCAGTTTGCTTACTGTTTGTCCAAACCGTAAACGGACCCTTCGGCTGGAACAATTTTTCAATATCTTACCTGAATTGTCAGGTAGATTATTATGTTCGTCTCTTCCTACTTTCAATTCATCAATCTTTTTTTCCAACCTAGTAATGTCTTCTTTGCTGGCATTATCCTGTTGCTTTAAACCATTGATGTCTGAACTCAAACTCTTCAGACCTTCCCTGAAGTCCTCGAGGCATTTGATGTACGCCCGAGTCTCGTCTCGGATTCTTGCTTCCAATTCTCGAACTTCATTTGTGGGAAAGTCTGACTCCGTCAAACTACCAATAGCGTCAATTGAAGCTGTCGGGACATTAAGCGCTTGAAACGCGTCTCTGGTGTAATTCACGCGCTGGTCAAACGTCGGTTTGTCCATCTCACTACTGATGGAGTGACAAAGCGAATTTCTAAGAAGGCGGAGCTGGTCAATCGCAAGCGCAAAGGTCTCTGCCGTGTTTCCACTCGGGCTGACCACACATGCGTGAAAACTACCATAAGGCACTGCACGGGGCCTCACATACAAATCACTTAGTGTGGTGAAGGGGCCTGTACTGGCTGGTGAGGCAAAGGACCGCGCAAATATGGTAGCCTGGAACAGGTTGGTACAATCCCATTCGTTGTAGGACTGAAGAACAGGAACTTTAGTCTTCTTGCCACTTTTTGCTTCTTCAGAGTCGAACATTTTTCTGACAGCAGTGGAATCATCCCAAAGCTGGAAACCAGGGAGATGTCCATAGGTGTTGTTCCACATGGTTTTAAATGTCTGTCGTAAGGCTTTGGGGAATTCATTTAACACTAAGGACGAGAACTTAAAGAAATTTAATTGTTCGTCACTAAACGGCTGCAATTCTGTCATCTCCACTTAGAAAACGCAGTAGGTGAAGGAACTAAAATTGATTAAAAAAAAGAAATTATCAACAATTAAACTCAACTCTCTTTCATTTTCCAAAATTGCTTTTTTCTTCTGTATATTTCGCGATCACGTGTTTTTCGGTGAGCCCATACGAGTTGGGACGGCAAAACCAGATAGCCTTAACATTTTCCTGCTATCAGGGATCAAAGAAAATTGTCTACGTAAAATACTTTAAGAGTAACTGACAGGCAAACAAAATGCCGGTTGAAATTAAATTAACTGACATGCAGTGGGGGCCTCACGAGGTACTTTATAATTAGGAAGTCTTGGGAAGAGATATCTCGTTGGTCCCCTGGAAACCTTAGCCTATACTAGACCTGCTATCCTGTTTCACTATATTTCCCATCTATCGACGCCGTTTTTTCCTATCAAACTGACTCGCGGCTAAATATAAATTGCCAATCTTATTTTTCAGTTAATTGTCAATTCCAGGTTTTCCTAGTCTAAACTAAAATCTTCGATTAGCCTTGGTAGCTGGCGGAATCGTCACGACAGCACACTTAATGCACCTATCAATGTAAAGCCGGCGGGGGGAGGGCAGGGCATAGGGTAGGGATTTGATTGTCTTTGTTGTCCCTGGGGTAGGGCATTTGACTTATCTTGTTCTCCCGGGGGAGGGGATATTTGAATCTTTCTTCGCCCGACGTGGAGATATTTGACTGCCGACTTGGACGAAAAAGACTGAGACCGAACATATGTTTCCCGCTTCCACGCTTCACGCATGCGCCATACGGTTTGAAAAGATCAGGAAGTCATGGAGGCCAATGAGAACAGGCGAAGGCTGAGTGGATTTAACTGTTTTGTCTTCAAATTTCGTTTGTTTTAGCGTGTTTTTGATCAATTGAACCTCTTAATATACTGTGGTATCAAAGTAAGCGGAAGTAAAGAGAAAGCGATTCGATTTTTGCAAGTACAATTGATTAGTGTATGGCTCATTCGCTACAATCACTGTAAACTTATAAAACTGACTTTCTTTGTACCCTTTACTAAGAACGGTATATTTAGACTTACAAAATGTGGACTTTCTCCTAAAGGTTTATGTATTAATTCTACGCAGTGTAACACGGATTAATGTTAAAACGTATAATTGCAGCTGTAACAGGAACATGTATCTTTGAGGATGCAGCAACGTTTATAAAAGATTGCAGAGTTTTATTTGGAGATATTTTTATTGTGCCTTTCTTAGGTTCTGCCTTGGAATGGACAGCAATGTGCAGCCTGGGGTGGGGAAATTTGGTTGCATTTGACTGGAATGATTTGCCCGTGGGCAGGGAATTTGATTGAAAATTTTTGAAAAAAGTCAAATCCCCACCCTGTGCCCTGCCTCTCCCCCCCCCTCCCCGCCGGCATTACATTGATAGGTGCATAAGGCATTGAGTTGCGAATTTTGGCGCGAGAGAATGGCGGCTTCGCTGCCAAAACCTCCTCGCATGTGTATCCTCAATCAATGGGTCAGTTTTCTCGAAAATGATACCCTATTCTAGACACACACTTTCTGATTTCTACACCCTATCCCAGACTATACTGCTTGAAAAGCACAGTCTCACAGCGGCACATACCTATATACTCCATTTATGAAAGTAGCAACCTCTGTGGTGAGGGCTCTATCGAAAGTTAAGTTGGGCCAAAATGAACAGGTGGATGCGTAATGCATAATTTATTTATGCAAATAAATCTAGACGTTTCGTTAATTTATTTTGCAAACTACTATACAGCAGTTGTTCTTTTTGGTACATGACGGTCTGCTTTCCTCATCATCTTCTCTAAGAAAAGAACTTTTATAAACAAAGTTACGATTAAAAGTCAAAGAAACCGGTACAATGCGTCATTCGATTTCATGATAAATCTAAGGGAAGGAGGAGCAAGAATTTCTATTTAAATCAGTTATACCGTAAGGCTTTAAATTTAAGTTACACTTGGGCTACAGATAATCTAATCCCTTTGTGTTATTTGGAAATTCACTATATATACGGCTGCGAATATGTCACTGCTGACTCATCATAGAAGTTGATTAGTGGCGCTGTTATAATCAAACCCTATCGAAACGGAGTTATTTCCTTATACATTCAGCATGAATTGAACTTAACCTGCATGCAAAAACGAAGTAAAAAGCCGCTTTTACCCACTGATCGCGTTTGCTCCAATAAAATCGATATTGAACCTCTTAAAGTAATTTGTATTTCGAGATATCGTAATTGTTGTAGCAGTCAAATTTTGCTTCGTCGGTAAAACTGTCGAAACAGCTTTACTTTTCTCCGCATGCCTCTGTACGGAAAATATCTTTCCGTACCAAACTTGTATCTACTGAGTTGATAATGTGAGCGTGAACATCACTCTGTTATTAGAATTCATAATTCCAACAAAGTTTACCTTTAAGACATCAACTCTTCGTTAGATACTCACCGTGTCAGGTATCAGCCCAAGATTGTCAAATTCTTTAACCAAGCACGAATAACAACAGTACACAATCACAAACGCCGATATCTCTTTACCATGTTTTTGAACAGCGCCCAAAAGAACTGATGCTCAAGATTTGTGAGACAGGGAACAGAAAATTCAGCAAACCGCGATGACGTCAGAGACCGCAGAGGCAATTTGGGCCCATTGTATTGTGTATTGCGCTCGATCAGTGAAGGTGAACCGCGGAAGTGGACTTGACCCTCAGCTCATGGGTTAACGTTCCTAACCGTGACCGACAGACGGGTATTATGAATTTGCTCCTAGAACAACGCGCAGTCGAGATGAGTAGAGACAGTAGACGAGGCCAGAGCAAGCGAGACATTTCAGCCGACGGTCTGCGACAATTATTAAACAAACGTTAAAACTATACGACCACATATTGTAGGCTACCGATTATAAGCCTGGGCTTATGCAACTTCCTAAGTGGTTCTCGGAGGCCTTACAACCAGAATAGGAAAAAGTGTTTCGAAACATGCTTTAAAGGGTGCTGAGCAACATTCGTTTTACTGGTTTTTAATTAAGTCTAAAAACGTCATAATTTATTTCAACGCGAAATGTAACAAAAACGGAAGTTTAATTTGTGTGTGTATAGCCAAGTACAGCATCCTGAAAATAAAGCAGTGTTTCACATTAAAGTTGTAGTTATATCAAGAGGTGATAATTAGAAAGAAGAAATAAACTTATTGTGCCTGAATCACGTTACAAATTTTCTGTTTGAATTAGTACAGAGTTCTTGGAAAGTAATTATGACTTTCTCTCGAAAAAAAAAAACTGGAGGGGGGCTTATTGGGTGTATTTCTTTGTATGGGACGATAACTGGGCGAGCTTATAAGCAGCAGTTCATGGTGTGGAGTAACAAACTGTAGCAACATTATAATCAAGAATTTGACCAGAGAACAAGAATTAAAATTATCAGGGACGCCCAACCTCGTCCCCAGGGCACTTTTCCCTGGCTTTGGAGCCAGCCGATAAGAGATTGGGCATGAGTTTGCCCTGCAGGAAACTTATCTGGTCTGCGGTTATCTTGCAAGCTTCGAAGTTTAAGCAATAATCTCGCATCTGTAACCCTTTTTTCGTTACATTGAAGCAAAAATATTTCGCGTAATTGCTCATCGATCGATTTTATCTGCTAAAGATCTTCGTTAAAACTTTGACTGGGAAAACGATCACTTTGGAGGTAAGTTCTATACTTTTGGTGACACGTGCGTTCAGATTGAAGAGTTTTACGACTGAGTTAGTTTATGTAAACCAGAGGGGATGAACCGTACCATTGTTTTAAACGTCCCAGTAATACTATGGTAAGGATGTTTCATTTCCGTGCATATTTTAGCTTACTTACTCGTATTAAGGCCACGGGGGAGGGGGAAGGGGGAGAGGTTACTCAACAAATGTTTATACGGGGAGGCTCCTCCCCCCCCCCCCCCCCCCGAGATCCAACTCCTTACCCTTTTATAAACCATTTTTCATGTAAAAGGTACCCCTTTCATTTACCTTCTTTTGACAAATGGTATCACTTTCACAGACCTTATTTAGAACTTTGCATCCACTTTAACTACTGTAACTGCACTGTCTTTTGAATAGGAATTAATCACAGAAATAGAACGTTTTTTCGACTTTTTAAAGCCATAAAATTCATCTGTGAGGCTTTTTACTTGTTTTTATATACTTCAACTAGTCAAATCACTGCCCTTTCATATACCTGAAGCCAGAAAAAGATACCCCTTTTGGGTGGAGCCTCCCTGTGTAGGCCATCATAGGGAGTACCCCCCCCTCCCCCCTGGGATTAAGGCTTACAGGAGACTTTGGCTAGATTTCCGTACAAGACCACACATTTACTATGCATGCAGCAATTTCATACTATTTCACACATATATTTAACACGAATAGTCGAAACATATGCAAATTAAATGTATAGGGATATAGGAAGACTAACCATGGAAAGTATCAGAGCAAGTGTTGGAGATCTCAGAGGGTGTTATCAGCCTCGGCTAATCGGCCGCAGCTGATAACACATCTCTCTATCTCCATAATTCTTCCCATGATACCCAGCCTCATTCAATAATGCTGTGAAGCCACCAGGCTTCGCAGCAGACTAATTCAGGTAGCATATGTGATCAGTCTGGGTTGCCTGTGCCTGAAGCCAGCTTCATTTGAGATTTTTGGATGTATAACTATGTATGTATTTATGTATGTACATCACCGCATTTGCCTCGATTTCAAGTACAGCCCTCGAAATTGAGGCTCTTTCGTTCGCAGTCAATCAATTCAGAAAGAAAACAAAAGAACATTCAGAACACAAATAAAGTGTGGTGTGGAAAACTTAAGACGGAATCCACTAGGAAATTGAGTAATTTTTATTTTCAGTGGGGAAAAACCTTGTACCAGAATAATTTAACGAACACTGCATTCTTTTTTACATTTTTCAAGGGCTTAAGATGTAATAATAAATCAGCTGTAGAAACACCAAAGAAAATTTCTCATGGAAGACAGAGAAAATGAATGTCAAATTTCACAAGAATTGTGATTACACAGGTAAAATTCAGAAAATTTCATGTGTAAGACGTTATAATTCTGTGAAATTTGACATTCATTTTTTCGGACTTCCATGAGAAATTTTCTTTGGTGTTACTACAGATCAGTTATTGCATCTTTAGCCCTTGAAAAATGCAAGAACGAATGCAATATGCTTCAAGTTATTCTGGTACAAGATTTTTGTCCACTGAAAATAAAAATTACTCAATGTCCTGGTGGATCTGTCTAAAAGCCTGTGAGAAATCCTGTTTCGTTTTTTGCAAGCACAGAGTATGGATGCAAGTGTAGGTAAAAAATTTTGGTGAATTGAAGCAATACGTTTCTCGGAATACTTGAAGCAATTCCTGGAACTCTACGGTAAAATGTAAAGTCGGTGTTTTGGTTAAATTTGTATTCAGCCAGGCTTTGTTATATTTATTTAATTGATAAATTGCTTTAGTTATTTAGAGTTTTTCTAGAAAGTGTGACAAGGTTTGTTTTCCCTTGGTAGTAAAATGTTTTATACAGGATGGAAGCAAAAATTGAAAATGATTTGATACGCTCGCGAAGCTTTATGAACCAGTTTAATATTGAACTCACTTGGAAATTCAATCTTTCACTCACTCCAAAGCTTGCGTGCTCTGAACTTTATCGTGGACAGGTTTCAGACAAATAATATGCTGATTTATTCTCACGGACTTTTATACAATGTAGCTTGTTATAAACACTTATTTTGGTTGAAAGTTCAGTTTTTATCGATCACCTTCATGTCTTGTAGCGTTACATGCACAGTTATTTGACACGATTAATGTCAAAATGATATCAACAATCAAAATAAACTGCAAGTGATGCAAATTATTTGAAATGTCATGCTTTACTCGCAGCACTTCACTTTCCACTGGAAACTTCTAGTTGTTAATTATTCCAGCTAGAAAAATTGTGATTGATTAACACTACATACCATAGCCAATGTCAGTTGTAAATTACACTTCATTTCGTCCGTTTTTTGTCTGTTGGTTTTTTTTTTTTAATTTTTTTACCTAATTATGTACCTCTTTGTAACTTTAACAGTGTGATTTAAATAAAACAATTATTTAAAAAATAATAAAATAATTGTTAATTATTATATAAATAACAACGAAATACCAGGTGAGCTTTCCACGAAAACATGATATCTTCACACCTGAAAATAACTTGTACTTATCTTCACATGTGAAAAGATCACCGTTGCTGTGGCTATATAGTAAATCGCGCCTTGCGCACCAAAAAAAAAATATTAAAGTGAAATGGTTTGATATTTCATTAGTGTTTATATAATGAATAGGACATTACCAGACTGCTTAGAGATTTATACGAAATTACTCTTCTCATGTTAAAAAGTATTTCTCTCAATTGCTGCTCTCACTCGTTTAATATATTTTTTAACACTCATGGAGAAATTTCTAATCTCCATGCAGCCATGTAATATCCTCTATACGTTGAATGAGTTTTGGAAAACTTTTACATAATAACAAAAAATAGCAATAAAAATTATGAACTTCAGCTTTGAATTTCTTAAAGCATTTTTGACCATTTGGGAGGTGTTATAAGTTGCAGTTAATTTTTTTATTTCAGTTAATTTTTGTTTTTCTTTTATTTTAAATTCTTTAGCATACATTACCATACCCCAAAACAATGGAAAATTAAAAATTAACTGATTAGAAATAAATGATTAACTACAAGACTGACTCAAGACAGTGTTTCATCCGATATCTCCGACAACTGAAACTCTTTTATCTGTGCATCTTTTTTTCTCTTGGTGTCTGGGTACCAAATTTTACACTTTGCGTTATCTGTATGACTAAATTGTGATTATTAAATTCATTGAACATTAGCCTGAGTATCAGGCGTTTCTGGAGGAAATAGGGAAGAGAAAAGAGTGAAGGGGAGACAGCGACTTCCTCTCTGTCTTCCCTCCTCTCACCTCCCCCCTCTTAAATCTCCTGTCTCCTAACCCCTTAGGAAGGCTTTATACATGTACTTGCGCTAATTAAACACTGATTCTCTACTGGAGAGTTTACCGTGTAAGTAAATCATACCATGATGTAATATATTATCACCATTTTTATTTGTATTAACAGTGAACCTGGTATAGCAGGATATGGAGAGGAAAATGGAAGTGAATTTGTCGCCTCAGCAGGTTAGTACATGAGTTTGTAGTAGAAAGAAATAAGCTTACTTTATACTTATACTGAAACTATTTGTGGTTGTATTCATCCACGAAAGGATGAACAGGAAAATATGGCTACCTTTTTTTTCAAGTTTAGCCATTGTATCCCGAGAGAAAAACTGGTTTTTAGTTGGTTTCCAAAACTGGCCAGAATGCGTTGACTTTAAGTTACTCCTGGCTTTACAAAGCAGTTCGTCTAAGACTAATTCTTCCAAAGAAGAGGGGACGTCGATAACGCATGGGTCGTCCACCCACGCATGTATAATCAAGAAGAGGTAATTTTGGCAGTTGCTTAGCATCAAAAAACCATTCTCCCAGTGAGAAATATTATCGAGAGTAACGAGGGACTTCTTGACATACCGGTATATTTATTTGTTTATGTACTATTACATTTTTTATCTTGCCATCCAATAGTTATATTTCCTTTCACTGATTAAACTTTTGCATCAAGAAACTGAATTTTTGGCTGTCGTTGCTTTGCAGCCGAGGGAGGGTCGTTGTTGCCAAGGATACCATATGAAGAGGGATTTCATCGTTTTGTTGTGCGAATTGACCGGATCGGTCTAAAAAATGCGCATGTTTACCTAAATCCTTTCATCACTGTCTCTGTTAAAGGTACTGATAAAACATTTCGCGCTTTAGTTAACTGACATTTACAATCATACATAGAAAGCGCGAACATTACGATATTGTGAAGTGTGCGTTATACTGCGTTTTTCGTTATCGAACGTGTGAAACGAGCATGACTTGCTTGCAAGATTGAACTCAGTTCCTCTACTAGAAAAGGGGCGGGCTTGCATTCTGTAGAGCGTGAAATTGTGTCAGCCAGGAAAACGTTTTCTTCTTTGTCACCGGCCAGAATGTTATCTTCTGAGCAAGAATGGAGTGAACCTAAAGCATTAATTCCGTTCACCTTTGAAGGTAAAGCTCCCGTGAAGGAAGCAAACTGAAATAACCAGATCATTTCTTTTTTCCACCAACTATTTTTTTCCTTAATTATCCCGTCCTGAAAAGAGGAGCTTAATTTGAAATCTTTCCTTTCACTAGATTGCGTCAGACAGAGACTGAGACTGCATGAGCAGTCTTTCCTTTTAGTGGAGGTTCACCGCGAGACACCAGAAACGAGGGCGTCTCGTCTCGTCTCAGAAATAAGAGAGACTGCCTGACTTGTTAGATGGTTTTTTCATTCCTGCAGACGCTAACAGTGTTAATGTGACCCCGCCCCAAGATACACCCATGTCAAACAGAAAAGATGGAAAATACATCAACTTTGGTTTTGATGTGGAGATTCAAAAACCAATAGAAAAGCTTCCAAGAGGTAAAAATGATGATAAGCTGCGACGGAACTATTCAAGGTTAACCTGCGTAGCAGGCGCCGGTTTTGTAAGGGCGAACGGAGAAATTTCGTGGACGCGCGTGCGCACTAGAGAGAACGTAAAACCTAACCACAATACTTAACCAGCGCCTTCTACGCAGGCTAATTCCAGGCTAACGAACGTGTCTTTCTTTCGAGACGTTGAAATGGTAAGAAAATTTTTTTCCTCATAATTTATTTTTTTTTGTTTTATCCTGTCTTTCGTTCGAAGGTACAGCGATATTTTTCGAATTCAAGCACTACAAACCCAAAAAAGACATCGTGAGTATGAGATGTTTCGCATTCATGGAACAAGATGAGTTCAAGCCGGGTCCCGCCTGCATAGAACTGTAAGTAGACAGGCTTTGTTTATAAACGGCGAAGTTTTTTATTTTTTTGTGGGTCTACTGGTTCCGTGTACTACGACTACTCCCTCATTAGGGCTCACGAAATACGCGAGCGCGCGTGAGATTCGCTGCCGGCGATGACAGGCTACACGTGGTGGAAGGAGAGAAATGAGAGACCTTCATTTTCTCTTCTTCCTCTCTCTCGCCAACGAGTGTCTCTCTTTCCTGTTTTTGCTGTGTCTCCTGTGTCTCGCGGCGATTTTCCCCCGCGCTCGCGTACTTTCTGCATCCTATTATCCCTGAGAAAGTCTGTTCCAGAAGTTTAGATTGTGGACAGTGGCGCGAAATCCCCCACTCGCCGCCCCAACTCTGCTAACTTCTCTTTGTGCACTGCACCCTGTCTCAATCCCTGGAAAAGGCTGTCTCCGAAGGTAGTCAAGGACCGCTCGTATTTTACTGAATCTACTAGCTTTCAATTAACAAAGCTAACCGGATTAACCTGTTCTTTTAGGTATCAGAAGCCAACAGACTTTCACCGCAAGAGGTTAAATCTGTTGACGCAAAAACCGCTTTATCTTCATGTCACACTCAAAATTCTTGATGATTAGCTCTAAAAACCGTTGCACAGAAAGCGATTAAACATGCCACAGCTTTCCAAGGAATAATTTAGGATATTATTGATACTTCTGGATAGAACGAACCAAGTAATTCAGCTCTGAAAATGGCTTTTAGACATTATTCTTACACTTAACATGTAATAGAGCATTACAGTTACACGAAACTGAAAACTATATCTTAGGGATTATTTTACTTTGTAAATACATGACAAAAACGTGAACAATAGCAGATTTTAAAGAAATTATAGCAGTAGTTTATATTGGGGAAGGGTTAGTAGTTATAGGAAGTACTAGATATTTTTAAAAGAACTTTTTCGGTAGTGGTACCTATAGCTAAGAGTTCATCAAACAATTTTCTTGACTGTTGCTCAAGAGATTGCATTTATTATACAGTGGAATCCCCACATTTCCAACCTTCCAAGTAACACAGCATTGGATTAGCTCGGAAAACAAAGGGCAAAAGAACTGTGTTTATCTAGGAACGGCAAACAAGTCCATGGAATTTCTACTCAGCTGCCTATAAATTATAAATTGCGGGTGGGATAAACTCGTAGGTGACTTAAGTAGTGACCTATTGCTTCTTTAAAACGTATGATACGTCTGAGTAGCCTACTTGGTTATTAAGCTAAATCTGTAAATAAATAAATGAACAAATAAATACATACATAACATGGAAGGGCGTAAAATGACGTTTCCAAACGTCAGAATTCCACTGTATTTCTCGCATTTTCAAAAGAGGGGTGTCACGCTGATATTAAAACTCTGCTGATCAATTTCACCACAGATTGATATGATTCGGTAGTTAATTATAAAAAATATAACAGCTTGACATAGAATTTTTGCAAGTAGGTTTATTTTAACACAGGTACGTATGCAGTTAGAGAAATGAGCCTGTGAACTGTACGGCTGTGGAGATTACATGAGTTTTATTGGGTAAATTATCTTTATAGATCGTGTTTGGTCACGTGGTCAGCAACTTTGCAAATTGCTTGGAATAGAAAGTTTTAACATGTGAAAACATTTCAATTCCCACAGAGTTTTTTGGTATACAAACATGGCCGCCGATTCATTGTTTTGTACACAAATATGGCCCCGTGACGTCATGTGAAAACGATGTACTTAAAGCTGATTAAAGTTTCAAGCAAACACTCGAAGTAGTAGAGTTAACTTTAAATGAAAATAAGCCGTTATCTTTCTGTTTTTCTTTGATTCCAATGTATGTTTTTGTAGAGTTTTAAAGTAAAACTGAAAATTCGTCTCTTAGCTTATTTACGGCAGAGGAATATTTAACTGTTCCACCAGCCTGCGAACAAGCTCTCCATCAGTGCGCGGGTGAAACAAGCCGCGCAAGAGAGCGGCGAAGTTCGCTCACGTGTCCCCTCTTTTGTGCCGCTCGGGCATGTACTTTTCACGATAGAGTGATTTTCGTATGACCTTGACCTCGGTAAGTGTTCGTTGTTTGATTTATCAGCCAGTGGATGAAAAGATCGAAACATTGCTTCTTCGTTTTCCCAGCAAAGAAAACCCTAATATGGAGTAGGCATAGTTCGATTGGCCAATCGTGTTGCAGTATGACGTCAAAGCGAAGTGTCGGTTGATTTCTAGAAAGTTCTCGGGAATGAAGGTTTTTCACCCGAGTGTTCGCTTAACCAACCAAAAGCCACGCGCGTTTGTATCCGTTCGATAAACCAATCAAATCGTTGTTTCCACTCGTTTGTTGTTTCTGTTTTGTTCGCGCGTTTTCATTTCAAGGTCATACGAAAATTGCTTTAATAAGTTACATTGTTTTCCTTTCATCTGTGTATGTTTAATTCGTCTTTTCTCCCAATGGATTCCACGAATTCGATTCGATGTTTTACTCCATCCCAGACTCCTCTCTTTTGTAATAAACGCCGCTGACACGTGCAAATATGCTACCAACGAAACACGCGCTTTTTGCGCAATGAACGATCATGTCGAACGTTCAGTTTTAAGGCCAATCAAAACAAAAACAGTGCGGATTAAGAGCCTTTCCTTCCGGGTAAGAAAGTTTTTAACTCATATCTCAGTTACATGTAAGTCATTGAGCATTTAAAAAATTCATTAACGATAAATTTTCACGGCTCGTTCGACATACTCACTGTTGTCAGTTTTGATTTTTTTTTCAAGTGTAAGTTTTCTTTAGTCACAACTGTACTGTCAAAAAGGAAAATTAGTATTAAAAATCACAACGGTATTACTGCGTTGCAAATCGGCTGTGTTTTATCAATCGCGAGACTGAAATAAAAGTAACAAACTGAAGATGACATATAGACGTAGCACTGTTTTAACGCTTAAAAACTTTTTACTTTTTCTTGAAATAGATGCTCCCAACATTATAAGCTGTGCTCCTAAAATTTTCAGCTGTGCACCTAAAATTTCGGCAGTGCGCCCAAAAATTTACATCTAGTAGCACAAGTGCTTCCAAACTCAAATTTAAACTTTAAGCCCTGTTGCGGAATCCGGAATCCCAGAAAATGTTGCTTATGGAATCCGGGATGCTGAGTTTTGGAATCCGGAATACAGATCAAGGAATCTGGAATCCCAATAACGATCGAAATCAAGAATTCTACAGTTTTACAGAAAAATACTGGAACCCAGTACCTGGAATCAGGAATCCACTGCGTGGAATCCAGAATCCAAGACTGTGCTGGATTATTCCCTTACATGGGGTGAGCAATGAGTATGTATAATTATATACGTACTGAGATATACTCACTGAAAAGCTATGATGTAAATTTTCATATTACACGAATCTTTGAGCCCCAGGCTTTAAGCTCGGCTCACTTCTTTCGCCGATATTTTTTCTATTTGACCCCGTTTTTTGCCTTTTTCTCCCACTGCGGAGCCTGGTCCCAGGTTAATGACAGTTACGCTATGAAACTTGAGAATTTACCTTTGAATGACAAAATCAAAGCTTCGTGTCTCCAACACATCTTATCAATCGTTACAAACAACAAAATTGAACTTTGAAAACCTGTTAGGTCAACAAGTTTTCCAAAATCACAATAAAAATCTGTTTCAATCTTCTTCAAGTTTATCAAAACTTTTAAAGTACAGTTAAAGACTTATCTTTTTAAGAAAGCTTTTAATTTGTAATTTTATATTCTTATTACTATTATTATTTCTGTCCATTTATTATATATATATATATATATTTATTTTCTTGTACATATTGTAAAGCGCTTTAGAACATTTTAATAGTTAAAGCGCTATATTAAATGTAATAAATTATTATTATAATTATTATCAATCCCTGCTTTCTTTTGTATTTGTTGTATCATTTATACCTTCTTACAATTGTGTTTGAGCGGTTATTTTAAAGTTTTATTCCATATCAGGTACCCTGGGTACCAGAGGTTTTTTCCTCGTGTGCGGCGAGAAGCTTCGTCGGCCGAAGACCGAAGACACGAGCGTGACCGAAACCAAAAACCGCGCATGAAAAGCCTCTGGCACATAGAGTATCGATTTACAGACAGGGCTGGGGGGAAGACTAGCTTTGACTTGGCTAATGCGCTACCCCCCACCCACCCATCATTCTTTTAGACATGAAGAATCACTTAACTTTAAAATGTTCTATTCATATTTTTGTAATTTTCTCTTTGTTCTATTCACTTCAGTTTCTCCACTTTCGTTGGGCGTCTTGAGTGATCTTGAATTGCCTGTAGCTATCAGCGGTTTTTGCATGTTCTTCCCCAAACAGTTTAAGACGGATAGCTAATGCCCGCTGGTGAGATTGTAAAGCTGCACTGTAGTCATGCATGTTGTACTGTGTTACACCGAGTTGCCTGTAGCTGTCAGCAGTGCTTTCACGTTCCTCTCCAAATAGTTTAATACAGATAGCAAATGCGCGCTGGTGAGATTGTAGAGCTGCGCTGTAGTCATGAATGTTGTATTGTGTTACACCGAGTTCGCTGTAGCTGTCAGCAGTGCTTTCATGTTCCTCTCCAAATAGTTTAATACGGATAGCCAATGCGCGCTGGTGAGATTTTAGAGCTGCGTTGTAGTCATGCATGTTGTGTTGTGTTACACCGAGTTCGCTGTAGCTGTCAGCAGTGCTTTCATGTTCTTCTCCAAATAATTTAATACGGATAGCCGATGCGCGCTGGTGAGATTGTAGAGCTGCGCTGTAGTCATGCATCATGTATTGTCTTACACCGAATTCGCTGTAGCTGTCAGCAGTGCTTTCATGTTCCTCTCCAAATAGTTTAATACGGATAGCCAGTGCGCGCTGGTGAGATTGTAGAGCTGCGTTGTAGTCATCCATGTTGTGTTGTGTTACACCGAGTAGCCTGTAGCTGTCAGCAGTGCTTTCATGTTCCTCTCCAAATAGTTTAATACGGATAGCCAATGCGCGCTGGTTAGATTGTAGAGCTGCGCTGTAGTCATGCATGATGTATTGTGTTACACCGAGTTGCCTGTAGCTGTCAGCAGTGCTTTCATGTTCCTCTCCAAATAGTTTAACACGGATAGCCAATGCGCGCTGGTGAGATTGTAGAGCTGCGCTGTAGTCATGAATGTTGTATTTTGTTACACCGAGTTGCCTGTAGCTGTCAGCAGTGCTTTCATGTTCCTCTCCAAATAGTTTAATACGGATAGCCAATGCATACTGGTGAGATTGTAGAGCTGCGTTATAGTCATCATGTTGTGTTGTGTTACCCCGAGTTGCCTGTAGCTGTCTGCAGTGCTTTCATGTTGCTCTCCAAATAGTTTAATACGGATAGCCAATGCGCGCTGGTGAGATTGTAGAGCTGCGCTGTAGTCATACATGATGTATTGTGTTATACCGAGTTCCCTGTAGCTGTCAGCAGTGCTTTCATGTTCCTCTCCAAATAGTTTGATACGGATGGCCAATTCGCTCTGGTGAGATTGCAGAGCTGCGCTGTAGTCATGCATGATCTATTGGGTTATACCGATTGCCCTTTAGCTGTCAGCAGTGCTTTCATGTTCCTCTCCAAATAGTTTAATACGGATAGCTAGTGCATGCTGGTGAGATTGTAGAGCTGCGTTGTAGTCATGCAGTTTGTTTTGTGTTACACCGAGTTGCCTGTAGCTGTCAGCAGTGCTTTCATGTTCCTCTCCAAATAGTTTAATACGGATAGCCAATGCGCGCTGGTGAGATTGTAGGGCTGCGTTGTAGTCATGCATGTTGTGTTGTGTTACACCGAGTTCCCTGTAGCTGTCAGCAGTGCTTTCATGTTCCTCTCCAAATAGTTTAATACGGATAGCCAATGCGCGCTGGTGAGATTGTAGAGCTGTGCTGTAGTCATGCATGATGTATTGTGTCACACCGAGTTCGCTGTAGCTGTCAGCAGTGCTTTCATGTTCCTCTTCAAATAGTTTAATACGGATAGCCAATGCGCGGTGGTGAGATTGTAGAGCTGCGCTGTAGGCATGCAAATTGTATTGTGTTATACCGATTGCCCTGTAGCTGTCAGCAGTGCTTGCATGTTCCTCTCCAAATAGTTTAATACGGATAGCCAATGCGCGCTGGTGAGATTGTAGAGCTGCACTGTAGTCATGCATGTTGTATTGTGTTACACCGAGTTCCCTGTAGCTGTCAGCAGTGCTTTCATGTTCCTCTCCAAACAGTTTAAGGTGGATAGCTAATGCACGCTCCTCAGATTGCAGAGCTGCACTGTAGTCATGCATTTTGTTTTGTGTTACACCGAGTTGCCTGTAGCTGTCAGCAGTGCTTTCATGTTCCCCTCCAAATAGTTTAATACGGATAGCCAATGCGCGCTGGTGAGATTGTAGAGCTGCGTTGTAGTCATCCATGTTGTGTTGTGTTACACCGAGTTCCCTGTAGCTGTCAGCAATGCTTTCATGTTCCTCTCCAAATAGTTTAATACGGATAGCCAATGCGCGCTGGTGAGATTGTAGAGCTGCGTTGTAGTCATGCATGTTGTGTCGTGTTACACCGAGTTCCCTGTAGTTGTCAGCAGTGCTTTCATGTTCCTCTCCAAATAGTTTAATACGGATAGCCAATGCGCGCTGGTGAGATTGTAGAGCTGCGCTGTAGTCATGCATGATGTATTGTGTTATACCGAGTTCGCTGTAGCTGTCAGCAGTGCTTTCATGTTCCTCTCCAAATAGTTTAATACGGATAGCCAATACGCGCTGGTGAGATTGTAGAGCTGCGTTGTAGTCATCCATGTTGTGTTGTGTTACACCGAGTAGCCTGTAGCTGTCAGCAGTGCTTTCATGTTCCTCTCCAAATAGTTTAATACGGATAGCCAATGCGCGCTGGTGAGATTGTAGAGCTGCGCTGTAGTCATGCATGATGTATTGTGTTACACCGAGTTCCCAGTAGCTGTCAGCAGTGCTTTCATGTTCCTCCCCAAATAGTTTAATACGGATAGCCAATGCGCGCTGGTGAGATTGTAGAGCTGCGTTGTAGTCATCCATGTTGTGTTGTGTTACACCGAGTAGCCTGTAGCTGTCAGCAGTGCTTTCATGTTCCTCTCCAAATAGTTTAATACGGATAGCCAATGCGCGCTGGTGAGATTGTAGAGCTGCGCTGTAGGCATGCATATTGTATTGTGTTATACCGATTGCCCTGTAGCTGTCAGCAGTGCTTGCATGTTCCTCTCCAAATAGTTTAATACGGATAGCCAATGCGCGCTGGTGAGATTGTAGAGCTGCGTTGTAGTCATGCATTTTGTTTTGTGTTACACCGAGTTGCCTGTAGCTGTCAGCAGTGCTTTCATGTTCCCCTCCAAATAGTTTAATACGGATAGCCAATGCGCGCTTGTAAGATTGTAGAGCTGCGTTGTAGTCATCCATGTTGTGTTGTGTTACACCTAGTAGCCTGTAGCTGTCAGCAGTGCTTTCATGTTCCTCTCCAAATAGTTTAATACGGATAGCCAATGCGCGCTGGTGAGATTGTAGAGCTGCGCTGTAGGCATGCATATTGTATTGTGTTATACCGATTGCCCTGTAGCTGTCAGCAGTGCTTGCATGTTCCTCTCCAAATAGTTTAATACGGATAGCCAATGCGCGCTGGTGAGATTGTAGAGCTGCGTTGTAGTCATGCATTTTGTTTTGTGTTACACCGAGTTGCCTGTAGCTGTCTGCAGTGCTTTCATGTTCCCCTCCAAATAGTTTAATACGGATAGCCAATGCGCGCTTGTAAGATCGTAGAGCTGCGTTGTAGTCATGCATTTTCTGTTGTGATACACCAAGTTGCCTGTAGCTGTCAGCAGTGATTTCATGTTCTTCTCCAAAGGACTTTGTTGCTGTGCTTAGGGCTCGCTCGCATGACTTCATAGCTTCCGAATAGATTCCTCTGTTGTTGTAAACTATACCCAGGTTTAAGTAGCAGTCCACAAGCGCTTTAATTTGTATATGACCATAACCTCCAAAAAAGTGACTTTTGGGGAAGGTTTCTTTGCATTGCTTGAGTGTTTTTTCATGATAATTTATTCTTGACCAAAATAGTTTTTCAGGGTCTTGACTATTCCAATTCCACAGCAGCCTAGCCACAGATGTGTGAAAAGTTAGCAAACCAATTGAAGGTCTGACATCTTTTTCGAGGCACTCTAACATTTGAAGTACCAAGTGGCTGGTATTTTGTTTGATTTTAGTGTCAGCGAAAAACTTTGTAGCTGCACTTAAGAGACAGACAAATTGGAATTCGAAAGGTTGATTCAGCAAAATGTTTGAGTCCTTTTCAAACTGTATTTCATTGGTAGTTTTTTGTGCTTTGCTTTTCATCGGAGGAATAATAAGCAGCTTGCAATCTCCTACTGCAGAGGACAGAGGTAGTGATTTGTCATAGTAGTAACTGGCGTTGTAGAAGTCATTTAGGGACTGATAATAACAAACGAGGATCTGAAGAATAAGAAACTTTAGAAATAACAACTCTGGGTCGTTGCAATTCTCCAGTGATGAAAGCGCCTGCTGTAGGCAGTGGACTCCACTCTTCGTTTCTTCTGCTGTGAGGTAACAGATTCCTAAATAGCAGAAGGATTTGCCTTTTTCCTGATTAGAAACAAGGGACGATGCTGCTTGCAGAACTTTCACTTCAGAGAGAAGCTGATTCGTCTTTCCTTCTCTTCCCCACGTTGCTTCAGCAAAAGCTTTGGAAGTAAGTAGCTGCCTGTGGTATTTTTCATTTCCATGCAGGTTGGCTGCTTTTATGGCGGTATCGTATATGTCATCAAAGTTTTTCCCTTCACTCGCAGTCCAAAAAAGTGAGTCAAGAAACAACTCTCCCTTGACCAATATGTCAAAGACAGTGTCAGCTATTTTGGAGTCAAAACATCCCTCTACTAGGCTTTGAATAATGCTCTCCTTATCCTCATAAAATGCAATATATGCATCCATGGAATGCCCGGTGAGAAATTGTTTATTTAGTTTATCAAAGTGCGAGACATAGAATGCATTCAAACGACCCTTTGCGTTGAGAATCGTCTCTTTCATTTCAGTGTCTCCTTTCTCTTTCGAAAATGATTGCAACAGTTTGTGCATCGTGAAAGTCCCGGGTTTAGAGCCTGAATCAATCAGTGATTTCCTCCGAAGATTTTGTAACATCCTTTTGGCTTTAAAACCACTTTTGGTTCCTAAAACGGCCGCAGCGACCTCAGTAGTGAAGTTTTCAGGGAGAATGCTCAAAGAAATTAGTGCTTCTTGTTCTTGTGCAGTAAGTCTCTGGAAAGAGGAGTCAAAAATGAACTGTAATCGATGACTTGTCGGAGAATCGTGATTATCCAACATGCTCACGATATTTTCTGTAGAGGACGCCTTGAAATCATCTAGAAAATGGCGTGGTAAAGAATTATCTTCAGATATCAAAGAACACATTATTTTTATGGCCAAAGGAACTTGTCCGCAGATATGCGCGACTTCTGTGCAATCCGCAGGGCTCGCATTTGGAAGTAGCTCATGAATTATGCGTTGTGTAGAGGCTTTATCTAATGTTCTTATTCTTAAGCCTTGATGGCCCTGAAAATGAATGTCCATAAATAACTCAAGAGACTCTCTCGTGGTTACAATAAATGTCAGCCTTGGGTTTTGCCTGAGTATTTCTTCAAGAAGTTGCATGACCTCTTCCTTCACTTTTGGGCAACCACTTTCTAACAAATCATCGGCATTATCAAGGATAAATACAGACTGTTTTGATATTTTGCTGAATAGTTGGCAAATTTCATCGTCAAGGGACAGACGCCGATCGGACGGTTGATTGTCGATGGTTGGTTGCCTTAGAAGGCATAGAAACTTTGAAGTCAGATCTGCTTTTGACTGAAGTCCCCGTAATGAGACCCAATAGACAGGTAGCCCTTGAGACTGAAGCGCGTGTCCCACTGCAATTGCAACTGATGTTTTTCCGAACCCAGGTGAACCCCAGATCGACACCAGTCGGGTAGATTCGGAAGTTAGGTGTCCTATGATCTCTTCAACCTCGCTCTGTCGGCCGGTGAAATTAGGAACCATTGAAGGAAGGGAGACTCTTATTGGCTTCATACCTTTCATATACGGTGAAAGAAGGAAAGTAAAAATAATGAGGTAACATACGCAAAAATATATATACTACGTGTACCTATCGATAGAGTGGCAACGAGCAAATCATGCGTATTTAATTTTGCATAGTAATGGCATCCCTTTTTTCCAACATTTGATAGTTTCTTGGTCCGTTCCCAAGGCCGTTCTAATTGCAAAGATTAGTAAGGTGTTATGCATGTATCAAGGTTCCGGAGAAGAGTCGGTTCTCAGACTCCTGTGGCTCTAGATCTACGAACCTGCCATATAAAAGTTTGACGTGTCATGAGGGATTTTTGTTATTTATAGAATAAAATCGGTTTTGCAGAGGAAACGATTGGTAATATTTAGGGGGAAAACATAAGCTTTAAACATGTAATAATCGTTTCTCTTACCGGTCCAGCAACAAAATTACTGTCGGTTCGGTTTGTAAATAAATCTTTCTGCGATTTAATCATTTAAATCTCCTTTGAAATTTCCCGAGGCTTTTTGTTACCCGATTGAAACTAATGATTTGCTGCGCTGCTGTTTGAAATGTTTTCAAGGAAATGTGATGTGATGTACGGCTCGTCGGTATTTTATTTTCATTTTGTTATAAACTCGGCCAGGCCAGGTTTCTGAAAAAATAGCGTTGTTTTCTTTTTCTCGTTTGCTTCAGGCTTGTTATTCTTTTTCAGTCTTATTGTTGCGTTTGCGGGTTAGATTTTCGCCCCAACATCAGATTTTACAAGAGAAGCGACTATATTTTTCGTATCAAGCTTTCCTTATCTCCGCGTGTAATCTGACTTTTTTAGTGGTGAGAATTGCTCGTTTTTTTTACAAGCTTCTCTTCGTTAAAACTGCGCCGGGCATTAATGGCCCCCAAAATTAAGGCAATGTATAAAGTACTCATTATTGTTGACTGCCGGGGCACGGGCCAGGTTTGACAAATAAATTTAAGTAAATAAATACAGGAAGTCGCGACGGCGGGCTTGTGTGACTGACCACATTCAACTTCTGCCTCAGGATCAACCCGCGCCGCCGAGGTGGGCTGTGATTGGTTGACAACTGTCACACCACTTGGTCTTTATAAAACTTTTACATCAAGTGTAATTTACAAGTGTAGCTATTGTTGTCAGACTAAAAGAGGGTCCCAATGGGGTGGTGGCTTTTACGGTTATCGGCTAAAATTTTGGCTCTTCTACGGCTATCGGTTAATTTTTTTCAGTTACGGTTAACGAAAAAGTTAAAAATTAACTTCTTTTGTTTCAAAAAGTTAAATATTAATTACCCCGTATTTTTGCTGCGGAGCGACCGAAGGGAGCGAGCAGCAACATAATCAGGATTTAAAGGAAATATATAAGGGGCGACGAATTCTCGAATTCATCACTTTTTACCACAATGCATTGCATTTAACCACACTTTTTACCACAATGCATTGCATTTAACCAGAGTGCATTGCGCCACGAACAACTCAAATAAAAACAGGGGGAAGTTCGGTGGGTGAGAGAGTGCATCGTTCGCTGCTCAGACTTAGAGTTTTCTTTGTGGCAAATTTTCTACAGCACGGTTAGAAGTCTTACCAAATTTTAAGACACGTAGGAGTCTTTCAGATGAGTACGATGGTTAACTTGGGGATTGGATTTCAATTCAAGAGCCTTTTTTGACTCAAGAGCCTTTTTTGCTCTTCGACTCCACAACACGGGGGATATACAAATTCCAGCTTGCTAGAAGGTGCTGTGAAAGTGAGAAAATGTCATGCAATGCTATTCTTAAGAAACTGTATGAGCCGAAAATGGATGTGACTTTGACTATTCGCTTCAAAATAACAGCGGAAATCGAGATAACAAAACATATGTTTTGTGTCCTACTTTGCAGACGAGGACGTGTATCGGCGTTTTGAAAAGCATAATTATGTTCTTTCATTTATTTATTGCCATGGAATATGCGTTTACATTGTTTTTTCACTCTTAATAGCTCGGTTAATGCGGTTGGCGATCATCTTGCCGGCGGAAGTTTCATGGAAAAGGAATAAAATGAAAGACTTTTCCTAAAGTCTACGTAATCAGTCTCTGTGGTGTAGTGGTTAAGTGTAGTCGCGTCGAGTCGAAGGTGCCGGGTTCAAATTCTACTGAGTTATTTATTCCTTCTTTCTTTTTTTGCCCGTTTTTTGTGTTGTTGTTTTCTATAAATATATAGCTAAATAACTGTTACTTAATAAAGTGCAACAAACAGCAAGAAAAGTATTGTGTTTCCAGAGAAAATATCGTGCACCGTATATTAAATATATGGATAAACGATCTGAATTTCTATTATTTCCTACAATTTACTGTGGGAAACCAGAGTTGATAACCACTTGATCATTTTCTGAACAACGTTCCCACGAGTTCTTTCTATAGGCTGATAGTCATTATTCTAGTACTTTCCAACATGTAAATAGGACATTCAATGTCATTTTTGATTCTTTTAAGTCTCACTGCCTAACTAATGCTAGTATCAACAGAATGTGCCGCAGCATTACTATCTTTTAGATACCCTAGTTTATATCTTTAAATCAAATAAAGGTCTTCGGATCATCTCGGGATGAAGTAAGCTATTCTTTTGAAAAATTTTAACATTTTATATATCAAAAGGTTGAATACTTTTTATAAAGTATTCCACTTCTAATATTATTTTACACATAGAAATGTCAATAGTCAATTTAAAAATAATCTTCGTGAAAAAGCAAAAGCAGACACGCAAACGCCCAACTCAAGGCCGGGGCGCGACATTCATTATAACAGAAATGGCCGTTTTCACACTAGAGAAGGATTATTCGTGTGAGACTGGTTATCCGTTTGTTGATTCGCGTCAGATAGGTAATACGTTTTAATCTGAAAATGGAATAGTTTTAATTTTGAATGAACAATCTGCCTGACTTTTGAAGACGGGATTATCCGCTCCAGATAGCCTGTGTACAGCCGCCCCCTCCCCCGCAGAAAAATCGGAGAAGGGGTGTCTGTGGGGACGGCGCGACTGTACACAGGCTAGTCTCAGACGGATGATCAATTTCTAGCTCTAGTGTGTGCCTAGGTCTTGGTTAACACCTACAAGGCGCTTTGCCTAACGTGCGTACGGAGTCACACTAGCCGGGAAGTAAAAAACGCAACCATAAGTAAGTTTAGCACCTTCCTTAAAAGTAGCCAATCTAGGTAACAATTTCTTTTACGGTTAACTCTTTTTTACCCTATTTACGGCTAACGGTTAAAATTTTTGAATTTTTACGGCTATCGACTAACTTTTTGGCCGTTTTACGCCTATCGGTTAACCCCATTGAGACCCTCCTAAAACAACGGGTGTGTTCCTTTCGGCGAATCCAAAAACGGATTTTTCATCCTAGATTTGCCAGATTTCGCGGCCGAAAGGAACGTGAAATCCGAAATTGGATTTGTAACCTTAGTAACCTTTCGCCAACGCGTGCAATATACATGACAGCCTCTCAAAAAATGACGAGTTTTCTACTGTTTGACAAATTATGCGATTATACCGTGCAGAATTTAGTGGTCCGCAGTTCGAATAGCGACGATGGAACATATAAATCAGACAAAGAAAGAAGCGCATTAAAATTGAAAATTATCAAAGAATGTCGACCAGTTTGATCCAGTTCCATAGCTCGAATTTTTTTATGTAACACGATCGAGTTCCTGTCGCGTCTACAAGCGAGTTTGTAGTTAGATAGCAGTTCATTTGTTACTTTTACTTATTTCTGATTTCAAGCAATCTTTAGAGACAGCTCCTGTTAGAGACAAATGGTTAGTTTATGGATATTTTAATGTACCAGGAACAATCTTCTAATGTTTTCAGATGTTTTGCGGCAAATGACAGCAACGAGGAAACTCTACGGCCTCTATGGGAATACTTCAACTGGAAATACCGCTGGATCATCTGACTAATTTCGGATCCACTGTGAATGGAACAGCGCAGATCACTAATCCGTTAATCTGGATTTGGATTCTTCGGATTTCAAATCCAATGAATCCTTTTTCAAAAAGGATTCACCGGATCAAAAATCCGGTTTTGGATTTGCCGAAAGGAACGCGAAATCCGTTCTTAGATCTAAAATCCGCTTTTGGATTCACCGAAAGGAACACACCCGTTAACGACTATACTTTTAAATTACACGACGTAAAAGTTTTATTACATTGATCCCAGATTACGGGTTTCGAATTACGGGTTACACTTTTTGAAGCTCGATCGAGAATTTTTCTGCCTATTGCAACCCAGTCTTGCGTGGCTCTATTCTCCTGCCCCCTCGCTAGGCCTAGATACAAATATCCGGATATTTTTTAAGATACCGTAAAATTCCGAAAATAAGCCCCGTGGCTTATATTTTTCAAAGGCCCTTTTCGAGGGGCTTATTTTTGGAGGGGCTTATATTCGAAGGGGCTTATCTACGGAGGGAAATTTGCGTTTCAAAGTCAATTGGGCTAGCCCTTATAGTTGGAAGTAAACTTACCATTTTTGCTTTGTTCTACTTTGTATTTGAGGTCAATTTTCCAAGAACAAGCCCCCGGAGGGCTTATATTTGGAGGGGCGACTTTACGGAGGGTTTTTTGCGTTACCGGTTTGGGGAGCTTATATTTGGAGAGGCTTATACATGGAGGGGCTTATTTTCGGAATTTTACGGTATGTAGAAGATTTTGAGATATTTAGAAAATCTCATGATATTTAGGAAAAAATTGTGATAATTAGAATTTTGTTACGAAACAAGTACTGAAATCATGTTTTTCTTGGAAGCTACTGCAATGCTCATTAGGGCATGGGCATTTTAGTGACGGAAATTCAAACAAATCTTCACATATGGGCCTGTCGTAATCAGATTCAGCAATAATCTCCATTATAGTATGTGCCATGTGGCTATTGGGACTGTGCAATAATTATCAGGAGGGGGGGGGCCTAAAACCAGAGGGGGGGGGGGGGCATTACATAAAATTGCTGCCAAGATAGGGGGGCTCAAAGTAAAAGCACTCATTTGACGGAGGGGGGGGGCCTTAAGTTTTATTCGAAATGTAAATAAAATTAAACGCAATAAAAGATTCTCAATACAGGCATCATGATAGACTGTAACAAATATCAACACGAACAGCTGTTAAACGATTATTGAAAATATTCCATCAAAATGAAAAGCAAATTCACAACTGATCAATTTTTTAGCCGTCTTCTAATTAATTGAGCTGATCCTATGTAAAGCCTTAATCATGAACTTGTTTTTCAGCTTCCCCCATAAAACAATGGGAATCAAACAGATCTCGTAGACAAGCTTTGTCGGTTTTTGATGTGACAAAAAGTAATGTTTCTTCATGGACTGAATCGGTTTGCAGAATTCCATATATATGTGGCTCATAATAAAGTTCAACAGGCTCTCCACTCAAGGATCTAAATATAATACAAGCTCTTTTTCGTCTGTTATTTGAAGCGTTCAATCTCCTGTTCTTTGATTTTTTTCTCTGCTCCTTTCTCTTTCTGGCTTCAGAAATTTTAGATTTTGAGCCAATGTTGTAAGCACCCCGGTACTTAGCAAATGCTTTGTCTAAATCTTCAATCAAGCGATCAACATCCTTCTCGATACTAGACGTTACATAATAACGTTTGTCATTATTGAAGCTGTGATGGTAGCTCAGTCCAGTTTTGAGTTTACCAGTGTGGTGGGAGGGTGCGACGTTATTTTTAACATAACAGAGGGGGGGTTAGAACTATTTTTTTTTGTTTTGGAGGGGGGGGGGGTACTGTCTAAGTTTTTGCTAGATAACTCTAGTTTTTCAGCCCCCCCTCCTGATAATTATTGCACAGTCCCTAACTGAATGTTCAACAAAATGGCTGAAATTTGTGTTGCCATTCTAGATAACCGGCTATTTTTTTGTGTTTTTACTGTAATATTTATGAAATGGAGCCAGATATTTTTGAGATATTTAGAACATTTTTGAGATACTTAGAAAAAAAATCGGGAATTTTCGGAAACGTGTTTAGGCGATTTTTCGTGATCTAGGCAGGATCTAGGCCTACACCTCGCCATCCTCGCGTCTCGCTCGGATGGCTCGTTGGCAATAAGACAACTTTTTAAAAGATATTGTCGCGTTGATCATGGAAGATAGGAATGTTTTGGGAATCGTTTAGTTATGACCAAAGTCCGTTTCTCTATAGAAGTAGATGCATGATTACCCATTTTACAGGTAATAAGAGCCACTAGGGTCATCCTTTGGCTGCCTATTATTGACTGACCTTTCAATAAACTATGTAGGTATGTACTGCAGTCAAAGTTGAACTCCCCCATGAATTAGATTATTTCAGTACTGTTTCTTAACCACCTGAATCAGTGGGCTGAATAAAAAGCAACACTCAATACAATCATTGTTAAGACATCCCATTTGCACCTCATCCAGTCTTTTCCGTGTTTTTTCAGGGTTAGAAGACGAAACGAAGAGTGAATCTAAAAACGAGGTAGTCTGAAATCAATTCGGAAGCTACGCTTGGAAAGTAACTGGTACACGACCTTCCGGGTCATTCTAGTGGGAAATTAGCGTCTCAAACGGAAAATCGTCCTTTTTTCCCGGTCCGAGGTTCCAAGTGGAAAATCGTGTTCCATTATTTCTTCAAACCAATCTTTGATAGCTGTTTCAAACAGGCTTTCTCAGTAAATTAGAATGATTTGTGGTAATGGTAACTGCCAGTCAGAACGGAATTTATCCGTCTTGAGATTTGCTTAGCATTCGCCCAAACCGAAATCTGACCGGTTTCCTGGAGTCCTAAATTCAGCGTTTCACGTTTCGAGTAGACGATTATTCAATATCTTACCTGAATTGTTAGGTTGATTATCACATTCGTCTTGTCCTAATTTTAACTTGTCTATCTTCTTTTCCAACCTTGTAATGTCTTCTTTGCTGGCAGTATCCAATTCGACTTTTTGCTTTAAATTGTTGATGTCTGAACTTACACACTCCAGACCTTTAGCTTCTTGTGCTTTTAACATGGCGATGTCGTGTTTTGTAGCAGTGTTGTCTGCCGCTTGTTTCATGGCCGATGACAGGTTTCTTAGATCGCTAATATCTGAACTTACACTCTCAAGAATCATGGTGTAGTGTTGCGTGTTCGTATCATGACGTTGATCTTGTGCTTCTTTTAATGCGTTTATCTTTTTTTCTAACACTAAAACGATATTTGCAGCATCTTCTTCTTTTGTCTGCTTTATGGAATTTAATAAAGCTTTTAGCTCACTGACGTCTGAGCTCACCTCCTCAAGACATTTGATGTACGCCCGCGTCTCGTCTCGGATTGTTGCTTCCAATTTACGAACTTCATTTGTGGGAAAGTCTGACTCCGTCAAACTACCAAGTGCGTCAATTGAGGCTGTCGGGACACCAAGGGCTTGAAACGCGGCTTTGGCATAATTCACGCGCTGGTCAAACGTCGCCTTGTCCATCTCAGAACTGGTAGAGTGACAGAGCGAATTTCTAAGAAGACGAAGCTGATCAATCGCAAGTGCAGTGGTCTCCGTCATGTTTCCACCCGGGCTGACCACGCATGCGTGGAAACTACCATAAGGTACTGCACAGGGCTTCACGTACAAATCATTTAGTGTGGTGAAGGAACCAGTACTGGCTGGTGGGGCAAAGGACCTCGCAAATATAGTAGCCTGAAACAGACTGGTACAATCCCATTCGATGTAGGACTGAAGAACAGGAACTTTAGTCTTCTTGCCACTTTTTGCTTCTTCAGAGTCAAACATATTTCTGACAGCAGTGGAATCATCCCAGAGCTGGAAACCAGGGCGATGTCCATAGGTGGAGTCCCACATGGTTTTAAATGTCTGCCGTAAGGCTTTGGGGAATTCATTTAATACTAAGGACGAGAACTTGAAGAAATTTAATTGTTCGTCAGTAAACGGCTGCAGTGCTGTCATCTCCACTTAGAAAACGCAGTAGGTGAAGGAACTAAAATTGATGAAAGAAAGAAATTATCAACAATTAAACTCAACTCCCCTTCATTCCCAAAAATAGCGTTTTTCTTCGGTGTATTTCGCGATCGCATGCTTTTCGGCGACCCTATACGAGTTGGGACGGCACAAAAATATAGATTTAATATAACATTGTCCAGCTATCAGAGGGAGAAAAGTGTCTACGAGAAATGCTTCAAGAGTAACTGACAGACAAACAGAAAGCCGGTTTAAATCATATATATTGACTTTCAGTGGGGGCCTGGTGGGGTACTTTATAATTAGGAAGTTTTTGGCGGGGATATGTAGCTGGTCCCCTGGAAACCTTAGCCTATACTAGACCCGCTACCCTGTTTCACTGTATTTCCCATCTATCGACGCTTTGTTTCCTATCAAACTGACTTGCGGCTAAATTTGTATTTGCCAATCTTATTTTTCAGTTTATTGTCAATTCCCGGTTTTCCTAGTCTAAACTAAAATCCTCGATTAGCCTTGGCAGCTGGTGGAATCGCCACGTCAGCGCGCATTGAGGCAGAGAGTTGCGAATTCACGCTCGAGAGAATGGCGGCTTCGTTGCCAAAACCTCACTCGCATGCTAATCCTCAATCAATCGATCAGTTTTCTCGAAAATGACACCCTATTCTAGACACATACTTTCTGATTTCTACATACCTATATAGCCCATATATGGAAGTAGCTACCCATGTGGTGAGGGCTCTATCGATAGTTAAGTTGAGCCAAAATGAACAGTTGGATGCGTTGTGCATAATTTATTCATGCAAATAAATCTAGACGTTTCGTTAATTTATTTTGCAAACTACTATACAGCGGTTGTTCTTTTTGGTACATGATTGTTTGCTTTCTTCATCATCTTCTTTAAGAAAAGAATTTTTATACACAACGTTGCGGGTAAAAGTCAAAGAAACCGGCACAATGCGTCATTTGATTTCATGATAAATCAAAGGGAAGGAGGAGCAGGAATTTCTATTTAAATCAGTTATACCGTAGGGCTTTAAATTTAAGTTACACTCGGGTTACAGATAATCAACTCCCTTTGCGTTATTTTGAGATTCACTATATATACGGCTGCGAATATGTCACTGCTGACTCATCATAGAAGTTGATTAGTGGCGCTGTTATAATCAAACCCTATCGAAACGGAGTTATTTCCTTATACATTCAGCATGAATTGAACTTAACCTGCACGCAAAAACGAAGTAAAAAGCCGCTTTTACCCACTGATCGCGTTTGCTCCAATAAAATCGATACTGAACCGCCTAAAGTAATTTGTATTTCGAGATATCGTAATTGTTGTCGCAGTCAAATTTTGCTTCGTCGGTAAAACTGTCGAAACAGCTTTACTTTTTTCCGCATGCCTCTGTACGGAAAATATCTTTCCGTACCAAACTTGTATCTACTGAGTTGATAATGTGAGCGTGAACATCACTCTGTTATTAGAATTCATAATTCCAACAAAGTTTACCTTTAAGACATCAACTCTTCGTTAGATGCTCACCGTGTCAGGTATCAGCCTCAAGATTGTCAAATTCTTTAACCAAGCACGAATAACAACAGTACACAATCACAAACGCCGATATCTCTTTACCATGTTTTTGAACAGCGCCCAAAAGAACTGATGCTCAAGATTTGTGAGGCAGGGAACAGAAAATTCAGCAAACCGCGATGACGTCAGAGACCGCAGAGGCAATTTGGGCCCATTGTGTTGTGTATTGCGCGCGATCAGTGAAGGTGAACCGCGGAAGTGGACTTGACCCTCAGCTCATGGGTTAACGTTCCTAACCGTGACCGACAGACGGGTATTATGAATTTGCTCCTAGAACAAGGCGCAGTCGAGATGAGTAGAGACAGTAGACGAGGCCAGAGCAAGCGAGACATTTCAGCCGACGGTCTGCGACAATTATTAAACAAACGTTAAAACTACGACCATATATTGTAGGCTACCGATTATAAGCCTGGGCTTATGCAACTTCCTAAGTGGTTCTCGGAGGGCTTACAACCAGAATAGGAAAAAGTGTTTCGAAACATGCTTTAAAGGGTGCTGAGCAACATTCGTTTTACTGGTTTTTAATTAAGTCTAAAAACGTCATAATCGATCGAATTTATTTCAACGCGAAATGTAACAAAAACGGAAGTTTAATTTGTGTGTGTACAGCCAAGTACAGCATCCTGAAAGTAAAGCAGTATTTTACATTAAAGTTGTAGTTATATCAAGAGTTGATAATTAGAAAGAAGAAATAAACTTATTGTGCCTGAATCACGTTACAAATTTTCTGTTCGAATTAGTACAGATTTCTTGGAATGTGATTATGACTTTCTCTCGAAAAGAAAAAAACTGGGGGGGGGGGGCTTATCGGGTGTATTTCTTTGTATGGGACGATAACTGGGGGAGCTTATAAGCAGCAGTTCATGGTGTGGAGTAACAAACTGCAGCAACATTATAATCAAGAATGCGGAAATTAAGTTTGACAACGGAACAAGAAAATTGTCAGGGACGACCAACCTCGTCCCAAGGGCGCTTTTCCCTGGCTTTGGAGCCAGCCGATAAGAGATTGGGCATGAGTTTGCCCTGCAGCAAACTTATCTGGTCTGCGGCCATCTTGCAAGCTTCGAAGTTTAAGCAATAATCGCGCATCTGTACCCCTTTTTTCGTTACATTGAAGCAAAAATATTTCGCGTAATTGCTCATCGATCGCTTTTCTCTGCTAAAGATCTTCGTTAAAACTTTGACTGGGAAAACGATCACTTTGGAGGTAAGTTCTATATTTTTGGGGCCATTCCATTTAATATCCACACCCCCCCTATAGATGACATCAGTTATTTCATGACCCCTCAGAAACAATTTCTTTAATCGACGGACCCTCGGAAAAGCCTATGGATGAGTTCACCTACACCCGTACCCCCTCAGAAAAGCCTATGGATGAGTTCACTTTCACCTGTACCCCCTCAGAAAAGCGTATGGATGAGTTCACTTTCACCTGTACCCCCTCAGAAAAGCCTATGGATGAGTTCACTTTCACCTATACCCCCAGAAAAGCCTATAGAAGGGTTTACTTTCAACAGTAACCCTCAGAAAGACCTACAGATGAGTTCACTTTCACCAGTACTCACTCGGAATGCCTATGTATTCCCCCTCGGAAATACCTATTGATTTACGTTTACTCTCAACAATATCCCTCAAAAATACCTGACATATTTTTACTTTTACCAACACCCAGAAAGTGATCAGCTCGTAAAATAATTATCTTTTATCTATTCTATCCTTTTTTTTACCAGCACCCAGAAAATTGATGCAATCAAAAATACGTTAACATTGAATTAAGCCATCAAATAAGAGATTTATATCCCATTTAAAAAATATGATGATCAAATCTGATTTCGTCAAATAGTAACAATCTCTAATTTAAAAATGTTTCCTGATTACGTGGAAACTAGATGAAACTGCATGACTACTAAAGCCGAAGATTTCTTTCAACGTTTAACAATTCAAGATTATGTGGTCATAAAAACGAGGTGACGTTATTAACGGGATTGCCGTAAGGCGTGGTTCCACTGTGTACATTGTTCCAATTTTGAACGGGTTGTGCCCATATTTTTCTCCTGGATCCTTTTCCTAAGGAGGGAGGCACTCAGGCCATTTTTGTGATCGGTTTTTCGGTCTTCGCATCGAAAGAATGCAGTTTTGCCGTGTAATTTCTTCCTTTTTAGCATATGGTTTTCGATTTTTAAACAACATGGAAGCAATTATTCGTTTTTGTTAGAAAAAAAATTCCCCAAAAGAGGATGTGATTTTGTGCTTTTGTAACAGGCCTCAATGCCCCCCTCTCTAAGTCCATGTGTCAATTAATTAATATGTCAATCAAATCAATCACTATAATGTCATCTTTGTTCATCTTCACGAAACGTTTCAGAAAATCATGCACGTTGCGAGCAATGTATAGTTTGGTTTGTTTGATTGGAGTCATCCTTTCTTTATGCGCAGTTTGCCAGAAACCAAGTTTGGGAGAACAGGGATTTTGTACACAAATCCTGGCTCCTCAACAAACACCAAATCCACTTCATCATCGTCACGGTCACAGGACTGAACCTCTGCTTCGTACCAACCTAATTGAAGAAACATTTGATTAATCTAGTACTTCCTAAACAAATGCTCGATCATTTTAAAGTTATAAATTTGCATTTAAATGATATTTAATGAAAGCTTTTCACCTTTTGGTTAACGGATTTCCTTATCGTTATGTATGTAAGTAAAGAAAGTCCCATGATTTTGATTTAACGTGTTAATTTAATTTCCATGGTTATTAGTTAAGTCCCGCTTTCTCTGCAATTGAATCTCACACGGAAGACATCGATTTTTATTGAACGGATCGCAGTGGTATAGAGGTATTAAACAGCAAAGAAACAATTTTACAAACATCTCTCCCACTGGTCTCTCATCTATAAAGGTTCCCAGGCCACTAGTTTGTTGCAACCTGAAATGTGATATTAGGGGCTTCCAGGTGTTGACATAGCACAAAGACTACCCCTAATTTTACTTACCAGCTGGCCATTCCGTCTCAGAAAGGTCTTCCTTTGTCCATTTCATATCGACCCTTGCACCAATTTCAAAAATTTCCTCGTAGAATTCCAGTTTCTTTGTGGTGGCCTTGGACAGCTTCAATCGGTTGGTCTTAAATTCTTGAGCAACACAATACTTGTACGTTGCTTCCCTCTCTGTGTCGAATTCTATCCCAACTTCATCCTTCTCTTTGTCATAGTTCTTTACAGTCCCGACATACCAACCTAGCGATAAATTTATTAAAGAAAACACTGTCCAGTCTGAAATTTACCCAACTTACATTTCGTATCAACGACCCTATCAACAACCTAAATTCCAAAAAGCAATGATTTATTATAGGGGCATTTACCGTACCATATATCTAAACTGCAGGATTTCAAAGAGGAATACAGCATATTTATGATTTTTCCAAACTAAATTTCTTACCCGTTGTCCATCCTGTATTTCCAACTTCATTTTTGCTCCAATAAGCCAAAACCCTTGTGCCAACCAATCTCATCGCGTCCATCTGGTAACCATCTTCTGACCTTGGTGTTGTCCCCGAGTTGTTGTTGGCTAACCGTATGCGCTCCTCGTAAAGGCCGAGTTCAACTTTCAAAGGCTCCAGTACTTCCTCTAGGTTGTCTAGAGTAATTCCTCGAGGGACAGTCAGAAATGAACTTTGCCTTCTAGCTGCTATGGAGGCAGTATCTCTGGGCCTTTTCGTGCTTAAGGAACTTTGCGTAGGAGTTGAAAACGCCCTCCTTTTATGCAGTATTCGTGGATCTGCCAGGTACAGGGATTTCTCTGCAGCTATTAGTGACGTGACTGCGGTAACAAGGTTCACTATGGCCTCTAGTTCCTTTTGAAATGCTAAATAAGCTCTCCCCGATTTAAGCATTCCCACCCTTATTGCCAGTTCATCCTTGGTGCTGCAGTCTAAGATGTTGTGAAAGCGCAGGATCTCACGGAGTTTGTACACGGACAACTTTGAAATTTCGGAGATTGAATTCGGCACAGAATGGAGCTGCCCGCTGTACACGTTTAATGCAGGTGGTAGTTCACATTCCATCTTCTCTACAAGGCGCTTGACGCAGTCATGCTTTTTCCCTTCTGCTGGGAGCTTTTTTTGGCGACATAGTGCTTGCAATTCGTCCTTGCTTTTCTCTTGATAAAGTTCGTGTTGTGCCCAATATTCTCTCTCCTTGTCATTAATAAATGATTTATCGTTTTTTTCCTTGAAGTCTTTAAAGAACACGTTGACGTCCTCCTCTGTGCACCAGCTAATAAACGAAATACATGGCAAAATTGTTTCCACTCCATAAGAAAACACCTTACACGTCAGCTCTAAGATTGTTGATGGTAGGAACGCTGCAGGTGTGTTATCAACAACCTCTGTGTGTAGCTGTTGTAATTTCTCAAGCGGCAAGTAATGCATCTCCCCACCTGTTTTGAGCCACCTCACATAATCAGGAATGGGTTGCATGGTAAAACACTTCTCTTGTCTTGCACGTGAAATGTCAGGATTGAATATAACCGTAGAATACTTGTCGGACCAACAAGTGCGTTCGCCTTCTTCGTCGTAGCTGTTTTGCACGATTTGGTAGTCGTCTCTGTAGCTCCCGACAAAGTTTTCGTTTAAGTTCCAGACGGTAGCTACGTCCCTCCACAATTTTGTTTTAACAGGCTGGTATTGACCCTCATCCTCGTTTTTACGAAATTCACTTTTACCAAGAAAGGTGACGAGTTCCTCTTCATCGTCGAAGATAAAATTCTCATCTGCGCCAATTCCTCGTAGAGCGTGACATGGATTTCCACCATACTGTGCGTGCATTAAGCACTGCCTCACTTTTTCAGCCATATGCTCCATGTTTTCTTTATGCTTGGTGTCGCCAATCTCGTACTCACTGTGCACCTCCTTACTTGAAAACTGTTCATTGGAAAGGGTGTGGTTGTGGACAGCGTGTACTCGCTCTACCGGGTTTCTTTTGCTATGGTACTCTGCAAACGACTTCTGGGTGACAGTCTTTAATTGAAGCAGTCTTGCCAAACGAACTAACCACATTCTTACCAGAGGACTTGCTGGAGCCTCAGAGGGACCATTGTCCACCACAAAGACAAAATGTTCCTTAAGCTTGTTAGTCTTTGGATTTCGAAACAAATGGTCCAGTGCAGGGTTATTGAGAAGAAGGAAAAGCTCATTGAAGACTCTTTGGACGGTCTCTGGCTCGAAATAAGACAAGTTCAAAAGGGTGGCTGCTGTTCCTGTCCTTCGAACATTGTGTAAAATATTGTTCTCCTCTTCTTCTTCCAAAATGGTCTCCGTTTTCAAGAAAAGATGAGTCATAGGGGTAATGGCATTATGAGCTAATCTGCTCCAGTCGTGGTCTGGTAAAATGATCTTTCGCCACGTTTTTCCTGGTTTTTGCACGGGAGAGACATCGGCATGGATCTTCGCTTTGGCGTCTTTGGAATCAACTAGAATGTTGTCGGGGTATGCATGAGATAAATCTAGTGTTAGGTTAACATTTTGCGTGGACCAGTGCAGATTGATGACAAATTGTTCCACTCCAGTGCGAGGGGGTTTGTGAAGAGACAAACAAGCATTTATTCCTCTACCAGAATGGTGTCTCCTGGCTTGGTAAGTCCCTTCCCGATAATTTTGTGTATAATTAAAACAAGACGACAGGCTGATGTTGAATCCCTCAGGAGCCAGAGCTAAAACGGTTTCTCTTGCCTGTCTCATGACGGTATTGTTGTCGGCAGCCCGGTAAAGCACGGTATCGGTAAGTCTGGGATGGCTTTCTAAACCACCTCCAGCTCTATCTACTCGATCTCCTTCTCCAAAGGCAAATTCCAAAATAGCAGCAAGGTCTGGGAATTCCTCACATTTTAACCTTCTTCCCCTTCCCTTGAAGATATGACGAAGCTTTTCAAGTTTCATGCTTTGAAGAAGGCGATTTTTCTTCTTTTTCTGTGCGTCACTAAGTGAACCAGAATCGGCCATTAATTTGTTTTTCATGTCCTTAAAAAGTTCCAAATTCTGACCCACCAGACCTTTAGCCCGTTGAAAGCTCCTTTTGTCCTGTACACTTGCCAGTCTGGTCATCAAGTTGACACTTGTCACCTTAGTCAACACTGCCTTTAGAGTATCTCTGTCTCGCTTGCTGTCTAGATATTCCATTAATGTCTCATAATTAGACCCAATCGCCTCCTCCACTTTTTTGTTGACAGTTAATTGATCGTTTCTTTGGACATTCTTTAAAGAGTCCAAGATCTTCTCAATTTCGAGGCCGCGGTTTTCTAAAATATATCCCCTTCCGTCTATATAAATTTGAACGACGTTTAAATGCTTGGTCAACACCTCCAGCAAACGTGCAGATTCAAGGCGAGTGGACTCCTTCAAACCTTTCACTTCCTTATACTTCTCTGCAAGAACCTGAGTGGGAATGATAAGTCCGTTATTCATTATGAAGTAAGCAATGGATATCATGGCGCTCATATGGTCTTGCTGTTTTGAAGATGCAGCAGAGCTTAACTTGTCCATAAGTACATCGACATTTTCACTCAGTGACCCTGTTGCAGCTCCCCTCGTGAGTCCTTTCATCTCATTATTTTCCATTATGACTGTGTTTTTCATTCGTTCTTCTGTTCTTGCTACGTTTGCTTTCAATTTCACGCCCTTGTCCAAATACCACTCAAAGCCTGGGCCACGAAGTGGAAATAACACTCCATCATCCTCGGCATCACTACCATAATCCTTTATTGTCTGTTCGACTGTCCTTACCTCCTCCTCACGTCCAAAGTTCTTTAAAGTCTCTTCTGTGGTCTCCTCCTCCCCTCGTTCAGCGGCCTTCTCGATAGATTCTGTACTCCGCTCCCCCCTTTGCCCAGAGTACTTCGGTGTATCCTCTTTTTTTTGTTTCGTAAAAAACGAGAGTAGATTTTTGTTCTTCATAGGCCGGTTGTTCTCTTTCTCGTCCAATTTTCTTTTATCTTCTGAATGTTTTCCAGTACTGGACCCTCGCTTCACTCGCCTCACTCGTGGGGTGGAGTAAATTCCAAAGTGTAATTTTTCACTATGACTGGTTGTTTTCTTTTTTGGAGAAGTGGGGCCTGCCGATTTCTGCCAGGGAGGTGTGTTGGATGCAGCGCGCTTCTTGGGAGGCTTGGGATTTGTTGAGGTCGGCGAGGTAGGTGTGGTGGATGGGGCTTGCTTTTCGGGAGGTGTGAAGTCTGACGAATTCGGCCAGGTAGGTGGCGTGGTAGATTTAGCGTGCTTTTCGGAAGGTGTAAAGTTTGTTGACTTCTGCCGGGCAGGTGTGGTGGACGTAGCGTGCTTTTTGTGAGGTGTGGAGTTTGTCGATTTCTGCCAGTTAGGTGTGGTGGGGGGCGTGAAGGACCTTTTTTGGGGAGAAGTGGGGTCTGTTGACTTTCGCCAGGCAGGGGGTGTGGTGGATGAGGCTTGATTTTCGGGAGTTGTACAGTCTGACGAATTCTGCCAGGTAGGTGGCGTGGTAGATTTAGCGTGCTTTTCGGAAGGTATGAAGTTTGTTGACTTCTGCCAGTTAGGTGTGGTGGGGGGCGTGAAGGCTCTTTTTTTGGGAGCAGTGGTGTCTGTTGACTTTCGCCAGGCAGGGGGTGTGGTGGATGAGGCTTGATTCTCGGGAGTTGTAGAGTCTGACGAATTCTGCCAGGTAGGTGGCGTGGTAAATTTAGCGTGCTTTTCGGGAGGTGTAAAGTTTGTTGACTTCTGCCGGGCGAGTGTGGGAGAAGTGGGGTCGGTTGAATTCTGCCACATAGGCACGTCGGGTGTAGCTGTCTTTTTGGAAGGTGTGGCATCTTCCCATGTATCGCTTTTTCCTTGTGTTTTAGGGGTCTGGACATTTTCTGGTGCCTTCGTGTAAGTTGCATTACCCGTAGTTTGTTTTGAAGGGAATGTGGAATATGCTGCTATATTTGGTTTACCGTTAACAACAACTTGGGCATAACTCTTGGTTAAAGGAATTGAGTTGGCCTCTTTAAGAAGAACAAAGTGGTTGGGTTCCCAGCCAAGAAGGGGTATTCGGTTGGTTCTGGTCCACATAACGAAGATGGCGTCATTCTTTAATGTTTCCGGATTTACGTCACTTGCAAAGACATCTCTTGGATAAAAATACCCATGGCAAGCCAACTTTATTGCCCAAGCTGATTGAATATCTGGATATGCTGCAAAAATAGGTTTGCCAACGACAGATGCGAGGGATAAGATGTGGAATTGCCGAGAATAAACAGAGGGCTCTGCTGTTTCTTGAGCAAGTACCTGTATTGCTTGAACAACTTTGCTGCAGTCACCATTATAAGTTGCTAATGACTTCTGTTCACTGAGGAAAATGCTTATGATGGCTGAGTTTGTATAGCCAGAGGCTGAGGCAAACTCTTTGATTTGGGGATGATTAGCATACAACTCAGCGTTGGCAAATAGCTCGGAGACGGTTAGCATACGCAGAAGAGCTGAAAGAGATTCATCACCCACCAATGACAGAGAAACAGCGTTATACAGGCAGCTGCCATCGCCACTTGTTTCTATTGCCAACCATTGTTTAAAGTCTGATGGCAGAAGCGCCCTGGACAACAAGTCAATGCGTCGATGTCTTAGACCAGTGTTCGAACTTTGCAGCCTAGTATGAAGCAGCGGAAGAAAGTTGTGTAGTATCTCCTGTGCTGCCTCTTTACTTGTAAGTGACTTAGCCAACTCCTTGATCTGCGAGTCATTCAATTGATCCATTCCTAATTGAAGATCATGGTAACAATCAAAGAACTGTAGACTTCGCAATCAGGGGCACCCAACGACCGAATCTTTTCAAACACGTCAGAAATGTCTGAAATGGATTTTTCTTTTCTTTGGAGGTGTGTTATGTTAATTTGACCCGCTTATAAAGTAGCGTTTATTAATGCTCTATGATAAGGTTGGGAAAACGGTGCACCATGCCGTACTTTTTTATATGGAGGTGGTTCCCTTTGGTCCTCTTCTGAAGTGAAAGTTTAAAATCTTTTCTCATTTAGCTGCTTACAGTCGAATAGCGAACAATTGGGTTTGATTGAGTTTGATTACCGAACGTTCGATTGACTTCGTCGGAATAAATAACCCAGGGGGCACCCGGATATGTGTCGCCCGTGTCTCCAAGTTTGGACCCCGTTTTAACGAAAATTGCTCTAAAAATGATACCCCGTTCTAAAACGTTAAAAACCCGTCCTTTTTAAAAATCAAACTTCTTCGTATCTTTGATTACATATCAAAACACAGGCTTCCAACACAATCAGCAACAATTCCAACACGACCAAGTAAATACAGTTTTGAATTCGACAATGTACAATGTACAACAGATGATGTTCATCCGGAGTACGTTTGCTTTTGTGGATACAATGTGGTTTCGCAATTAATAGATACTCGCGCGCAGATCAAACCAGACTCGTTTGCTAACGAATACAATACAGTTTCCTTGTAAAGGCATTGAACTTTTTTTTCCAAAGGAAGTTTTCCCTTTAATAATTTCAAATGGCTGCTAACAAACTGCAGAAACTGGAGCTTTCGTGCGTTAACAATACCATACCGCAAAAAAGGGGGGGGGGAGGGTCGGTAGGCAACTCACGACTTTTACCTCATGTCAAAGTGCTGCTTGTTCCAATAATTTTTTCTTTTTCTCTGACGGGTAGGTTATGCTTTGGAAGGAAAACGTTTTCACTGATCAAATGTGATTTTTGCTGCTTATTTCAAACTGAGAGGTCGTGACACGTATATTGATTATCTGCGGTTATTGTTTCTGGTCGGCATGATTTGCCCGCTGATGCTAGAGTATTTTTTCTTGAACTCTTTTGAAATGTAAAGTTCTTAATTGAATTATAAGTCAATTAACAAAAGTCAAGCGATCCTGAATTGCGCGAGTACACTAACTTATGGCTGGATTGTGTATTAAAAATAACGGACTCCTGCCGGTCATTTACTGTTTTGAAACTCTTGACAGGCAGACTGACCTGAAATGCTATAGATCTCAAGTTTAACGTTTGGTATACGCTGGGTTCAGGAAACGAAACCATGTTTTGTAACACTGATATCTTTTTCAGGTCGACTGCCGGTCAAGGTTTTCAAAACATTAAGGCCCGGTTCAAACGTCCAACTGATATGCCGAACCTAACACCTATTTTATAGGTCAACTCCAAAACTATAAGTTCGACTGTTGATTTAGCCGGTCGAACTTTACATGTGCCCAACCTAATTCGTGGTGAAAAGAAATAAAATCCTTACGGCTCCATAAAATAGGGAAATGAACTAAAAGAAGTAAAATTCACCACGGCTGGAAACTGTTGTTTTGATTTTTGTGTGAGTGTTCTGTTACGGCAAGGAGACAGCTGAGGGGATCATGATCTTGATATCTGGACAAAATAACGCCATAAATTTTAAAAAACATCACGATTTCTTTATGCATATAAAGAGAAGCAAGTTTTTAGAAGACGGTTTAAACTGTCCAGTTTCAGTCTAAAAACATCTACTGAACGTGAATGCTGGTAAACGTCGTTACTTCTGTGAGCTGTCCGCACAGGCGCGAAAGCCCAATAAATGGCCAATCAGAAGCGCGGTTATATTGAAAAATATAGGTTCGTCACATGTTAGTCTGCGTGGCAGGCGTTTGAAAGGGAAGGGAAAGGCTAGGCAGGCTAGGCACATGTGAAATTCTGGGTTCAGAAACGTTCGAAGCCATATTTTTTGACTCTGAGAACTTTTTTGAGGTCGACTGCCGGTCAAGGTTGTCAAAACACTAGAAAAAATCCAGCTGATATAAACTATCATATGTCGATTAAGGTAAGTCAAGCGATCCTGGGATGATTTCGTTTTCTGAGCCCAGCGTAAACCAAACACTCAACTTTACATCTATAAAGCATTTCAGAATCCCTAGACTTTTCTGTTTTGAAAACCTTGACCGGCCATACCACAGCGTAAAAGGATTGAAAATTTCACGCTGCTTAAACCGGCGGCAAGTCTCTCCAACTCCGCGCATTCAGACTAGATATACTTAGTTCATAGTTTCATTAGGTTTTTCATTTTCCAGCCTTGCAACATGCGATGGTCTGAAAAAATTCCCCATTTCGTGAATCTGAAAAAAACATTTTTCCCCTTCCAGTTTAGCGCATTATTGTCAATACTGTTGTGAGAGCCCATAACTAATAGGAAGTTTACCGGGGTTTCTTGTAAATTACTGCTTAAAGGGGCTACCTACATGGAGAAAGGACAGATCTTAGCGGTGACTAGGAAGGTCAAGCAATTGTTCGTTTGCAGAACTTTGGGTGGGCTTTTTTTGTCTTTACTAGCGGGAAGATCCCAGTACTAGGAAATTCCAAACACAGAGTACAACATGTACATTTTGCATATTAAGTGAATACAGAAAAATATGCAGCTAGAATGGTCCGCCTTCGAAAATCATCCGCCGATGTAAACTAACGCTGGTATAAATCAAGCCTATAAATTATTTTTCAACGTACACCGAAGATATGGATCATTTTGGCTTGCGAATCCCCCCCCCCCCAAAAAAAAAGAGCCGTGATAACAATCAGTCGGAAATATTATTTTAAAAAAGAAACACGTCTTACCTGACTTAATCGTAAGCTGAAACGAAGGTGAGGGCTTCTACGTCTTCAGAAATGCTCGGCAAATAACTACCAAGTACAGAAAAAATAGCTAGAGACGAAAGAAATCTTTTGGTTGCTGAAGGCTGCAGAATTCGCTGGCGTTTATGAAACACGTGTGTCCCAGCCTGTGAACAACAGACTACTTTCCCGTCGTACCGGAAATACGTCTGCTGTTCGCAGGCTACGTGTGTCATGGTGTGTGTGTGTGTGGTATCTGGAGAGACGGTGACATTGATTGATTGATACCAGATCATGAGACGACCTACACCTGATTTTCAGACGGTCCAGATCACTGAGACTTTTTTTTTTTTTTTAAGATCGTCTAGATTGATGCCGAGTCGGAATGGGACTGATAGTCTTTACACAAGAGCCATTTCAACTTAGAGATGATCTTAGTATATTAATTTTAGATACTTCAAGTAATTGAAATGAAGCTTCACAGACCAGGCGATTTTGAAAAAATATGGCTTTGTTTCACGTGCAGAAATGGGATAATTTGTCAACCATGTCCGTCGAGTGTATTCTTCTTGTAGTGAAAAAAGAAATACTCGCCCCGAAAATGGGTAGCCTGCATGTAGAGACCCCTGATTTCACGGACTGGTGATCGATTGAAAACTGAAAATTACTTTGACAACATCGTATTGTTATCCTACTGTCGCCATACACACATGTAATGTCTCGATGAGCGTTTGGAAATTTCTGCTGTGATTTACTGTCCAAGCTGCAGAACATTGATAATTCCGAAGGAATTTATTTTTACGTATCGAGAAAAATCAGCAAATAAAAACGCTAAAACAAGCATACCAGGACACCATTTCCGGTGTTGGTAATCAGTCAATCAAATCTTTGGATATAAAGCATAGCGCGTTTCTACTCTCCCTTTAATACTAATAACAATCGTCTCAATATATCTTTGGGAGTTAACAGAAGTTCGTCGCGTTTCTTCTGCGACTGAACTTGCTCGGAAACGCTTGCTATGCAGGCTAGTTTCCACTTTGAAAGGCGTAATTTTCAGGAAATCATATTTAGAAAATTTGACGAATTCTGTGCGAGTGAATATATTAATTATCTAAAGAGTTGCATTGTCAAGTTGTGAAACCAACAAACAGTTTTTTCCGGAAACCGTTTTTCCTGTTGTCGCGACATCAATCTCTTTTTATAATAGTTCTTTAATGCAATGCAATGCATTGGTTAAAAAGGAGAGTAGCAGTGCTCCCTACTCCACCCATTCCTTATACGCAGTCAGGCAAAATTATTGTTGTTGTCTTTTAACGTCATTTACTTCTTTAAGGATTTATTTAATGAAATAATGATATGGAACTCTTGACTCTCCAAGAAAAGATTATCTCATTGAGCATGTTGAACGTCATATTTTTCAGAATTTTTTAACCTTTTCAATACTAGCGAAAACTTCCTGTCACGGATGACTCGTGCCCGTGTTCCCATAATTGCGCTTTGTAGTTGTCTTTGAGCCCATCTGAAAAACTGAACAAACACAGTGTTCATGAATGCCTCTCGTGTGGAATTTTGACGCTCGACGAGATGGCAAAAAAAAAAAAATTCTCGTAGTCGCAGAAACCTTTCCTGGCGAAGTTGTTATTTACTACGTTTTGAATCTTTTTTTATGTCTCTTCACGGTCATAACAGCTGTCATAACAACAACAAAATAAACTGTTGATAATTGGGAGCAGGGCCGGTCGAACAAAACCAACAATGTCTTCATAAACAGTCCATTGTTTACAACTTGCACCGAATGGATATTGCTGAGAAAATCAAGCCGGCATATAACACAAAATTAAAATATTATGTAAAGAGAATAATTCACGATTCCCAATTTTTACTGCAAACCACATTTGTGAAGCTTTCATCTCCAGTTTCACTCAAAATTTGTCCAAGGCTTTCATCTTACTTCTTACCTCGAACAGAAAACCTATTTTTTACAACAGTTTTAAACCACATACCAAATCTATGGATACTATAGAAATCTTCTCCACAGCCGGATCTGCTATTAATAATTTTCCCCTACGTAACAATGTGAGGTAATCATCGCCGACTTCACTTGTTGAAACCAGCAGGGAGATACACTGTAGAGATATCAAGATTCCCCAATAGTTATAAATTTGTTCTTTTGTCAAACTAATGTAGTTTAAAAAAGAATGTAATGTCAAATGGGAATCGTGAATTGTGGAGTATATTTTCAAATTTCCCCCAGACTAGAAGGACATGCATCATCTTCTTCCACATCGACGTTACCACTTCTTTCTGCTAAGCGATTTTCTATGTCCCTTTCTTTAGCCTTCATTGATTTTGTTAACGCATCTTGGGCGCGCTTAAGTTCGGTGTAGGCGCCATCTAACAGGAGTTTCTTCCTCTCATACTCTTTTGAGTACTTTCTCCTGTCAACCAAAGTTTGTGCTGCCTGAAAGGCTTCCTGAACCTCTTCCACCTCTTGATCAATGCCTTCTACTGCGTGATGAGCGGCTGACATCCTCTCCACGTTTTTACTGATGGTGTCCTTTTTCTGAGTTCCGAGTTTCTTTCCTGCGACGTCATCTTTACGAAAAAGAACTTTCTCCTCATCCAGAAGCTTTTTCACGTCGGATTCAAGCATGGACGTCTTACGCAGCGTCCAGGAAACGTCGATTAAACCACTCAGCACCGTCTTTGATTGATTTCTAGTTTTTTGGTTTCGGGCCAGTTGCTCCGCCTTGTCATTCCAAAACTGGCGTCGTTTCTTTTCCATTCCGGTTGCTGATTCGATCTCCTTTGGCGAATATATTTTCATATTATTCGTCTTGGCGTGATAGTAGGGCGTCCGCATCAGAACATCATTCACAGATTTAGTTTTCTTTTCCTCCTGTTCTGCAACTGCCAAAAAGTTCAATATACGTTTGACCGTCATGATAATGTAATGTATGCAATTTTTCCTTAAAAGTGCGATTAATTGGTATTACCGCACAGGATTTTTGAATTCGTCTGCGTAGCAGATGCGGAAAGGATTTGTGAGGAGGCTAAGAAATGAGAAGAAATTATTCGTCTGAGAAGAACAACTGAGGAACAGGGAAACACGATGTGCCTCCTCTCCTTTCCTTTAATGCTCTGCGCTAAACGCGGTGACATTGTTTCCCACTTTTTAAATTATCTTCGCACTTGCCAAGCAGACTAATCTAAAATCCAAACTTGATTAAAGAAGATTACCAGATCCTGGTAATCGCATACGCACTTGTTTCAGCAGTCGAGCAATGGATGTCCTCTTCTGACCCCGTTTCTGTGTCGGCAACTTCGTGCCAGCTTGTAGGAGGCTCCTCTGTTTTGGTTTCGTCCACAGATTTAGTTTTTTTTTCCTCCTGTTCGGCAACTGCCAAAAAATGCAATATACGTTTTACCGTCATGATAATGTAATGTATGCAATTTTTCCCCTAAAAGTGCGATTAATTGGTATTACCGCACAGGATTTTTTAATTCGTCTGCGTTGTAGATGCGGGCAGTATTTGTGAAGAGGCTAAGAAATGAGAAGAAATGATTTGCCTGAGAAGAACAACTGAGGAACAGGGAAACACGATGTGACTTCTATCCTTTCCTTTAATGCTCTGCGCTAAGCGCGGTGACCGGTTTTCTCGCTTTTTCATTATCTTCGCATTTGCCAAGCAGACTAATCTAAAATCTGAACTTGATTAAAGAAGATTACCAGATCCTGGTAATCGCATACCCACTTGTTTCAGCAGTCGAGCAATGGATGTCCTCTTCTGATCCCGTTTCTGTGTCGGCAACTTCGTGCCAGCTTGTAGGAGGCTCCTCTGCTTTGCTTTCGACCAGAACTTCACTGAAGTGGGCGGGATGCTCTTTAGTTGCTTCCTTAGGGGAAGCATCAGCAGAGCTTTGTGTAGATGCTGTGCCTGGATTTGCAATCCACTCTTTACCGAGAACAAAAGAACTGCCCTTTTCGTACTCTACCAGACTTTCGTCATCATCAACTTCTGTACCATCGTACTCTTCAAATAAGAAACATTCTTCCTTTTCCTCCAGGCATAATTTTTTTTTACCTGAGGAAAATAAGATTTGACAAATGAACAGCACTATAAGTATTTATAAACTGTGTAAGGTAGAAATACTCTCCCTTGTGTTGTCTAAGTTAATTGGGCTCGCTTGGGTTACTTTTGTCGGCACCTGCTTGGAATTCCTCCTCTTGTCGATAGAAATCAGAAACACCTAGTTTTAATGAGTATTAGTTCCTGGCCACTTTTCAAAGCAAAATTTAAATGAAATGAAAAAATATAATGCCAGGTCGGGCGGTCGTTTACAATCGTATTTCGTTTTGCACTTTTGGTCGGAGAGTATTAAAGTGAACAAATTGGGATGAAAGCCAGGCTTCATGGGCTTATGGATCCTAATCGTTCCCCGAGACAGTAGAATCAAAGTAAAATTTTGAAATTTTTGTCGTCTTAAAGGGTGAATATTTGCAGCTGTTTAGAAAGTGTTAACAACAGCCGTCATAGACAATTATTCCTGAGGTCGGAAGCGAGGGCTATTAATTAACGTACAAGGACTCATACTCCGAAAATGATCAGTATTTTGTTATAGATCAGTAGTGGTTAACCATTTCGAAGAAGCTCAATTAACATTGTCATGTTAAATCATGTACCTTTGGCGATAAGTTCTTCAAGAGAATTTGCTACTACTGCTTTCCTCTTTCTCCTTGAGACATCGCACACTTTAAACAAAGGCATCGTTCTTGAAGAAGGCAATATTAATCACAAATAATTTCCAGATAAGCGTAAATTTTTTAGCGCGAACCACCATACAATGAACGAGACCGTCTGACAGAGTCCGCGGATTTTTGACACATGAATGAATGAATTACGTTTTCGGCGGAACTGTCAAAACTTCACATTTGACAGAAGTGACGTCTTTGAAACGAATCTATCTTTTTGTTGAGGGTCGATGGTCGGGGGTTCCTTGTCCAGGGTTGAGGGTATCATCAAGGGTAACATTTTTTTAAAATTCTTTTCTTTTTTTTTGGATAAAGAAAATAGTATGTGCACATTCGGTCGGCTTGTCGCCACGCAGTTAGAAAACATATACTTTCCATGAAATGTTGGAAAAGCTGGCGGGGGGGGGGGTTGAATTTTGTTCTACCCTGTGAACATAGGGGGAAGTATTATATAGACTTTATTTTTATTTCTTGTTGGTGGGTCTTGTCTTATGTCTGTCATTTTTAGTCTGGGTGGGGGGCTTAGATTAGTCGCTCTTTTGGACGATCGCTTAAAAATGATTTTAGTTTATCGGAAGTTAGCATAATCGTCTAATTCGATCTGATCGCTGTTCGTGAATAAAAGCTCACCTTTTTGAGCAAAATCGGAAATAGTCGCTGAAGCCGTTGTGAAAGAGAGTTTTTTGCTGCAATGAGACACCTCTGATTTTAAAATTAGTTTCGCCAAATGACTTCCTATTATCACACTAGCTGTGGTCACACTACAGACTTTTAGCTAGGTAAACCCTTTTTACCTAGGGCAAATTCATCAAAAATCTGCCTAAGTAAATTCAGCTCGGATTTTGTTTTACCTAGGTAAAAATTATGGGAAGGTCACACTACTGATATCGGCTCCCAATATTTTCACGCCGGTTGAATTTTTTCGAGCGTAAATTCAAGAAGGCAAAATGCGCAGGGATCAAGCTGATCAAAGAGACGTTTTTTTTTCTTTTATCTCGGTGTTATTTCTTACGCAAATTCAACGTGCAAGGTGAAGAAAGGCGAAGACGTAGACTCTCAAAATTACTCTCACAGCGACGGTGATCTATGTCCGGTTCTGTCATCAAGACCTTCGCCGATGAGCGTCTATTGGCTAGCAACCTCGGTATTTCATTTTTTCCCTAGCTATTGCTTTGGGGTCGCTGTCAAGGGAAACTCTATTGTTTTCGAGACATATCCAAGACCCAGCCGATAAAATTTCCCCGAGGTAAGTTACCTAGGGAAAAATCGGTCACACTTAAAAAATCAAGTTTCCCTAGGTAAACTGTCAACAAGTCGTCTTTACCGACGTATCAAGTTACTCTGACTGCACCAACAAGTGTTGGTTTTGCGTTCCCTTTGTGTTTCAGTTTTCTGCAGTGATATACTTTTTGAGATGCAGAAATTTGATAATTGAAGGAGTATATATTTGTGGGGCAACTTGGCCATAGCATCAACCATCTAAATTATCATTCTGCGCACCTACGTACCTATTGTAGGTCACGATTTCCGGTGTCGGTGATTGGCAATGACTTGCGTTAAAATTTCATGGCGCGTTTCTACTTTAAAGCACGACAATTCCAACGCGTACAAGATAGCAAAATAAGAATCGGTGAAATATCCATATTCAAACTACCCCACTGAATGCATATAAGGCAGAGAAGAGGCAGACGTGACTGAAATATTAGCCAAAGGCATGGGTAGCACTTGGCAAATTTTTGGAAGAATTTGTTTACCTTGCGTTAGAAATCTATTATCGGGGCACATTGCCAACTGCGACCCCAAGTTTTCAAGTTGGAAAAAACTTTGAAAATCGCAAAATACACCAAAGACGCCGTAGTGCTTGGGTGGGGCAGGTAGATTTTGGAAATCTCGAGCTAAACAATAGGAATCACAACGGTAACTGTCAGCGCTTGTCAGGGAAACGTGATCAATGTGAAACACGATCAGTTTGAAGATCTTTGAAACAATCGCAGAAATTTTCTGACGTTCGGGCTTTCGTTGTGAACGGACGGGGCTGCTACTACTCTTCGCCATTTCAACGTTTTTACGAAAACCCTATTCAGGCGAGCAATTCACAAGCTTATGATCCTTCGCCATTTCATCGTTTTTACGGGAACTTTTTACAGGCGAGCCAATTACAGTCTACCCATCTACCCAGGCAAGTACAGTCAGAGGCTTGTTATTCTCCGAGCACTTACCCTCACCCCCACCCTTACCCTCACCCTCACCCTTACCCTCACCCTCGGAGTTACCCTTACCCCCAAGCACTTTATTTTCTTTATCTCTCCCATCCTCCTGAAACTGGAAAAGGAGGAAAACGATCCTATGATCGGACGACGAAGAGTTATGTTTTCTGTTAGTTGTCAATGTGTAAAAACAACGACAATTGACTCCCACTAGTAACTACTAGTGCGACGGAAAAGGTTCTTTGCTTTCAACGAATTCGAATGTTCACGTACTATTTCAATTCAACAACAACAACACATTAAAAAAAAGTTACCCTTGACGGTACCCTCGACCCTCGACATTGTACCCTCGACCCTCGACATGGAACCCTCGACCCTCGACAAAAAGATAGACTCCTTACTCCTTTGAAACTGTTGTTTTATTGAAGCTGTTGTTGTGAGTAATTGGACCTTTTAAAATAAAGCCTAACGACTACTTCACATTGCGATTTAGAAAAAAAAAAAAAAATACAACAAAAACAAAAACAAAAGAAAGGCCTCTAAATGAAACAAACATTTAAATATATGTATCCTTTTTGTATGTCTATTGTTGCGTAGACACCCACGCAGGAGTTTTTTAGGGGAGCACCTATTTCGTCCCTAGGGACAGACGATTTCAACGCGACTCAACGCACGTGATTTGCAATTTTCACTCTCCAGCCGATGAAGACCGATGGCCGATGATGACCCCTCAGAAATTCACCTTCACTGGGAGCCCCCCTCAGAAAATCTCATCCATAGGGGGGGTGTGGATATTAAATGGAATGGCCCTTGGTGACACGTGCGTTCAGATTAAAAAGTTTTACAACTGAGTTAGTTTATGTAAACCAGAAGGGATGAACCGTACAATTGTTTTAAACGTCCCAGTAATACTATGGGAAGGATGTTTCATTTCCGTGCATATTTTAGCTCACTTACTCGTATTAATTATAAGGCCATGGGGGAGGAGAGGGGGAGAGGGGTATGGAGAGGGTACTCAACAAATGTTTATATGTTTATGGAGGGGGGCTCAGCCCCGAGATCCAACTCCTTACACTTTTATAAACCATTTTTTTATGTAAAAGGTACCCCTTTCGTTTACCTTCTTTTGACAAATGGTATCACTTTCACAGACCATATTTAGAACTTTGCATCCACTTTAACTACTGTAACTGCACTGTCTTTTAAATGGCAATTAATCACAGAAAAAGAACGTTTTCTTGACTTTTTAAAGCCATAAAATTCATCTGTGAGGCTTTTTAGTTCTTTTTATATACTTCATGTAGTCAAATCCCTACCCTTTCATATACCTGAAGCCAGAAAAAGATACCCCTTTTGGGTGGAGCCTCCCTGTGTAGGCCATCAAAGGGAGTTCCCCCGCCCCCCCCGCCCCCCGGGATAAAGGCTTATAAGAGACTTTGGTTAGATTTCCATACATTTACTATGCATGCAGCAATTTCATACTATTTCACACATATATTTAACACGAATAGTCGAAACATATATGCATATTAAATGTATGGGGATATGGGAAAACTAACGATGGAAAGTATCAGAGCAAGTGTTGGAGATCTCAGAGGGTGTTATCAGCCTCGGCTAATGGGCCGCAGCTGATAACACATCTCTCTATCTTCATAATTCTCCCGATGATACTCCGGCTCATTCAATAGTGCTGTGAAGGCACCAGGCTTCGCAGCAGACTAATTCAGGTCTTGTACATGATCAGCCTGGGTTGCCTGTGCCTGAAGCCAGGTTCATTTGAGATTTTTGGATGTAACTATGTATGTATTTATGTATGTACATCACCACATTTGCCTCGATTTCAAGTATGGCCCTCGAAATTGAGGCTCTTTCGTTCACAGTCAATCGATTCAAGGGCTTAAGATGTAATAATAAATCATCTGTATAACACCAAAGAAAATTTCTCATGGAAGACAGAGAAAATGAATGTCAAATTTCACAAGAATTGTGATTACACGGGTAAAATTCTGAAAATTTCATGTTAAGATGCTATAATTCTGTAAAATTTGACATTCATTTTCTCGGGCTTCCATGAGAAATTTTCTTTGGTGTTACTACAGATCATTTCTTACATCTTTAGCCCTTGAAAAATGTAAGAAAGAATGCAATATGCATTATTTTTAATTAAATTATCCTGGTACACGATTTTTGTCCACAGAAAATAAAAATTACTCAATGTCCTGGTGGATTCTGTCTTAAAGCCCGTGAGAAATCCTGTTTCGTTTTTTGCAAGCGCAGAGTATATAGATGCAAGTGAAGGTAAAAATTTTCGGTGAATTGAAGCGATACGTTTCTCAGAATATTTGAAGCCATTCCTGGAACTCTACAGTAAAATATAAAGTCAGTGTTTTGGTTAAATTTGTATTCAGCCAGGCTTTGTTGTATTTATTTAATTGATAAATTGCTTTAGTTATTAAGAGTTTTTCCAGAAAGTGTGACAAGGTTTGTTTTTCCTTGGTAGTAAAACGTTTAAAACAGGACGGAAGCAAAGACTGAAAATGATTTGATGCGCTCGCGAAGCTTTATGAACCAGTTTAATATTGAACTCACTTGGAAATTCACTCTTTCACTCACTCCAACGCTCACATGATCTTAACTTTATCTTGGACAGGTATCAGACAAATAATATGCTGATTTATTCTCACAGACTTTTATACAATGTAGCGTGATATAAACACTTATTTTGGTTCAAAGTTGTTGATCACCTTTGTGTCGTGTAAGCGTTACATGTACAGTTAAATAAACTGCAAGTGATGCAAATTATTTGAAATATCATGCTTTACTTGCAGCACTTCACTTTCCACTGGAAACTACTAGTTGTTAATTATTCCAGCTAGAAAAACTGTGATTGATTAACTCTACATAGTTATATAGCCAATGTCAATAAATTGTAAGTTACACTTCGTGTCGTCCCTTTTTGTTTTGTTTTGTTTTGTTTTGTTTTTGTTTTGTTTTTTTTTCAATTCCTTATTACCTAATTATGTACCTCTTTGTAACTTTAACAGTGTGATTTAAATAAAACAATTATTTAAAAAATAATAAAATAATTGTTAATTATTATATAAATAACAATGAAATACCAGGTGGGCTTTGCACGAAAACATGATATCTTCACACCTGAAAATAACTTGTTATCTTCACATGTGAAAAGATCACTGTTGCTATGGCTATATCGTAAATCACACCTTGTGCACAAAAAAAAAAATATTAGAGTGAAATGGTTTGGTATTTCATTAGTGTTTATATAATAAATAGGACATTACCTGACTGCTTGGCAATACGAAATTACTCTTCTCATGTTAAAAAATATTTCACTCGATCCGGCTGCTGACTCACTCATGAGATGTTTTTTAATACTCACCATGTAATATTCTCTATACCTTGAATGAGTTTTGGAAAACTTTTACATAATAACAAAAAATAACAATAAAAATTATGAGCTTCAGCTTTGAATTTCTTAGAGCATTTTTGATCATTTGAGAGGTATTTATATGTTGCAGTTAATTTTTTATTTCAGTAGATATTTTTTCTTTTATTTGAAATTCACTAGCACACGTTTTACCATACCCAAAAACAATGGAAAAATAAAAATTAACTGAAATAAATAATTAACTACAAGACACTCAAGACAGTGTTTCATCCAATATCTCTGACAACTCAAACTCTTTTGGCTGTGCATCTTTTTTTCTCTTGGTGTCTGGGTACCAAATTTAACACTTTGCATTATCTGTCTTACTAACTTGTGATTAACTCACTAAACATTAGCCTGAGTATCAGGCATTTCTAGAGGAAATAGGGAAGAGAGAAGAGTAAAGAAAAGACAGCGACTTGCTCTCTGTCTTCCCTCCTCCCAACTCCCCTCCCCCCACCCTCTAAAAACCTGTCCCCTAACCCCTAAGGAAGGCTTTATACATGTACTCGCGCTAATTGAACACTGATATTTCTACTGGAGAGTTTACCGTGTCAGTAAATCATATCATGATGTAATATATTATCTCCATTTTTATTTGTGTTAACAGTGGACCTGGTATAGCAGGGTATGGAGAGGAAAATGGAAGTGAATTTGTCATGAGTTTGTAGTAAAAAGAAGTCAGCTTACTTTATACTTACACTGAAAAAATTTGTGGTTTTATTCATCCGAGAATGAACAAGAGGAAAACTGGGCTATCTTTTTTTGTTTTGTTTCTCAAGTTTAGTCGTTGTGCCCCGAAAAACACTGTTATGAGAAAAACTGGTTTTTAGTTGGATTCCCAAACCGGCCAGAATGCTTGACTTCAAGTTACTCTTGGCTTTACAAAGCAGTTCATCTAAGGCAAAAAGTATTCGATCACCATTCTGTTTCTGATTCTGTTTTACTAATCGGTAACGCTTACTGCATATTTTTATTGAACAAACCGACAGTAAGGAATCTCCTAATTGGCCCCTACGGCTCAGTCACTTCAATTGTGCGTTTTTTGGGGAGGGTCCAAGATAAAACTGTTTTTTTTTTTTTCGCAGATTTTCTGGATTAGTTACGACAACAGAAAGAAAAAATTCCGAAACAGGATTCTTCCAAACAAGAAGAGACGTCGATAACGTATTGTCCACGCATGTATAATCAAGTAGAGGTGATTTTGGCACTTGCTTAACATACAAAACCGTTCTCGCAGTGAGAAATATCGTCCAGGGTAACAAGGGATTTCCTGATGTCTATTTGTTAATTTACGATCACATACTTTATCTTGCCATCCAATAGTTATATTTCCTTTCGCTGAGTAAACTTTTGCAACAAGAAACTGAATTTTTGACTGTCCTTGCTTTGCAGCCGAGGGAGGGACGTTGTTGCCAAGGATACCATATGAAGAGGGATTTCAGCGTTTTGTTGTGCGAATTGACCGGACAGGTCTAAAAGATGCGCATGTTTACCTAAATTCTTTCGTCACTGTCTCTGTTAAAGGTACTGATAAAACGTTTCGCTCTTTAAATAACTGACATCTACAAACATGCGTAGAAAGCGCGAACTTTGCGATATTGTGAAGTGTGCGTTATACTGCGTTTTTCGTTATAGTACATGTGAAACGGGCGTGAATTGCGTGCAAGATTCAAGTCAGTTCCTCTACTAGAAAAGTGGCGGGCTTGCATTCTATAGAGCGTGAAATTTTGTCAGCAAAGAAAACGTTTTCGTCTTTGCCACCGGCCAGTATGTTATCTTCTGAGCAAGAATGGAGTGAACCTAAAGCATTAATTCCGTTCACCTGCGAAGGGAAAGCGCCCGTGAAGGAAGCAAGCTGAAATAACCAGATCATTTCTTTTCTCCACCAACTATTTTTTTCTTTAACTATCCTGTCCCTGAAAAGAGGCTCTTAATTGAAATCTTCACCTTCACTAGACTGTGTCAGAGAGAGACTGAGACTGAGGCTGAGACTAAGACTGCGCGAGCAGTTTTTCTTTTTCTTCAGATTTCGTGACGGTTCACTGCGAGACACCAGAAACGAGGGCGTCTCGTCTCGTCTCAGTAATAAGAGAGACTGCTTAACTTTTTACATGGTTTTTTCATTCCTGCAGACGCTAACAGTGTTAATGTGACCCCGCCCCAAGATACACCCATGTCAAACAGAAAAGATGGAAAATACCTCAACTTTGGTATTGATGTGGAGATTCAAAAACCAATAGAAAAGCTTCCAAGAGGTAAAAATGATAATAAGCTGTGACGGATATAGGGGGGTGGGGAAGTCTGGGAAGCCGCCACCCCACCACCCCCAGGCTATGTGATATTCTGAAGGGAACTCGCTTGCATACATTACGCAGGTGGATAGGGCGACATTTGAAAGAAACAGTTCTTTATTAAGGTAAAATCTCATGCTTTGAATTACTGATAACCAAAACGTAGCTAAAAATGGCTTTTTTTGGCACTTTATATGTCAGGTTTCAAAGAAAACAAATATTTCATTTAGTTACTTTTTCCCCAGGGAAGGATCTAAATATTTTCGTCGTGGAGAAACATTTGGGTTACAGGAAAGCAAACATTACCAGCTGTCAAAAATTCCAGTCATTAAGTAGCTGATGTTTTAAATATCACAGCCAACGCAACAGATCAAAGTATGAGCTTCGAAAACAAAGCAGCGGTAAACATTTGCGCGTAACAATTCAATGCGATTGTTTTTCCTGCTAAAAGACTTCAGGCACGTGACCGCAAAGAAGGCAATGACAACGCGCGCTGTTACCAAATGACCATGAGATTTTTTGCTTTCAACACAAAATGTTGAATCAAAGATCGCGTAAAATCTTAAAAATAATCAGTTCGTTTTAAAGTGTTTGACATTACAAAGAGACATTAGTATAAAACCAACCGAAAGCGGTGGCCTCTTGATCAAACCAATTGATGGTGAAAAGAAATTTTAAAAAGACGAACCAATCTACCAACCACCACACCCCTTCTAACAGTCAGGCCATACTTCTGAACGAACACATAACTGTTCAAAGTTAGTTTGCGTAGCAGTCGCCCGTTTTTTAAGGGTGAAGGGAAAAATTTCTTGGACCTGCGCTCACCAGGGAGAACATAAAACCTTAGCAAAAACATTAACCATCGCCTTCCACGTAGGCTAATTGACCACTCCAGAAATACCATAACATACCATAATGCTCTTTGTTTATCACCCCAAAATTTTGCATAAGCATTGTTTTCAGTTTCTCTTGGGGCCATTTTAACTCCCAAGAGAAACTGAAGACGATGCTTATACAAAATTTTGGGATGACAAACAAAGAGCATTATGGTATGTTATGGTATTTTCTGGAGTGGTCAATTCAAGGTTATCGAACGTGTCTATTTTCCGGGACGTTGAAATGGTACGAAAAATTTTTTTCCTCGTAATTAACAATATTTTTTTGTTGTTTCCTGTATTTCGTTCGAAGGTACAGCGATATTTTTCGAATTCAAGCACTAGAAACCCAAAAAGGACATCGTGAGTACGAGATGTTTCGCATTCATGGAACAAGATGAGTTCAAGCCGGGTCCCGCCTGCATAGAACTGTAAGTAGGAAGGTTTTGCTTATAAACGGCGAACTTTTTTATTTTTTGTGGGTCTACTGGTTCCGTGTAATACGACTAGCCCCTCATTAGGGCTCACGAAATACGTGAGAGAGCGTGAGATTCGCTGCCCGCGATGACAGGCTACACGTGGTGGAAGGAGAGAAATGAGAGACCTTCATTTTCTCTTCTTCCTCTGTCTCGCCAACGAGTGTCTCTCTTTCCTGTTTTTGCTGTGTCTTCTGTGTCTCGTGGCGATTTTCACCCGCGTTCGAGTACTTTGTGCATCCTATTATCCCTGAGAAAGTCTGTTCCAGAAGTTTAGATTGTGGACAGTGGCGCGAAACCCCCCTCTCGCCGCCCCATCTCTGCTAACTTCTCTTTGTGCACTGCACACTATCTCAATCCATGGAAAAGGCTGTCTCCGAAGGTAGTCAAGGACCGCTTGTATTTTACTGAATGTGCTAGCTTTCAATTAACAAAACTAACCGGATTAACCTGTTCTTTTAGGTATCAGAAGCCAACAGACTTTCACCGCAAGAGGTTAAATCTGTTGACGCAAAAACCGCTTTATCTTCATGTCACACTCAACATTCTTGATGATTAGCTCTAAAAACCGTTGCACAGAAAGCCATTAAACTTGCCACAGCACTCCAAGGAATCATTTAGGATATTATTGATACTTCTGATTAGAAAGAACCAAGTAATTCAGCTCTGAAAATGGCTTTCAGACATTATTCTTAGACTTAACATGTAATAGAGCATCACAGTTAGACGAAACTGAAAACTATATCTTAGAGATTATTTTACTTTGTAAATACATTACAAAAACGTGACCAATAGCGGAGATTTTAAAGAAATTATAGCAGTAGTTTATATTGGGGAAGGGTTAGTAGTGATACAAAGTAGATATTTTTAAAAGAACTTTTTCGGTGGTAGTACCTATAGCTAAGAGTTCATCAAACAATTTTCTTGACTGTTGCTCAAGCGATTGCATTTATTATACAGTGGAATCCCCATATTTCCAACCCTCCAAGTAACACAGCATTGGATTAGCTCGGAAAACAAAGGGTAAAAGAACAGTGTTTATCTAGGAACGGCAAACAAGTCCATGGAATTTCTACTCAGCTGCCTATAAATTATAAATTGCTGGTGGGATAAACTCGTAGGTGACTTAAATAGTGACCTACTGTTTCTTTAAAACGTATAATACGTCTGAGTAGCCTACTTGTTTATTATGCTGAATCTGTAAATAAATAAATGAATAAAGAAATAAATACATAACATGGAAGGGCGTAAAATGACGTTTCCAAACGTCAGAATTCCACTGTATTTCTCGCAATTTAAAAAAGAGGGGTGTCACGCTGATATTAAGACTAAATGAATAAAGAAATAAATACATAACATGGAAGGGCGTAAAATGACGTTTCCAAACGTCAGAATTCCACTGTATTTCTCGCAATTTAAAAAGAGGGGTGTCACGCTGATATTAAGACTTTGCTGATCAATTTCACCACAGATTGATATGATTCGTTAGTTAATTATACAAAAATAAAACAGCTTGACATAGAATTTTTGCAAGTAGGTTTATTTTAACACAAGTACATATGCAGTTAGAGAAATGAGCCTGTTAAATGTACGGCTGTGGAGATTACATGAGTTTTATTGGGTAAATTTGGTTGCCTTTAAATTATCTTTTTAGATCGTTTTTCGTCACGTGGTCAGCAGCTTTGCAAATTGCTTGGAACAAAAAAGGTTTTAACATGTGAAAACAGTTCAATTCCCACAGAATTTTTTTGGTATACAAAAATGGCCGCCGATTCATTGTTTTGTACACAAATATGGCCGCCGTGACGTCATGTGAAAACGATGTACTTAAAGCTGATTAAAGTTTCAGGCATACACTCAAAGTAGTGGAATAACTTTAAATGAAACTAAGCCGTTATCTTTCTGTTTTTCTTTGATTCAAATGTCTTTTTCTGTAGAGTTTTAAAGTAAAACTGAAAATTCGTCACTCAGCTTATTTAAGGCAGAGGGGTATTTCAATGTTTCGCCAGCCTGCGAACAAGCTACCCATCAGTGGGCGAGTGAGCCGCGCAAGAGAGCGGCGAAGTTCGCTCACGCATGTACTTTCCACGATAAAGTGATTTTCGTATGACCTTGACCTCGGTACGTGTTCGTTATTTGTTTTATCAGCCAATGGATGAAAAGACCAAAACATGGCTTCTTCGTTTTCCCGCCAAAGAAACCATAATATGGAGAAGGCATAGCTCGATTGGCCAATCGTGTTGCAGTATGAGGTCAGAGCGAAGTATCGGTTGATTTCTAGAAAGTTCTCGGGAATGAAGTTTTTTCACCCACGCGCGTTTGTATCCGTTCGATAAACCAATCAAATCGCTGTTTCCACTCGTTTGTTGTTTCTGTTTTGTTCCCGCGTTCTTATTTCAAGGTCATACGAAAATTGCTTTAATAAGTTACATTGTTTTCCTTTCATCTGTGTATGTTTAATTCGTCTTTTCTCCCAATGGATTCCACGAACTCGAATGTTCATTTTCGTCTCGATGTTTTACTCCATCCCAGACTCTTCTCTTTTGTAATAAACGCCGCTGACACGTGCAAATATGCTACAAAGGAAACACGTGCTTTTTGCGCAATGAACGATCATGTCGAACGTTCAGTTTTAAGGTCAATCAAAACAAAAACAGTGCGGGTTAAGAGCCCTTTTTCCAGGCAAGAAAGTTTTTAACTCATATCGCAGTTACATGTAAGTCATTGCGCATTTAAAAAATTCATTAAAGATAAATTTTCATTCTCGTTCGACATACTCACTATTGTCAGTTTTGAATTTTTTTTCAAGTGTAAGTTTTCTTTAGTCACAACTCAGGTGGTGTGCGCACTACGATTGCGATGCATTGTGGATTCAAAATTTTCAAGATGGCGGCGAAGGTCGAGAAATTGCGCAGGTTATATGCTTTATTTTTCAATAGATACAGTTCTTTCCTTAGATCGTTTTTCTCGATTTCATAAGCTAATATTTGTTTAGATTTTTTCTGTGAAGAAAAACAAATCAATATTCTTCATTTCAATCCAAAACGTGGTGCCCGAAGATTCCTCCTGTAAGAGCATGAAATTTGAACCCGGTTTTTAAGAAGCTATAATTTCCATTATATTGCCCGTCGAAAGTAGAAGATAGTTGTAAGTGTTTTTACAAACCTTGTTCTATGCTAATTTTTTATCGCTCCCCAACGCGCCCCACGTTTTGTGATACTTTTTCCGAATTGAAACCGGCATGTTTTCATGGGAAAATAAAGCCTCGCGAAGACCAATGTGACATGTTACTGGAAGTGTTACTGTTGTAACCACAAGCTGATCACAAAATAGCGGAGCAGCGGCGAGTGGTTCCTCCAAACAATAGCATTAGGTGAGCATAAAATGTTCGAAATCGGTATATAAATTGGCTGATGAGTACTCTGATGTGGGAATGTCTGTTTTTGTAATAGGACTAAAAAAAGCATAATAAAATTGCAGTCATACATGTGATTCCCTTTATGCAGGTATAAAATCAGTAGGATAAGAATTACAGGTATTAAATTAAATGATAAGTTTGATTATACAGTTAAGCCCTGTGCATTTTGAAACCAGCCATCCTTTATGAAAAATGGTTTTTGGGAGAATTGCAAGAATAGTGCAGTGTAGAAGAAGAGTTTCATAACATCCACTAAGCTTGCACTTTACTTTTATTCGGAGAAAAATGGACATCATCCTCATAACTATTGTACGGAGTTTTACGAATAGTCTTTCACGCACTAGTCTTTATTTTAGCCTTAAGACAAGTTTCGTTTATTCAAACCTCTTCAGTTTGGCTAAAACTGTTACAATACGTTGTTACATTCAAAATGGACATCACTCTTGAGAAAAGAAAATCATAATCTACTTCCAAGATTGGTGTGTGTTGTTGTGTAGATGGTATGACTTCGTCAGTTTCTTGCCTAGTCCCTGTTTTATTCAGTGGTGATTTGCCCCTGTACCAGGCATTTAAAAGGAAAGCGAAAGGGGTCTGTGGCACAAGAGAAATGCGAAGAGTGCACGAGGAAGGAGGGAGTGATTTCAAAATTCACCGGGTTGATGTTTAAAATGCAAAAAACAATTAGTCTCCTGTATGGCAGGCATTTCCCTCCCTCCTTCCCTCACATTTCTCTTGCACCAAGACCCACTTTCCCTTTTCTTTGAAATGCCTGCCCCACAGGGTAAGTAATGTCGTTCAATCTGTTTACGCATTTACACCGTTTAATACATATCAAGCAATTTGCATATTTTGGTGGCTTTAGTTAAAATATAAATTGCTTGATCATTGAATGTACTTTTGATATTGGGACCAAGGCTGAAAAAATGGTGACAGGGAAAGGAAATAGAAAAAGTGGAACAAAGGGGCAGTAAAATCGTGAGACTAAGAACCTGAATTAACTAAGTAAGCCTAAACAGATTCTTATATAAATAGTAGTTAACACAAGTTTAGGCTATTTAGGTTTTTAAATGGGTTCATATTTTGTGAAGAGAAATTGTAGCTAAGAGTATTTGTGTTTCACCTTATTCCTCATACAAAGTCTGCATACCAAATTAGAAGTTATGTGAGAATGGACATAAAAAGAGGAATGTATTTAAATTTAAACATTGGCATTTACATTGCAGTTGGAGTGATAAGACAGCTTTGTCTCCAAAGGAGATTCTAAATGTTGATTTATCTCTGCTCAAGTGTACAGAATTTTTTCATAGATTTCAAAAATAAGAACCTGTTTCAAATTTTAGGCTAAACAGGTTTTTATATAGAGGGGGCTCATCTGGCATATTTTAGCCTAACATGTTCTTAAAATTCAGGTTCTAAGTCAGGGGGTTTTACTGTACTACTAGGATCCACCTCTGCAATAACTGGTAACCCAAAAGCCCTCTTTACGGACAACCGCTTCCTACAGACACCTGATCAAGGCTGTGCTCTAGCAGAGCCCTGTGGCCCCTGGCACCTAACTTTTGCTTTTGGGTGACTAGAAAATCTCAGACTTTTCATACAAATCATATGCTGGGCAGCCTAGATTTTACAGGTTCAGAGAACTGGACTCCTTTCAATGTTCCTTAAAACACAGCCTTGCTCATCATTACAGACAGCTTGCTTTGTTCCCTGGAAAAAAGCCCCTAAATTTTCTCTAAATTAAGATGGACAATTTCTGCGGGGTGAGGAGAAAGGAAAGGGGTCTCAAGCTATGTTGCCCCAGCCCTGATTACAGGAGATTTGTAAACATGTATGAATTTCACATTTTGAAGAGTTTTTATAATCCAAAAAAATATGTGATAACATGTGTTTGTACATACTCACACAATCATTAAACAAAAAGTGGCTGAAGCTTTTAAAATCTATTGACTGCATCAGGCTTTGTAATCACAAATATGCCATTTTCAGTTTCAATCCAGTTATAAGACATTCTATGACTCATACCAATAGAAAATATATGGGCAAATAAAGATGCTCAATATTAATATTATCTATAAACAGGACACAAGCTCACTGTACACAAATACTCTCTACTTTATTTACTTGTCTTCAGGTGATGATAAATACAATGTTAAGCAAAACGAATTGCAGACTTGGTGCCAACAGAGAAACAAGTCCTTGAAAAGCTGACCCCCTCAACTTCGATTCTCTTATTACAGCTAGCAAGTGAACATCTTGCAATGCTGAATGACAAAACAAAATAAGCTCACTGTGTTTAAATACCGTGGCCGGGTATTCTGAAGAAGCTCCTAGTATTTTATGAGTATATCACAGCTATGCATATCAGTACCTCTTAGCACTAGTTGCACTGATTTCACGATGAATTCAAAATTTTCGGCGCACCGCGGGTCTTACCTCCAGTACTTTTCATGACTGAAGTATTGAACAAAGCGTTTCTGTGCCGACTTTTCTCCGTCAGTTGCAAACAGGATGCGAGTGATTACGAACAAAATACACCAGAATACACTTATCAACGGAATGAGACTGTTTTTTCCCTGAGAATTGGACAGAATTTCTTTTTCAAGAGCTTCCAGAAGAGATTCAAAGCAAAATCGTATGTATCTACATCGTAATTAACGAATATTCACTCCGCAGTCGAGATGTTCACTGCACGCCATCTTGACACAAATGATCAAATTTTGAATACCGCCCATGATGCTTAGCGATCGTAGTGCGCACACCGCCTGGTCACAACTGTACTGTCAAAAATGAAAATTAGTATAAAAAATCACAACGGTATTACTGCGTGGCAAATCGGCCGTGTTTTATCAATCGCGGGACAGAAATCAAAGTAACAAACTGAAGATGACATATAAACGTGGCACTGTTTTAACGTTAAAAACTTTTTACTTTTTCTTTTGAAATAGATGCTCCCAACATTATAAGCTGTGCTCCTAAAATTTTCAGCTGTGCACCTAAAATTTCGGCAGTACGCCCAAAAATTTATATCTAGTAGCACAAGTGCTCCCAAACTCAAATTTAAACTTTAAGCCCTGTTGCGGAATCCGGAATCCCAGAAAATTTTGCTTATGGAATCCGGAATTCTGAGTTTTGGAATCGGGAATACAGCTAAAGGAATCCGGAATCCCAATAACAATTAGAATCCAGAATCAAAGTTCACGTGACAAAGACCGGAATCCAGTACCTGGAATCCGGAATCCACAGCGTGCAGTGCAGAATACAAGACTACTGTGCTGGATTATTCCCTTACATGGGGTGAAGGATGAGTATCTATTTAGTATATATATCTATAATAGATGAATCTTTGAGCCCCGTGCTTTGAGCTCTACTAACTATTTCTCAATGTCTATTTTAAAGGGCAGTGTCACTGTTGGGGAGGTCATTTTGTTTGTCGATGCCAGTTTAGCCTGGGACGAGGCTCCGCAGTGGGGAAAAAGGAGAAAAAAATTCGGCGAACGAAGCGACCCGAGAGGTAGTCTGAGGAGGGGAAAATGTGGCGCCGCCCTTTTCCCCTCCCCAGGCCCCCGCTCGGCTCGCTTCCTTTGCCGATATTTTTCCTATTTGACCCCGTTTTTTTCCTTTTCCCCCCACCCTAGGTACCAGAGGGTTTTCCTCGCGTGCGGATAGGAGCTTCGTCGGCCGCAGGCCGAAGAAACGAGCGTCACCGAAACCGAAAACTGCGCATGAAAAGCCTCTGGCACATAGAGTATCGATTTACTGACAGGGTGGGGGAAAGTGTAGCTTTGACTTGGCTAATGCGCTACCCCCCACCCTTCGTTTGTTTAGCCTTTCTACAGGCGCGGGCCACCTCTTTTAGGCTGTCGCTGGTGCGATGTATACGGCGCAGTGATCACTAGTGTCCGTAACGTAAGGTGTCTGATAACGTTTCCAGTCATTCGAGCCACATAAAAATGTCCGTTGTCTGTTGCAATAACCACTACCGTTCGTTCCAATAACCAGTTACTGTCAGGACAAAGGAAACTGTCCGTTATTAAACGGGTGTCCATAAAGCAGATTGCACTGTATTAACGATCATCTTCTAGACTACAAACAGTCTTGTCTTCAGATTTAATAACTGGAGTGCGCACGCGTCGTTTGCGTGTTTCGCACGTTATTTTTTATTATTTTGTTTGACGGACTGGGAAAAAAGAGAGACTGCTAGTAGTCTAATCATCTTCCTATCCATTCTATGCTCACATGCTGAGTGAGCAGAAAATACATTGAAAAGCAGATTCTAAAAGATATCCTTGCTCCTATGAATAGTATTTGCAAACTCCCATCATTCTTTTAGACATGAAGAATCACTTAGCTTTAAAAAAGATCTATTCATGTTTCTGTATTTTCCTCTTTATTCTTTTCACCTTTCTCGCGTTGGGCATCTTGAGTGATCTTGACCTACCTGTAGCTCTCAGCGGTGTTTGCATGTTCTTCCCCAAACAATTTAAGACGGATACCTAAAGCCCGCTGGTGAGATTGTAAAGCTGCGCTGTAGTCATGCATGTTGTTTTGTGTTACACCAAGTGCCTCGTAGCTGTCAGCAGTGCTTTCATGGTCCTCTCCGAATAGTTTAATACGGATAGCTAATGCATGCTGGTGAGATTGTAAAGCTACGCTGTAGTCATGTATGTTGGTTTGTGTTACACCGAGTTGCCCCGTAGCCGTCAGCCGTGCGTTCATGTTCTTCTTCAAATAGTTTAATACGGATAGCTAATGCATGCTGGAGTGATTCTAGGGCTGCGCTGTAGTTATGCATGTTGTCTTGTGTTAAACCGAGTTGCCTGTAGCTGTCAGCAGTGCTTTCATGTTCTTCTTCAAATAGTTTTATACGGATAGCTAATGCATGCTGGAGTGATTCTAGGGCTGCACTGTAGTTATGCATGTTGTTTTGTGTTACACCGAGTTCCCTGTAGCTGTCAGCAGTGCTTTCATGGTCCGCTCCAAATAGTTTAATACGGATAGCTAATGCATGCTGGTGAGATTGTATAGCTGCGCTGTAGTCATGTATGTTGTTTTGTGTTACACCGAGTTCCCTGTAGCTGTCAGCCGTGCTTTCATGCTCTTCTCCAAATACTTAAATACGGATAGCTAATGCATGCTGGAGTGACTCTAGGGCTGTGCTGTAGTTATGCATTTTGTCTTGTGATACACCGAGTTGCCTGTAGCTGTCAGCAATGCTTTCATGTTCTTCTCCAAATAGTTTAATACGGATAGCTAATGCATGCTGGAGTGATTCAAGGGCTGCGCTGTAGTTATGCAGGTTGTTTTGTGTTACACAGAGTGACATGTAGCTGGCAGCAGTGCTTTCACGTTCTTCTCCAAATAGTTTAATACGGATAGCTAATGCATGCTGGTGAGATTGTATAGCTGCGCTGTAGTCTTGTATGTTCTTTTGTGTTACACCGAGTTGCCTGTAGCTGTCAGCAGTGCTTTCATGTTCTTCTCCAAATAGTTTAATACGGATAGCTAATGTATACTAGAGTGATTCGAGGGCTGCACTGTAGTTATGCATGTTGTTTTGTGTTACACCGAGTTGCCTGTAGCTGTCAGCAGTGCTTTCATGTTCTTCTCCAAATAGTTTAATACGGATAGCTAATGCATGCTGGAGTGATTCTAGGGCTCCGCTGTAGTTATGCATGTTGTTTTGTGTTACACCGAGTGACATGTAGCTGGCAGCAGTGATTTCATGTTCTTCTCCAAATAGTTTAATACGGATAGCTAATGCATGCTGGAGTGATTCTAGGGCTGCGCTGTAGTCATGTATGTTGTCTTGTGTTACTCCGAGTTCCCTGTAGCTGTCAGCAGTGCTTTCATGTTCTTCTCCAAATAGTTTAATACGGATAGCTAATGCATGCTGGAGTGATTCTAGGGCTGCGCTAAAGTTATGCATGTTGTTTTGTGTTACACCGAGTGACATGTAGCTGGCAGCAGTGCTTTCATGTTCTTCTCCAAATAGTTTAATACGGATAGCTAATGCATGCTGGTGAGATTCTATAGCTGCGCTGTAGTCTTGTATGTTCCTTTGTGTTACACCGAGTGACATGTAGCTGGCAGCAGTGCTTTCATGTTCTTCTCCAAATAGTTTAATACGGATAGCTAATGCATGCTGGAGTGATTCTAGGGCTCCGCTGTAGTTATGCATGTTGTTTTGTGTTACACCGAGTGACATGTAGCTGGCAGCAGTGATTTCATGTTCTTCTCCAAAAAGTTTAATACGGATAGCTAATGCATGCTGGAGTGATTCTAGGGCTGCGCTGTAGTCATGTATGTTGTCTTGTGTTACTCCGAGTTGCCTGTAGCTGTCAGCAGTGCTTTCATGTTCTTCTCCAAATAGTTTAATACGGATAGCTAATTCATGCTGGTGAGATTTAAGAGCTGCGCTGTAGTCATGTATGTTGTTTTGTGTTACACCGAGTTGCCTGTAGCTGTCAGCAGTGCTTTCATGTTCTTCTCCAAATAGTTTAATACGGATAGCTAATGCATGCTGGAGTGATTCTAGGGCTGCGCTAAAGTTATGCATGTTGTTTTGTGTTACACCGAGTGACATGTAGCTGGCAGCAGTGCTTTCATGTTCTTCTCCAAATAGTTTAATACGGATAGCTAATGCATGCTGGTGAGATTGTATAGCTGCGCTGTAGTCTTGTATTTTCCTTTGTGTTACACCGAGTTGCCTGTAGCTGTCAGCAGTGCTTTCATGTTCTTCTCCAAATAGTTTAATACGGATATCTAATTCATGCTGGTGAGATTTAAGAGCTGCGCTGTAGTCATGTATGTTGTTTTGTGTTACACCGAGTTGCCTGTAGCTGTCAGCAGTGCTTTCATGTTCTTCTCCAAATAGTTTAATACGGATAGCTAATGCATGCTGGAGTGATTCTAGGGCTGCGCTAAAGTTATGCATGTTGTTTTGTGTTACACCGAGTGACATGTAGCTGGCAGCAGTGCTTTCATGTTCTTCTCCAAATAGTTTAATACGGATAGCTAATGCATGCTGGAGTGATCCTAGGGCTGCGCTGTAGTTATGCATGTTGTTTTGTGTTACACCGAGTTGCCTGTAGCTGTCAGCAGTGCTTTCATGTTCTTCTCCAAATAGTTTAATACGGATAGCTAATGCATGCTGGTGAGATTGTATAGCTGTGCTGTAGTCTTGTATGTTCCTTTGTGTTACACCGAGTTGCCTGTAGCTGTCAGCAGTGCTTTCATGTTCTTCTCCAAATAGTTTAATACGGATAGCTAATGCATGCTGGTGAGATTCTATAGCTGCGCTGTAGTCTTGTATGTTCCTTTGTGTTACACCGAGTTGCCTGTAGCTGTCAGCAGTGCTTTCATGTTCTTCTCCAAATAGTTTAATACGGATAGCTAATGCATGCTGGAGTGATTCTAGGGCTGCGCTGTAGTTATGCATGTTGTCTTGTGTTTTACCAAGTTTCCTGTAGCTGTCAGCAGTGCTTTCATGTTCTTCTCCAAATAGTTTAATACGGATAGCTAATTCATGCTGGTGAGATTTAAGAGCTGCGCTGTAGTCATGTATGTTGTTTTGTGTTACACCGAGTTGCCTGTAGCTGTCAGCAGTGCTTTCATGTTCCTCTCCAAATAGTTTAATACGGATAGCTAATGCATGCTGGAGTGATTCTAGGGCTGCGCTGTAGTTATACATGTTGTTTTGTGTTACACCGAGTTGCCTGTAGCTGTCAGCAGTGCTTTCATGTTCTTCTCCAAATAGTTTAATACGGATAGCTAATGCATGCTGCTGAGATTGTATAGCTGTGCTGTAGTCTTGTATGTTCCTTTGTGTTACACCGAGTTGCCTGTAGCTGTCAGCAGTGCTTTCATGTTCTTCTCCAAATAGTTTAATACGGATAGCTAATTCACGCTGGTGAGATTTAAGAGCTGCGCTGTAGTCATGTATGTTGTTTTGTGTTACACCGAGTTGCCTGTAGCTGTCAGCAGTGCTTTCATGTTCTTCTCCAAATAGTTTAATACGGATTGCTAATGCATGCTCGTGAGATTTAAGAGCTGCGCTGTAGTCATCTATGTTGTTTTGTGTTACACCGAGTTGCCTGTAGCTGTCAGCAGTGCTTTCATGTTCTTCTCCAAATAGTTTAATACGGATAGCTAATGCATGCTGGAGTGATCCTAGGGCTGCGCTGTAGTTATGCATGTTGTTTTGTGTTACACCGAGTTGCCTGTAGCTGTCAGCAGTGCTTTCATGTTCTTCTCCAAATAGTTTAATACGGATAGCTAATGCATGCTGGTGAGATTGTATAGCTGCGCTGTAGTCTTGTATGTTCCTTTGTGTTACACCGAGTTGCCTGTAGCTGTCAGCAGTGCTTTCATGTTCTTCTCCAAATAGTTTAATACGGATAGCTAATGCATGCTGGTGAGATTGTATAGCTGTGCTGTAGTCTTGTATGTTCCTTTGTGTTACACCGAGTTGCCTGTAGCTGTCAGCAGTGCTTTCATGTTCTTCTCCAAATAGTTTAATACGGATAGCTAATTCATGCTGGTGAGATTTAAGAGCTGCGCTGTAGTCATGTATGTTGTTTTGTGTTACACCGAGTTGCCTGTAGCTGTCAGCAGTGCTTTCATGTTCTTCTCCAAATAGTTTAATACGGATAGCTAATTCATGCTCGTGAGATTTAAGAGCTGCGCTGTAGTTATGCATGTTGTTTTGTGTTACACCGAGTTGCCTGTAGCTGTCAGCAGTGCTTTCATGTTCTTCTCCAAATAGTTTAATACGGATTGCTAATGCATGCTCGTGAGATTTAAGAGCTGCGCTGTAGTCATCTATGTTGTTTTGTGTTACACCGAGTTGCCTGTAGCTGTCAGCAGTGCTTTCATGTTCTTCTCCAAATAGTTTAATACGGATAGCTAATGCATGCTGGAGTGATCCTAGGGCTGCGCTGTAGTTATGCATGTTGTTTTGTGTTAAACCGAGTTGCCTGTAGCTGTCAGCAGTGCTTTCATGTTCTTCTCCAAATAGTTTAATACGGATAGCTAATGCATGCTGGTGAGATTGTATAGCTGCGCTGTAGTCTTGTATGTTCCTTTGTGTTACACCGAGTTGCCTGTAGCTGTCAGCAGTGCTTTCATGTTCTTCTCCAAATAGTTTAATACGGATAGCTAATGCATGCTGGAGTGATTCTAGGGCTGCGCTGTAGTTATACATGTTGTTTTGTGTTACACCGAGTTGCCTGTAGCTGTCAGCAGTGCTTTCATGTTCTTCTCCAAATAGTTTAATACGGATTGCTAATGCATGCTCGTGAGATTTAAGAGCTGCGCTGTAGTCATCTATGTTGTTTTGTGTTACACCGAGTTGCCTGTAGCTGTCAGCAGTGCTTTCATGTTCTTCTCCAAATAGTTTAATACGGATAGCTAATGCATGCTGGAGTGATCCTAGGGCTGCGCTGTAGTTATGCATGTTGTTTTGTGTTACACCGAGTTGCCTGTAGCTGTCAGCAGTGCTTTCATGTTCTTCTCCAAATAGTTTAATACGGATAGCTAATGCATGCTGGTGAGATTGTATAGCTGCGCTGTAGTCTTGTATGTTCCTTTGTGTTACACCGAGTTGCCTGTAGCTGTCAGCAGTGCTTTCATGTTCTTCTCCAAATAGTTTAATACGGATAGCTAATTCACGCTGGTGAGATTTAAGAGCTGCGCTGTAGTCATGTATGTTGTTTTGTGTTACACCGAGTTGCCTGTAGCTGTCAGCAGTGCTTTCATGTTCTTCTCCAAATAGTTTAATACGGATTGCTAATGCATGCTCGTGAGATTTAAGAGCTGCGCTGTAGTCATCTATGTTGTTTTGTGTTACACCGAGTTGCCTGTAGCTGTCAGCAGTGCTTTCATGTTCTTCTCCAAATAGTTTAATACGGATAGCTAATGCATGCTGGAGTGATCCTAGGGCTGCGCTGTAGTTATGCATGTTGTTTTGTGTTACACCGAGTTGCCTGTAGCTGTCAGCAGTGCTTTCATGTTCTTCTCCAAATAGTTTAATACGGATAGCTAATGCATGCTGGTGAGATTGTATAGCTGCGCTGTAGTCTTGTATGTTCCTTTGTGTTACACCGAGTTGCCTGTAGCTGTCAGCAGTGCTTTCATGTTCTTCTCCAAATAGTTTAATACGGATAGCTAATGCATGCTGGTGAGATTGTATAGCTGTGCTGTAGTCTTGTATGTTCCTTTGTGTTACACCGAGTTGCCTGTAGCTGTCAGCAGTGCTTTCATGTTCTTCTCCAAATAGTTTAATACGGATAGCTAATTCATGCTGGTGAGATTTAAGAGCTGCGCTGTAGTCATGTATGTTGTTTTGTGTTACACCGAGTTGCCTGTAGCTGTCAGCAGTGCTTTCATGTTCTTCTCCAAATAGTTTAATACGGATAGCTAATTCATGCTCGTGAGATTTAAGAGCTGCGCTGTAGTTATGCATGTTGTTTTGTGTTACACCGAGTTGCCTGTAGCTGTCAGCAGTGCTTTCATGTTCTTCTCCAAATAGTTTAATACGGATTGCTAATGCATGCTCGTGAGATTTAAGAGCTGCGCTGTAGTCATCTATGTTGTTTTGTGTTACACCGAGTTGCCTGTAGCTGTCAGCAGTGCTTTCATGTTCTTCTCCAAATAGTTTAATACGGATAGCTAATGCATGCTGGAGTGATCCTAGGGCTGCGCTGTAGTTATGCATGTTGTTTTGTGTTACACCGAGTTGCCTGTAGCTGTCAGCAGTGCTTTCATGTTCTTCTCCAAATAGTTTAATACGGATAGCTAATGCATGCTGGTGAGATTCTATAGCTGCGCTGTAGTCTTGTATGTTCCTTTGTGTTACACCGAGTTGCCTGTAGCTGTCAGCAGTGCTTTCATGTTCTTCTCCAAATAGTTTAATACGGATAGCTAATGCATGCTGGAGTGATTCTAGGGCTGCGCTATAGTTATGCATGTTGTCTTGTGTTTTACCAAGTTTCCTGTAGCTGTCAGCAGTGCTTTCATGTTCTTCTCCAAATAGTTTAATACGGATAGCTAATTCATGCTGGTGAGATTTAAGAGCTGCGCTGTAGTCATGTATGTTGTTTTGTGTTACACCGAGTTGCCTGTAGCTGTCAGCAGTGCTTTCATGTTCCTCTCCAAATAGTTTAATACGGATAGCTAATGCATGCTGGAGTGATTCTAGGGCTGCGCTGTAGTTATACATGTTGTTTTGTGTTACACCGAGTTGCCTGTAGCTGTCAGCAGTGCTTTCATGTTCTTCTCCAAATAGTTTAATACGGATAGCTAATGCATGCTGGTGAGATTGTATAGCTGTGCTGTAGTCTTGTATGTTCCTTTGTGTTACACCGAGTTGCCTGTAGCTGTCAGCAGTGCTTTCATGTTCTTCTCCAAATAGTTTAATACGGATAGCTAATTCACGCTGGTGAGATTTAAGAGCTGCGCTGTAGTCATGTATGTTGTTTTGTGTTACACCGAGTTGCCTGTAGCTGTCAGCAGTGCTTTCATGTTCTTCTCCAAATAGTTTAATACGGATTGCTAATGCATGCTCGTGAGATTTAAGAGCTGCGCTGTAGTCATCTATGTTGTTTTGTGTTACACCGAGTTGCCTGTAGCTGTCAGCAGTGCTTTCATGTTCTTCTCCAAATAGTTTAATACGGATAGCTAATGCATGCTGGAGTGATCCTAGGGCTGCGCTGTAGTTATGCATGTTGTTTTGTGTTACACCGAGTTGCCTGTAGCTGTCAGCAGTGCTTTCATGTTCTTCTCCAAATAGTTTAATACGGATAGCTAATGCATGCTGGAGTGATTCTAGGGCTCCGCTGTAGTTATGCATGTTGTCTTGTGTTACACCGAGTGACATGTAGCTGGCAGCAGTGATTTCATGTTCTTCTCCAAATAGTTTAATACGGATAGCTAATGCATGCTGGAGTGATTCTAGGGCTGCGCTGTAGTCATGTATGTTGTCTTGTGTTACTCCGAGTTCCCTGTAGCTGTCAGCAGTGCTTTCATGTTCTTCTCCAAATAGTTTAATACGGATAGCTAATTCATGCTCGTGAGATTTAAGAGCTGCGCTGTAGTCATGTATGTTGTTTTGTGTTACACCGAGTTCCCTGTAGCTGTCAGCAGTGCTTTCATGTTCTTCTCCAAATAGTTTAATACGGATAGCTAATGCATGCTGGAGTGATTCTAGGGCTGCGCTGTAGTTATGCATGTTGTCTTGTGTTTCACCAAGTTTCCTGTAGCTGTCAGCAGTGCTTTCATGTTCTTCTCCAAATAGTTTAATACGGATAGCTAATTCATGCTCGTGAGATTTAAGAGCTGCGCTGTAGTCATGTATGTTGTTTTGTGTTACACCGAGTTCCCTGTAGCTGTCAGCAGTGCTTTCATGTTCTTCTCCAAATAGTTTAATACGGATAGCTAATGCATGCTGGAGTGATTCTAGGGCTGCGCTGTAGTTATGCATGTTGTTTTGTGTTACACCGAGTTGCCTGTAGCTGTCAGCAGTGCTTTCATGTTCTTCTCCAAATAGTTTAATACGGATAGCTAATGCATGCTGGTGAGATTCTATAGCTGCGCTGTAGTCTTGTATGTTCCTTTGTGTTACACCGAGTGACATGTAGCTGTCAGCAGTGCTTTCATGTTCTTCTCCAAATAGTTTAACACGGATAGCTAATTCATGCTGGTGAGATTGCAGAGCTGCGCTGTAGTCATGCATTTTGTTCTGTGTTACACCGATAGCCCTGTAACTATCGGCAGTCCTAGTGTTTTGTTCTCCAAAAGACCTTGTTGCTGTGTCCAGCGCTCGCTTGTATGACTGAAGAGCTTCTGAATAGTGTTCTCTTCTTTTGTAAACTATACCCAGGTTTAAGTAGCAGTCTACAAGCGCTGCAATTTTTACTTGACCATAACAGCCAAAGTCGGGATTATTTGGTAAAGTTTCTTTCCATTGCTCTAGTGTTTTTTCATGATAATTTATTCTCGACCAAAATAGTTTTTCAGGGTCTTCACTATTCATATTCCACAGGCGCGTCACCACAGCTGTGTGAAAAGTCAGCAAACCAATTGAAGGTGTGACTTCTTTTTCGAGGCACTCTAATATTTGAAGAACCAAGTGGCTTGTGTTTTGTTTGGTTTCAGGGTCAGCGAAGAACTTTGTAGCTTCACTTAAGAGACAGACAAATTCGAATTCGAAAGGTTGATTCAGCAAAATGTTTGAATCCTTTTCAAACTGCATTTCATTGGTAGTTTTTTGTGCTTTGCTTTTCATCGGAGGAATAATAAGCAGCTTGCAATCTCCTACTGCAGAGGACAGAGGTAGTGATTTGTCATAGTAGTAACTGGCGTTGATGAAGTCATTTAGGGACTGATAATAACAAACGAGGATCTGAAGAATAAGAAACTTTAGAAATAACGACTCTGGGTCGTTGCAAGTCTCCAGTGATGAAAACGCCTGCTGTAAGCAGTGGACTCCACTATTCGTTTCTCCTGCGGTAAAGTAACAGATTCCTAAATAGCAGAAGGATTTGCCTTTTTCCTGATTAGAAACAAGGCACGATGCTGCTTGCATAACTTTCACTTCAGAGAGAAGCTGATTCGTCTTTCCTTTTCTTCCCCAGGTTGCTTCAGCGAAAGCTTTGGAAGTAAGTAACTGCCTGTGGTATTTTTCATTTCCATGCAGCTTGGCTGCTTTTATGGCGGCATCGTATATATCATCAAAGTTTTTCGCTTCACTTTCGGTCCAAAACAGCGAGTCAAGAAACAACTCTCCCTTCACCAATATGTCAAAGACAGTGTCAGCTGTTTTGGAGTCAGAACATCCCTCTACTAGGCTTTGAATAATGCTGTCCTTATCCTCATAAAATGCAATATATGCATCCATGGAATGCCCGGTGAGAAATTGTTTATTTAGTTTATCAAAGTGCGAGACATAGAATGTATTCAAACGACCCATTGCATTAAGAATCGTCTTGTTCATCTCAGCGTCTCCTTTCTCTTTAGAAAATGATTGCAACAGTTTGTGCATCGTGAAAGTCCCGGATTTAGAGCCTGAATCAATCAGTGACTTCCTCCGAAGGTTTTGTAACATCCTTTTGGCTTGAAAACCACTTTTGGTGCCTAAAACGGCTGCAGCGACTTCAGTAGTGAAGTTTTCAGGGAGAATGCTCAAAGAAATTAGTGCTTCTTGTTCTTGTGCAGTAAGTCTCTGGAAAGAGGAGTCAAAAATGAACTGTAATCGATGGCTTGGCGGGTAATCGTGATTGTCCAACATGCTCACGATACTTTCTGTAGAGGACGCCTTGAAATCATCTAGAAAATGGCGTGGTAAAGCATTATCTTCAGATATCAAAGAACACATTATTTTTATGGCCAAAGGAACTCGTCCGCAGATATGCGCCACTTCTGTGCAATCCGCAGGGCTCACATTTGGAAGTAACTCATTAATTAGGCATTGTGTAGAGTCTTTATCTAATGTTCTTATTCTTAAGCCTTGATGGCCTTGAAAATGAATGTCCATAAACTCAAGAGACTCTCTCGTGGTTACAATGCATGTCAGCCTTGGGTTTTGCCTGAGTATTTCTTCAAGAAGTTGCATGACCTCTTCCTTCTTTTTTGGCCCACCACTTTCTAACAAATCATCGGCATTATCAAGAATAAATACAGACTTTTTTGATATTTGGGCGAATAGTTGGCAAATCTCATCGTCGAGGGACAGACGCTGATCGGACGGTTGATTATTGATGGTTGGTTGCCTTAGAAGGCAAAAAAACTTTGAAGTCAGATCTGCTTTTGACTGAAGTCCCCGTAATGAGACCCAATAGACAGGTAGCCCTTGAGACTTCAGCGCGTGTCCCACTCTAATTGCAACTGATGTTTTTCCGAATCCAGGTGAACCCCAGATGGACACCAGTCGGGTAGAATTGGAAGTTACGTGTCTGATGATCTCTTCAACCTCGCTCTGTCGCCCAGTGAAATTAGGAACCATTGAAGGAAGGGTGGCTCTTATTGGCTTCGTACCTTGCATATACGGTGAAAGGAGGAAAGTAAAAATAATGAGGTCACATACACAAAAATATATATACTAGGTATACCTATCGATAGAGTGGCAACGAGCAAATCATGCGTATTTAATTTTGCATAGGAATGGAATCCCTTTTTTCCAACATTTGACAGTTTCTTGGTCGGTTCCCAAAGTCGTTCCATGTTGCAAGGATTATTAAGGTGTTATGCATGTATCAGAATGTATCAGTCAGTTCTCAGACTCCTGTGGCTGTAGATCTACGAACCTGCCATATAAAAGTTTGAACTGTCATGAGGGATTTTTTTTAAAGAATAAAATCGGCCTTGCAGAGGAAGCGATCGGTAATATTTAAAAAAATATATTTATTTTAAAATTACTGTCGGTTCGGTTTCACTTTGTAAATAAATCTTTGTGCGGTTCAATCATTTTAATCTCCTTTGAAATTTCGCGAGGCTTTTCGTTACCCTGGAATTCAAAGGTCTTCATCATTCGCCCACGGTATTATGTTCATGTTCAGTTTACTACAGTAAATCTATCATCTGGCATAGTTTGTCGATAGTTTATTGGGGCATTTCCAAAGCAGTTCTTGAAGCCTTTTGGACTTGACCTGGCGGAAGCATTTTCACGGCTTCCGAGTTCAGAATTATGATGCGATTCTCAGTTGCACGTTGTTCAGGTTTTTTTTTTCCTTTTTATATTTTTCGACGGACAATCTCACCTTTTTAGCTTTTCAGATAGCAATACCTACTTAGATACCGAAATTTCCATCATTTCTTTAGCTTTGGTGGCAGGTTTGGTGGGCTAGAAATAACTTTGGTGTGATTTTCTCCTTTGTTTACACGGGTTTCGCTTCTTCAGGTCTAGCTAAAAGAGTCACAGCTCTTTCATGTAGTATAATCATTAAAATTTGACACATACCAGAATCGACTTTTTGCGATTAAAGTTGGGTGACCGCCAAAACAGCACATGATCAGGGTGCAAATAATGAAAGCTCAAAACTATACAACAAAAGTTATTTTGCGAGACATTTTTATGCAGTCTTAAAGCTTTGGGTAACTGGTAAATGCAGGTGCAACATCAAGTCAATAGGATCTTTTAATTTTGCGCGCTTGTACTGCTTCCTTGAAAATTGTTGAAACTGCTTACTGGAAAGGTCCCAACACTTTTGACTTCCATTGTATTCCTCTCTTGACAGCTGCTATTTTCCTCACCGAACGTTCGTGGAGAAGTTTCTAGGGTTGTAACTTACCCTTTGTTGTGTTTCCTGATGAATCGTTGTCATTCAACCTTCCTCCGATCTTTCCTAATTCCTCACTTGCCTCCCCATGATTGTCGTTTATGTTGTCTAAGAATAGAAAATAACTTGCCATTGGACACAAAATTTGAAGTTTCAGAATTTCACCTTTTCGCCTTTTTATTATTGTGTTTGGTTTTTACAGTAATATGACCAGGAAAAAATTACATCATGGAGTAAGAAATCGATGAATACGGAAATTAATAGGGAACAGACACTTAAATGTGAATAACCGTACCAGCGAATGTCAACACCCCGTTCCTCTGTCGATGCTAACACCTTGTTTACGGACCAGCAAGTTTAAACGGAAATCCTGTAGCTATTCCAGGCATTTGCATAGTGGGGGAACAGTGGGTGTAGCGCAATGAAATTGAAATATAAGAGGAGAACTCCCCTTTATCCTCACCACTTTTGTAGCCGTATGTCTCCCCACTCTCTAAACGCCTCTAACAAGCTAAGACATCCAGTAATAATACAGACACCCGCACCAGCTAACGAATGAAGATCAGTACTCCATTACTATCTTAAGGGAGACGCTATCCGTTATACGCGACCATTTTATATCATATATTGCGTCACGTTAAAACAGAGAATCCTTCGTTTAGTATGGCTTGGGTGCATTGGGCAACCCACACACATCCTGTGACCAGAACAAATGGCAATAATGTGGACCCCCTTTTTGTACAAACATATCCGACGATTCGAACCCTTGTTGATATACTGGGTTTATACATCGCAACGACGTCAACCAAGCAGACGAACACTTACCGTCAAAATGAGGCCAATTTTTAAAAACGAGTGGGTCATTTAACATGTTGAACACAAGAGAAGCTGCCATAGTGCAGGCAAACGACTTCCACAAATTATTAGGAGGGTCGAGGTCATTGGCGAATTGAGAAACACCTTTGACGATCACCCATTCAATCTTCATGTCATGTGCTGCTACAAAGACACCTACAACAAATAGTGAACAAATAGTGAACCTCAGACGACAGCACAAGAAAATAAACTACTTTTCGATTCCCTTAAGCTTTTTCTAATTACGGAGCACTTTATAAGATAAAACTTCACATGAAATCTTTGCAGTAAGTGGCAATTTCTCTTCAAATTCACGCAAATTGATCAACTCCTTTTTTCTCACTATACCTTTATGCCATGAACGAGAAATGTTGCGCAAAGGACATTCTTGTCATTCTTAAGTTTTTCTAAAATTTTAAAGATACCCATATGAAGCATGTCATCACAACTTTTAAAACAAAAAGGTGGAACCCTTTCTTTTTCTGCAAAACAAAAAAAAGGGTTGAAAACTTTTCCAGCTTCACTGCTTGACTGCTGCTCATTCTCTAAGTTAAACCAGGGGCACCCAACGACAATTTTCGGAAAATTATCTGTTCGGAAGACGATTTGAGGTCTAGAATTTTCGGATCATTTTCTGACAAATTTCTTGCTTGCCTGCCTCTCCTTTTTCGAACTTCAAAAAAATCATATAATTGCCCATTTTTAACGGATTTTAACCCTAAAAAGGTCACCTAGAATTTTCGGGAGCCTTTTTTCTGGCTGAAATTTTCGAAAAGGTAAATTTTGATCCCTATAATTTTCGGATCACTATACTTTCAGCTAGGAAATCCGAACAGATGAAAAATTTTTAGGGGATAAAAATAAGCCTTTATCTACCGTTTAAATACTAAAGAACGTTCAACAATGCTATGTTTATGTGGTTTTGAACTATACTCTCTTTGGGTGCCCCTGTTAAACATGTTGAGGACTACAATGGAATTTGAGCTGCAAATGATACACAACCGTAGACAAATAATATAAATTATCAGCTTTAAAGCAAAAATAAGGCCAACCTTCTCCTTCTGATTCAACAGCAGTCGCATTTGAGTTGGACACACGTGACAGTTTAGCACTAGGTGGACCCACACCACACAATATCTCGCCATCACGGTGCACATTTACTTCACGAGTGTTTGGAATTCTCAATGGTGGATTCCAGCCATCACTAGAATGCTGAATGAGTTTTCCAATATCTTTTCCCACTGGAGTTCTGAAGGCTTCGGTAGAAAGCTTTGAGGATATCACAACATCTCCTAGCCTCACCGTGTCTGGTTTAAGACTCTCACAGCAGCCAACAGAATAAACAACTTTAGGTCTCAGTTGCGCCACTGCATTTTTGGTGACGATTAGCGAGCTACCTGGACCGGAAGAACCTTCACAACACTTCATCAGGGCGACCTTCAGTTGTTCGCTCTCACTTTCACCCACGTTTCCAAAGTAAACAATTCCAAGGTCTTTGTGATAACTTTTAAAGCGATTTTTCATGAAAGCGTAACATGCCAAGAACTCACAGTCCTCCACGGTCAACAAAAGAATGTCAACTGGGAGCCAATCATCGCTCCAAGGCTCGGACTTGTTAGGAAGGTCACACATCTTGGGCATTTCAATAGAAACAAGAGGTGGAGTATCATGTTTTTCCGGCAGTTCAAGAACATCTACCTTTCTCTTAAGCTCTTGGTGTTGGGCCATCAATCCTTCTTGTTAATTTCCTAAAAAGAAGGTAAAAAATTTAGGGATGTAATTTGCGGTAAGCATATGTAGGGTATAAATATAGGAGATATAAAGTATGGAAATGATAATCTCATTTTTGGGCGACATCCGCGCTTTACTTTTAAGAAGTTTGTTTAGCAACTTAAGCGCGCTTTGCGCCACGATAAGAAATTTGGGAAAACTCATGGGTTCAAGCAAAACACAAACAACTGAATATAAATGATAATAGGAGGAATATAACGCACTAATTCGCTCAGGGTTATAATATAATAGCTGATAGTGCTCTACAGGGTGTCCCAAGAGTTCGTTCCTCTAATTTCATGAGCTACAACTTTTGATAAAAACTTTATTTTTACATGAAATTTCGCAAAGATGTTTATTGCTCTATCGGGAACATGTATTCAGAAGTTCAGTAACCGGCATAACCCCTTTGTTTTTTTTGGTTTGTTTTGTTTTTTTTTTTCACACTCTATAGTAGTTGCGGCATTGAGTGGGATAAGTCATGCTGCGTGTAAAGCCACAGATGATTCATTTTAAGCTTTTTTATCGCCTGGTATATGCAGAAGCCACTTGGACTCCCAAGCAATATAATTTTTTACATTACGCAGCGGAAAAAAAATATTTGGGGCATTGATCCAAGAAAAGATAATCATCCCGGCCCTTTACCACAGTAAGGCTTTTGTCCTTCTTTACAAATTTCAGACAGGCTGAACGTTGGTTGGCGGACTACAATTGTAGGTTCAGGGTTTTTTTTTTGCCAACGCAGGGGTCTCCAAACTTTCCTTTTCATGAACCCCGCTCCACACTTGCTAACTGTTGTGACAGCTACCTCGTCGGGTTTCCTCTTTTGTACCTAGCCTTCTTTAAAACTATTTTAGCGCTTTTATTCAGGACTTGCGGTCTTCCCCCTTGTTTCTTGTCTTTAAAACCTCTATTTCCCTATGACCATCTTATCACCAAACATTCGGATTTTTCCATTTTTTCTAGTAATTTCTTTAACTGATAAGCCAGTAGGTCGAAGTATACATGTTTCAGCTCTTAAGCAGCTGAGTGTTTTTCCGTTGAGAGGGTTTATCTTTTATGATATTCACAAAAAAAGGAAGGAGTTCATGCAATTCGGACTACAAAATACGAAAAATATATGGCGGGAAAATTTATTCGTGCAGCGCACCTTTGGCGCGAAAGTACACAAATCGAATATTCGAGTCAAAAGATGGCACAACAAGTATGAAATAATAAATTAGATTGAAAGACAAAACTTTTGTTTAAACTATTTGCTTATCAAGTCTAATCGTACTGCGTTACAGACTCGTAAAGTAGATGAAAAAATTTTTTGGAACACCCTGTATTCTATACCATAAAAGGGAGTAAAGCTTTACTATTTTAACATCTTTTCGTAACCTGCGAACATACTGATTTTTTGCTAGCCAGCGAACGCAGAAATATTTTCAGTCGTCGCTTCCCACCATTCAAAAGCTGAGGTGGAGAGAAGCGTCGACCGAAAATACGTCTGCGTCCGCTGGCTAATTTTAGCAAGAGAGGCTTGATTCGTGGATAGTAAAACCCGCAAAATCGCTCGTAACTCGTTTGGCAGCGGTGTTGTAAAGCAAAATGCCGTTTGGGTTGCACGTTTATCGTAGCTTAAATTTAATTTGCGCATCCCATATTTTAGCATTTTGCATACAAATGGTCTAACTGTATTTATACAATGATGCGAATGCTACGCGCGCTGTGATTGGTCGTTGTCCATGATCTATAAGAGTACAGATACTGAATACCGTCACGGGAAACTTCTTTTCTTTGTTTGGTTCAACATGGCACGCGGTTTTGAAAATTTTTATGAGATTATTTTGGATTCAAGCAAGTGAAAGCCTCGAAAAAAAAAACTTAGTAGGAGCTATTTACAAAGAAAAAAAATGAAGAAACGGAGACAAAATTTAAAAGAGCTCTTTACAACTTGAGAACAAATAAAAAAAGAAATGACCAAGATTGCATGAAAAAAAACTTTCCGCCAATCTCAAATTTAAAGTTTATTTCTAAGCTGGTCAAAAAGTCTGTTGCAGTTCAACTGACGAAACATGTTATGACCAACCATCTTGACGGGACGTTTCAGTCAGCATACAAAGAATTTCACTCAACTGAAACAGCACTACTTAGAGTACATAATGACATCTTGTGTTCTTTGGATCAAAACAAGTCGGTCATATTACTTTTATTAGACCTTTCAGCAGCTTTGACACGGTGGATTATGCAATACTAATATCTCGACTCTCGAACCGTTTCGGGGTGAAGGGAACTGCATTGACTGGTTTAAGTCCTACTTAACCTCCCGCCAACAGTTTGTTAATGTGGAAGAGGGCATGTCATCAAGGCGACCGTTGTTGCGTGGGGTGCCTCAGGAGTCTGTACTGGGCCCACTGCTGTACCTTGTCTATACTGCGCCGATTGCTGATATCATCAAAAAGCATGACTTACTATACCATCTGTACGCTGATGACACGCAACTATATGTTTCCTTCAATACCGATTGCTGTGCTGATCTTGATGAGGCAAAGTTGCGTGTTGAGCGCCGTGTTGAAGAAATTGACCTTTGGATGTGCAAAAACCTATTGAAACTTAATCAAGACAGAACTGAACTTGTCGTCATTAGCTCCAAATTTCGAAATAAACCAAATCTTGAATATGTTCGGGTTGGAGATGAGTTCATTGCTCCCAATTTGACTGTACGTGACCTAGGAGTCATCATGGACAATTGCTTTTGCATGGAGCAGCATGTAAAAAAGATATGTAGTGAGGCAAATTATCATCTCAGGAATATATCAAAGATCCGAGGAATATCTCACCCAGGACTGTGCTCAATTCTTATCCATGCTTTTATTAGTTCTAAGCTTGACTACTGTAACTCACTTCTACATGGTATTCCAAAATACTTAGTTTGTAGATTACAGCGTGTTCAGAATACCGCGGCAGCTCGCATTGTCACGTTAACAAGGAAGTATGATTCGATTACCCCAATAATGTTCAAGCTACACTGGTTCCCCGTACATTCACGTATTATTTTTAAGCTCCTGTTATTAGTCTATAAAGCACTCAATGGCAAAGCACCCTCTTACATTTCTAGTCTCCTGAGCCATCGTAAGTGCTCTCGGTCTTTACGCTCCAGTGGGCAAGAACTGCTCACTGCCACTGGCTAAATTAAAGACTTATGGAGATCAGCCGTTCAGCATTGCTGCGCCAAGGCAATGGAATAACTTGCCTCTTAGCATTCGTAAATCTCCATAAATCGCTATTTTTATAAGACATTTGAAGACTTATCTTTTTAAAGAAACCTATGGTTTTTAACTTTTATTTTTAATACACGTTTTTTTATTTCTTTCATTATCTGTAATTTTATCTTAGTATTTTTAGATCTTAGATTTTTAACTTTCATTTTTAGAAACTAATTTATCTCGGTATTTTAATATATGTTTTAGCTTTTAGGTTCTACGTTAACCTCATCATTGTAAAGCGCTATGAAAGAGTAGCTGAATAGCGCTATATAAATTATTATTATTATTATTATTCTGATGATGATGATGATGATGATGAGAATGAGAATGAAAACAATCTGTGACATTATTAATAAAAGCAGGATAAAAGTAAAAGCATTCGTATTCCATGCAAAGATCGCGAGATGAACCCAACGTCACCAAGTATTGTGAATTGCAAATGTATGTGAATTATACCATTTAAATAATTGTGGACGTCATTTAGTGGGAGAACTCGTAAATATATATATATATATATATATTTTTTTTTTTTTTTTTTTTTTTTCATAATTTTAGAGGTTTAAAATGGATTCCGCTTCCGCTATATAGAAAAGGATGGCACCCAACTTCAAAACAACAACTTTGGCACATTGTAGGCTTTCACTTTTTAATAGGCTATTTGCATGATGGCGTCATTTTACTACTATGACCAGGATCCTTCAGAGTTTTGCTTTCTTGTGCAAATTAGGGCTTTTGTTATTTAAACCTCACTGGCGCTGCCAAATTTAAATATGAAAAGAAAAACGAAAAGAATTCTGGTCGTAGTAGTAAAATGACGCCATCGTGCAAATGGCCTATTATCAAACAATAACAACATGGCTTGAGACTTTGTTGGTAAATATGAGCAAGTTAGTACTTACGTTTCATGGAAAATTCAATTGTATCAAAACTATAAACGTTAGAAAGAAAAAGATACTTCAAATGAGGCCTTTGACTGCTGAAATTATAAACAATAATTAAATTCCGAGCAACAGCGTCATCAGGGATAAGAAATTAAAATGTTTCGCGTGGTAATATACGTAAGAAAAAATTGGTGTAAAGTAAAATGTGTGAAAAGTGCAAGAATGGGGCGGAATGTATCAGAGGTATAAAAATATAAACTTGAATAAAATACAAAGATCTAATGAGCGAATGTCATAGGACAAAGAGTCTCTTGAAAGGCATAATGACAGTCTTCAAAACAAAAGGTCTGCAAATTCGTTGCATTCCTCACGAGAGTTTTGGACTGTCTCAATGTAAATCGAGCAGCAAAACAAAATGCTGGTTGACAAAATATCTCGAATAAATTCTAAAATAAAAGGTCCGCAAATACGTAGCATTCCTCACGGGAGGTGAGGACTGGCTCAATGTAAATCGACCTGCGAAGAACACGCTGGTTCTGACAAAAGTTTTGAGAATATAACCCTATGCCTTGATCAACTACCGCTTAAAATTCAATTCACAAAGGAAATGAGAACACTGAAAACCCTGGTTCTGAGTCGAGAAGCGAATGTAAATCGAGCTGCAAAGAACAACCTGGTTCTGACAAAATTTGAGCATAAAACCCTATTTTTTAAAGCTGCTGCTTTAAACGCAATTTATAAGCAAACCAGAACACTATATAAATTGCCCTTTCAAACTAGAAATCGTAGTAAGGCTTGCTCACCTTTTAGGTCCTCTTGAACAGACAACGAACAGCTGCACACTGAATCACCCAATTTCGGACCACGAGTTGTAAATACAAGACCATGACGTCACTACCCAAATATGGGGTCTTACTTACACGCAAATATGATCAAAAATGCAAATTTTAGAGGGTTACGCAGAATTTGAGAGTTTTTGCCTACATTGCGCGGCGTTATAATTCTGCCGCCGAGTCAACCTCGCTTCTTAGCTCGGTTGCCTCGTTGGCAATCATTCAGCTTAAAGGTCTTTTGTGATGGCAATCAATTCACCCCTAGGCAGACTAGTGGGGGCTTGTGTTTCTCAGTTACTTTCCCTGAAACAAACAATTATCAGTGGCAATGATCAATGTTCTTGTTAGAGACAAGATAAACAGTCTCGACAAATCATTGCTAGCCTAGAGTACGTGTATCCGCCCCCTCCCCCCCCCCCCCCCCGCATTGTCAAAGGAAAAGAGAAAAAAAAAAGGGAGTTACCTGTGAAAGCCGAGTCCTGTTTCCATAGAAAAAGCTGTAAATGAACGAATCCACGTGGAGCAACGTACAAAGCCGTGGGCTTTGGCCGTTACCTTTGCGCCATTTTTATTCAGCGTCAGGTGAGAACGGGGTGTCAAATGAGGGAGAAATCACGTGTTCTTAGAAGACATCAAACATGACCGATTGGGAAATCTGGATTTTGATTTAGGAATCCGGATTTCGGATTTGCAACAAAACGCAAAATCAAGACACGAATTTGAACGCTAAGAAATATGTCCTTGGATTTTCTTTGTTTCGGTTCTATAGGGAAATCTGCTGAAAATGGATTTGAAAAAAACTGTTCTCAAGAACAGCGATCTCCCACGCGTAAGGATAATGCGCGAAGAAACGACCACTGTTGACGAGAATAGTTTTGCAAATCTTAATAAAATGGTAGAAAAGGAAATCCATGAAATCAGGATTTGGATTTCTTTAAAATTCATCTTGACGAAGGAGTTGTCAAAGTTGAAATCCTGTAGAAATTTGTTTTTTAAAACCCGTATTTTAAAAACCAAATCAAGATTTCCCGATCGAAAGCACCCTTTAAATAAAAATTATATTTTTGTGCAATCAAGTTTAATTAATCACAATTAAGTAGAAGGGGAGAAGAGCCTCGAGATACGTTTTGTTTTGATTAATTCGTCATGCCTTGGTAAACGAGTATTCTCCTCGAATACTGAGGTTCGGGCTCTTAGCGCGCGGGGTTTTCTCACTTTTTCGGGCATAAGTGTCATTTTCTCTTCGGAAAGCTGTAAGTACCTCAAAGTGCCCAACAAATACCCCGGGGAAGATGGGCACGCTAGAAAAGTTTCAGTGGAGCTGGGACTATAGGCCTGAGTAGCCATGAGTGTGAAGTACGCGGTTCGTGTTCCTTTCTTTACAAAGCACAAACGAAATCCTCACAAAAATGCCGCCACCTAGCTACGTACGCAGGCTAAGGCCCGGGGCTAGGGGCGCGTGCAAAATCCCTTCTACCATATATAATATTGTTTTTGAAAATTAATATTTCGAAATTACGTTTACTTACGACTTAGGATTTTTTTCCACAAGAAGTGTTAATGGTTTGCTCTCTCTTCATAACTTTTGCCAAAACGGGGACTAATTAACTTATTTTATTACAGGGCTGATTCCGCAAGCGGGCAAGGTGAAACGAGTCCTTTGGTCTCAAGCTGGGCCCATGCTCTTGCTCGCCCAGGATGGCCCACGAAAAAATTTAAGTGAGCATGTTCAGCCTCATCTTGGTGTAATTATTCCACATGTGGTGAAATTGTTTTGGATATTTCGGGAGTAGATTGTGCGATAAGATAGGACTATTATGCGAAAAATTATGCGATTTTTTCAGGGCTAATTTACATTGTTTAACAAGGTTTTCAAAGGAGAAAAATCACTTTAATGTTGTTTAACAGGCAATTTGAATGTAAAAGAATAATAAAACATCTATTTTAAAACAAAATAGTTAAATTTGTCCAATTTTTTTGACCCAGAAAAAAACTAATAAAAGGCAAGAAAAAAGGACACTTGTTTAATATTACATGACGCCGTTACACTGCTGACCGCACTGCTTGTCTCTGAAATCAAAATGGCTGCCCAGATATCGTGATCGAAGGTTTCAAACGTCTTGCAAGGCTTTCTTTAGTGGTAAATCACTTTAAATAACATTAAGATTGGGAAAATGTTTGATTAAAGTTAGAATTTATTATTTGCTTTACTTGACTGAAGCATTTTTTTACGAATTACGCGATTTTCCTCAAATTGTGCGATCGGGTTCGACTTCTCCCTGGATGATATCAAAAAATTTGACGACGGTAGGTAAATAACAAGATTATCCTGGTATAATTTATCAGATTATAAATGTTAGGTTACATATTATTAATGTAGATTAATAATGCAGAATTTATCTTATCTCTAATTTGTAGTGTTAAGGAACTTAAATGATGGATGGATCGGTCCATTTCCTATCAGAGTAGAAAACAAGGTTTGCTTCAAATACGATATTGTTTTCTTTATCTTTTATTATTTAAAAAATGGAATATGCATTAATTTTGTGTTTTTCAGTGTGACACTAGCCTCCCTGCAGACGTCCTTTAGGGTTTGTTCGTCACACATAACGACATTCATCTCTCCCCCACGATGTCTGCTAAACACAGCCAACATTTACGTTCTTGTTTGTTTGAATAAGCCAATAAGCGGTTAGTTATTGTGTCACGATCAGCCAAAAACGAGCTGCAATACAACTGAAACGGCACCTACGAATTATTTCTCGCTTTTTTATAGGAATATTTATTCCATGCCTATGCATGGATGAGACTGCGAAGAAAGTTGTAAGAAGTTTTTTGTTTCCTCTGCAGCTGTAATTTAGGAAAGGACCAAGTTTATGTGTTTAGAAAAAGCGCAGTCAACATGGCAAGCCTCATCAAACGTGCTCTGGACGTTGATGTTTCTTTGTATAATTTCTTCAAGTGAATTATTTATTTGCACAGCTATCTTCTACCTCAGAGGCAACTCAAATGTTTTGAAAAAATCACAGAAATGATGCAATAAAGCTGTAGTCAGCTGTACAGTTTTTCCGGAAGTTGTTGTAAGTATAAAATAATCTGCTTTTCTTTGAAAGACTACAGAAAACAGTGTCTCACACGAGCGTGGAGCGGTTTTCAGCACGGTTGAAAACAGTTACTATTAACTCTGTATATATTCGAAGTATTAAGAAAAGAGAATTCGGAAATGTGTATAGGGAAGATTTTCAAAGCATTCTTCGAAAACAAAGGCTGTTTCCTTTTTTGCAAAATGTAATTCCACCAAGGTCATGGGTCGCGGACCAAGCACCAATACGCGAAATTTGGTTATATTTTTTTCAAGAGTCGGTAAAACAAAAAATTCGAAGTCTACAGCAATGTGCTTCCAACGGCAGAAAAAGGTTATCTGAAAACTTGTTCTGCAAAAAGGCACGTCTTCCCGTTGCATTTCATTTATTCACAAGCTAAGTAAACATGACCCCGGTGCCGCCGAAGTCCAAACTTCAAGCTAGAACGACAAATTAACCTACCTGTCAACAAACTTTAATTTGGCTCCTTCAATGAAAGAAAGAATGCTTATAATCAATAAATCATTGGACCTTTCATTTTTCACCATATTTTATTTCTCAACGGAATATTTAATCACGCTGCAGGTTGGAAAAGTCGCGGACCAAGGGCAACATACTAACTGAGCAAGTCACTCGCTAACATTTCCTGCACCGATCAATCTTCAACCAAGCTTCTGGGGTTCCGCAAACAACAAAGAAAGCCCCTCTCTCGACAACCCTCATATTCCCTTCGCTAATATCACTGAGCGTTACAGCAGGAATACCAATAATTGCCACCTTTGTAGCTTGATCTTTCATAAGATTTACCAGGGGCAAAACAACAACAACAATATGTCCAGCAGTTCTACACACTGTGTTGCAAAAAAGCGGCAAAGCTTGATACATAAGGGATTTGCCAAATCCCGTCGGCAAATGTATGAACTCATTGGTCTTCTCTATAAAATTTGCAGGATAGCTTCTCTCTGATACTTGTTTAACTCTGTATTTATTACAAATTTCTCGCACACCTGATCAAAAGCCTCACTGATCGTGTGAATCTGAACAAGCGGCTCGTGTTACATTTTACAAAAATCATTAAACAGGCTGTGATTGGTGAACGTAAATGTCAGCTGTGTTTAGCAGACATCCGTGAGGAAGAAATGAATGCGTGACAAACAAACCCCAAAGGACATCTGCAGGGAGGCTAGTGTGACGCTGGTATTCATTTCATTCATCCCATTTTAATTTATCTCACCTACACTGTACATGTTCAATGTGGCTCAGTGCAAGCCGCACTGATAATTCACTTCATTATATAAATACCAATGAAATACCAGGTGAGCTTTCGCATGAGGACATGATATCTTCACACATCAAAATAACATGTTATCTTCACAATGAAAAGAGCACTGTTGCTATGGCTACATAATAAATTGCACCTTGCGCAGCAAGAAAAAATATATGAAAGTGAAATGGTTTAGTATTTCATTGGTGTTTCTATAATCAATAGAACATTACATGACCACTTGGAGATACAAAATTTTGCTTCTTGTGTTAAAAAATATTTTACTTGTTTGCTGCTCTCATCCGTGAAATATTCTTGAACACTTGAAGAGAAATTTTGTATCTCCATGTGGCCATGTAACATCATCTATACCTTGAATGAGTTTTGGAAATCTTATACATAAATTGACAAAAAATAAAAATAAAAATAATGAACTCCAGCTTGAATTTCTTCAAGCATTTTTAATCATTTTAGAGGTATATCTCACACTCCAGACAGTGCTTCCTCCGATATCCCTGACAACTGAACTCTTTTGGCTGTGCATCTTTTATCTCTTGGTCTCTGGGTACCAAATTTAACTCTTTGCATTATCTGTATTACTAACTTGTGATTAATTCATTGAACATTAGCCTGAGTATCAGGCGTTTCTGGAGGAAATAGGGTAGAGAGAAGAGTGAAGGGGAGACAGCGACTTCCTCTCTGTCTTCCCTCCTCCCACCTCCTCCCCAACTCTCTAAATTCTCCTTTCCCCTAACCCCCCTATACTCATGCTAATTGAACACTCATTCTGTACTGGATATTTACCGTGTCAGGTAAATCATATCATGATGTAATATATTATCTCCATTTTTATTTGTATTAACAGTGGACCTGGTATAGCAGGATATGGAGAGGAAAATGGAAGTGAATTTGTCGCCTCGGCAGGTGAGTACACGAGTCCGTAGTAAAAAGAAGTTAAAGCTTACTTTATAATCACACAGAAACTATTTGTGATTGTATTTATCCACGAACGAATGAACAGGAAAATGGCGCTACCTTTTTTTCTTTTTTTTTTTTTTTCAAGTTTAGTCCTTGTACTGACCCGCAAAAAATTGTTTTGAGAAAAACTGGTTTTTAGTTGGTTTCCAAAGCCGACCAGAATACGTTGACTTTAATTTACTCTTGGCTTTACAAAGCAGTTTGTCTAAGACAAACTAATTCTTTAAAACAAGAGGGGACGTCGATAATATATTGTCCACGCATCTATAATCAAGAAGAGATGGTTTTGGCACTTCCTTAACATACAAAGCCGTTCTCCCAGTGAGAAATGTCTTCGAGAGTAACAAGAGACTTTTTGACGTATATCTATTAATTTACCATTACATTTTTTTTCTTCCCATCCGATAGTTATATTTCCTTTCACTGATTAAACTTTTGCATCAAGAAACTGAATTTTTGGCTGTCGTTGCTTTGCAGCCGAGGGAGGGTCGTTGTTGCCAAGGATACCATATGAAGAGGGATTTCATCGTTTTGTTGTGCAAATTGACCGGATCGGTCTAAAAGATGCGCATATTTACCTAAATCCTTTCATCAATGTCTCTGTTAAAGGTACTGATAAACTTTTCGCTCTTTAGATAACTTACATTTACAATCATGTATATATAGAAAGCGCGAACATTGCGATATTGTGAAGTGCGCGTTATACTGCTTTTTTCGTTATAGTACATGTGAAACGAGCGTGAATTGCATGCAAGATTGAATTCAGTTCCTCTACTAGAAAAGTGGCGGGCTTGTATTCTGTAGAGCGTGAAATTTTGTCAGCCAGGAAAACGTTTTCGTCTTTGTCACCGGCCAGTATGTTATCTTCTGAGCAAGAATGGCGTGAAACAGAAGCCGATTAGTAATCGGCTCCTGCGTGAACCTAAAGCATTAATTCCGTTCACCGGTGAAGGGAAAGCGCCCGTGAAGGAAGCAAGTTGAAATAACCAGAACATTTCTTTTCTCCGCCAACTATTTTTTTTCCTTAACTATCCCGTCCCTGAAAAGAGGAGCTTAATTTGAAATCTTTCCTTTCATTAGATTGCGTCAGACAGAGACTGAGACTGCGTGAGCAGTCTTTCTTTTTAGTGGAGGTTCACCGCGAGACACCAGAAACGAGGGAGTCTCGTCTCGTCTCAGAAATAAGAGAGACTGCCTAACTTGTTACATGGTTTTTTCATTCCTGCAGACGCTAACAGTGTCAACGTGACCCCGCCTCAAGATACACCCATGTCAAACAGAAAAGATGGAAAATACATCAACTTTGGCATTGATGTGGAGATTCAAAAACCAATAGAAAAGCTTCCAAGAGGTAAAAATGATAATAAGCTGTGACGAATATAGGAGGGGGGGGGGGGGGGCAGTCTGAGAAGCCCCCACCCCACCACCCCCAGGCCATGTGATTTTCTCAAGGGAATACGCTTGCATACATTATGCAGGTGGATAGGGCGACATTTGAAGGAAACAGTTCTTTATGAAGGTAACATCACGTGCTTTGAATTACGGATAACCAAAACGTAGCTAAAAATGGCTTTTATGACACTTTATGTATGGTTCCAAAGAAAAAAGTTATTTTATTTACTATTTTTTCCCCAGAGGGTTCTAAATATTTTTCGTCGTGGGGAATCACTTGGATTACAGAAAAGCAAAAATAACTAGTTTTCAAAAATTCCAATCATGAAGTGGCTGATGTGTTAAATATCACAACAAACGCAGCAGTAACACAACAAAGCAGCGGTAAACATTCGCGCGTAACAATTCAATGTGATTGTTTTTCCAGCTCAAAGACTTCGGAGAAGCCAATGACAACGCGTGCTGTTACCAAATGACCATGAGATTTTTTGCTTTCAACACAAAATGCTGTATCAAAATATCGCGTAAAATCTTAAAAATAGTCAGATCGTTTTAAAGTAAGGGAGACATAAGTATAACACTGACCAAAAGAGATTACCAAAAGAGATGGCCTCTTGATCAAACCAATTGACGACGGAAAGAAGTTTTAAAAAGACAAACCAACTACCGCACCCCTTCTGACAGTCAGACTATACTTGTGAATGAGCACATAACTATTCAAGGTTAACCTGCGTAGCAGGCGCCGGTCTTGTAAGGGCGAACGGAGAAATTTCGTGGAAGCGCGCGCACTAGGGAGAGTAGACTGCGTCTTTTCTCTTAAGATCCGTCGTGTTCTCAGACATGGTGCGTTTTGGCACAGAGAACGCTTTAAGCCAAAAAGGGACTGGGGCGAGACGAGAAAATACTTATTTTTCTTCCGTCTCGGGCTTACGCCCTCGTTTCCCGCGACTCGCGCGTCCTACCCTAGCGACTTTGAAGAAAATAAGAGACTGCTCGCAGTCTGTAGGGAGAGCGTAAAACCTAACCACAAAACTTAACCAACGCTTTCTACGCAGGCTTATTCCAGGCTAACGCACGTGTCTTTCTTTCGAGACGTTGAAATGATAAGAAAATCTTTTTCCTCATAATTATTTTTTTTTGTTCTGTCCTGTCTTTCGTTCGAAGGTACAGCGATATTTTTCGAATTCAAGCACTACAAACCCAAAAAAGACATCGTGAGTACGAGCTGTTTCGCATTCATGGAACAGGATGAGTTCAAGCCGGGTCCCGCCTGCATAGAACTGTAAGTAGACAGGCTTTGTTTATAAACGGCGAAGTTTTTTATTTTTTGTGGGTCTACTGGTTCCGTGTGCAACGACTACCCCCTCATTAGGGCTCACGAAATACGCGAGCGCGCGTGAGATTCGCTGCCCGCGATGACAGGCTACACGCGGTGGAAGGAGAGAAATGAGAGACCTTCGTTTTCTCTTCTTCCTCTGTCTCGCCAACGAGTGTCTCTCTTTCCTGTTTTTGCTGTGTCTCCTGTGTCTCGCGGCGATTTTCACCGGCGCTCGCGTACTTTGTACATCCTATTATCCCTGAGAAAATCTGTTCCAGAAGTTTAGATTGTGGACAGTGGCGCGAAATCCACCTCTCGCCGCCCCATCTCTGCTAACTTCTCTTTGTGCACTGCACACTCTCAATCCCTGGAAAAGGCTGTCTCCGAAGGTAGTCAAGGACCGCTCGTATTTTACTGAATCTGCTAGCTTTCAATTAACAAAGCTAACCGGATTAACCTGTTCTTTTAGGTATCAGAAGCCAACAGACTTTCACCGCAAGAGGTTAAATCTTTTGACGCAAAAACCGCTTTATCTTCATGTGACACTCAACATTCTTGATGATTAGCTCTCAAAACCGTTGCACAGAAAGCGATTAAACATGCCACAGCACTCCAAGGAATCATTTAGGATATTATTGATACTTCTGGTTAGAAAGAACCAAGTAATTCAGCTCTGAAAATGGCTTTTAGACATTATTCTTAAACTTAACATGTAATAGAGCATTACAGTTACACGAAAACTATATCTTAGAGATTATTTTACTTTGTAAATATATTACAAAAACGTGAACAATAGCAGAGATTTTAAAGAAATTATAGCAGTAGTTTATATTGGGGAAGGGTTAGTAGTTATACGAAGTAGATATTTTTAAAAGAACTTTTTCGCTAGTGGCACCTATAGCTAGGAGTTCATCAAACAATTTTCTTGACTGTTGCTCAAGAGATTACATTTATTATACAGTGGAATCCCCACATTTCCAACCCTCAAAGTAACACAGCACTGGATTAGCTCGGAAAACTAGGGTAAAAGAACAGTGTTTATCTAGGATCGGCAAACAAGTCCATAGAATTTCTACTCAGTTGCCTATAAAGTATAAATTGCTGGTGGGGTAAACTCGTAGGTGACTTAAATAGTGACCTATTGCTTCTTTAAAACGTATAATACGTCTGAGTAGCCTACTTGTTTATTATGCTAAATCTGTAAATAAATAAATGAATGAATAAATAAATAACATGGAAGGGCGTAAAATAACGTTTCCAAACGTCAGAATTCCACTGTATTCCTCACAATTTAAAAAGAGGGGTGTAACACTGATATTAAGGCTCTGCTGATCTACTTTCCACCTAATTACCACAGATTGACATGATTCGATAGTTATAATTATAAAAAGAATAAACGGCTTGACATAGAATTTTTGCAAGTAGGTTTATTTAAACACAGGTGCGTATGCAGTTAGAGAAATGAGCCTGTTAACTGTACGGCTGTGTAGATTACATGAGTTTTATTGGGTAAATTTATTTGCCTTTAAATTATCTTTATAGATCGTTGTTGGTCACGTGGTCAGCAGCTTTGCAAATTGCTTGGAATAACAGAAAGATTAACATGTGAAAGCAGTTCAATTCCCAAAGAATTTTTTTGGTACACAAACATGGCCGCTGATTCATTGTTTTGTACACAAATATGGCCGCCGTGACGTCATGTGAAAACGATTTACTTAAAGCTGATTAAAGTTTCAGGCATACACTCAAAGTAGTAGAGTAACTTTAAATGAAACTAAGCCGTTATCGTTCTGTTTTTCTTTGATTCCAATGTCTTTTTTTGTAGAGTTTTAAAGTAAAACTAAAAATTCGTCACTTTAATAGCTTATTTAAGGCAGAGGGGTATTCAAATGTTTCTCCAGCCTGCGAACAAGCTATCCATCAGTGGGCGAGTGAAACAAGCCGCGCAAGCGAGCGGCGAAGTTCGCTCACGCGTCTCCTCTTTTGTGCCGCTCGCACATGTACTTTTCAGATAGAGTGATTTTCGTATGACCTTGACCTCGATACGTGTTCGTTATTTGTTTTATCAGCCAATGGATGAAAAGACCAGAACATGGCTTCTTCGTTTTCCCGCCAAAGAAACCATAATATGGAGAGGGCATAGCTCGATTGGCCAATCGTGTTGCAGTATGACGTCAAAGCGAAGTATCGGTTGATTTCTAGAAAGTTCTCGGGAATGAAGTATTTTCACCCACGCGCGTTTGTATCCGTTCGATAAACCAATCAAATCGCTCTTTCCACTCGTTTGCTGTTTCTGTTTTGTTCCCGCGTTCTTATTTCAAGGTCATCCGAAAATTGCTGTAATAAGTTACATTGTTTTCCTTTCATCTGTGTATGTTTAATTCGTCTTTTCTCCCAATGGATTCCACGAACTCGAATGTTCATTTTCGTCTCGATGTTTTACTCCATCCCAGACTCTTCTCTTTTGTAATAAACGCCGCTGACACGTGCAAATATGCTACAAAGGAAACACGTGCGTTTTGCGCAATGAACGATCATGTCGAACGTTCAGTTTTAAGGTCAATCAAAACAAAAAAAGGGCGGATTAAGAGCCTTTTTTTCCAGGCAAGAAAGTTTTTAACTCATATCCCAGTTACATGTAAGTCATTGCGCATTTAAAAAATTCATTAAAGATAAATTTTCATTCTCGTTCGACATACTCACTGTTTTCAGTTTTGAATTTTTTTTTCAAGTGTAAGTTTTTTTTAGTCACAACTGTACTGTCAAAAAGGGAATTTAGTATCAAAAATCACAACGGTATTACTGCGTGGCAAATCGGCTGTGTTTTATCAATAGCGGGACTGAAATAAAAGTAACAAACTGAAGATGACGTATAAACGTAGCGATGTTTTAACACTTAAAAGCTTTTTACTTTTTCTTTTGAAATAGATGCTCCCAACATTATAAGCTTAGACTACGAGTAGTCCCCATTTTTCCTCAGGGATAGTAGAGCGAGCGAAATGCGGGCGCGCGTAAAAATTACCCACGCGAGAAAAGGCGACACGCGGCGGGGAGAGAGAAAAATGAGGGACTACGGACAAAGCCCAAGCTTTTGAACTAATGCGTTGCTCTCACAACGCAAAACTCTGATTGGCTCTTCCATGGAAATCTGTCAACATCTGTCAAAAACGCGCCAGCCGCTATCAACGCTTGACATAATCACAATTTGCAGAACAAATAACTAGATTTGCTCTTGTAGCAGCAACTAAGAAGAAAGCCAACCCGGCAACTGATGAGGTTCGCGTGGAGAACCGAAACCATGGTCTTGCTTGATCACAAAGTGGGAATAACAGAACAGTCGCAAGGCTGTTACAAATGTAAGCTTTTTCAAAGATTATCACCAAGGGAGGAACTACGCAATCCAGTCCAAAGACTCACATTATCTCCAGAAAAACAAGCGGCAGTTAAAATTCACGAGCAGTCATAACTGAGTCACATCGCAGTTCTCCATATTTGAAGTAGTTCTAGTTTAAGCTGCTATCCATTCTTCGAGATTTGGATATCACTATCCGTCCTGCTAAAAACGCTAACGAGCTGGGCCCAGCGTGACAAAACATTGCAGGAAACCGTCACATTCACGGACAAAAGAAAATCGCTTAAAATTATTGAGAACCAGGAGGCAATCGCGGGAGAAATTAAACAACCCAAAACCCTTATTTAGCCGCATTGAAGAGCTTTACTTTTCAAAAGAGGTCAAAGAAAATGCTCTTGCATCAGAGGGCAAATCATGCAGACCATAAACAATAACCGCAGAAAATTAATATGCGTCTCACGACCTTTCAGTATGAAATAAGCGGCAAAAATCACATTTGCTCAGTCAAAACGTTTTCCTTCAGAACATAATCTAACTGTCTGGGAAAAAAAATTTATTGGAACAAGCAGCATTTTAGCATGACTAAAAGTCGTGTGTTGCCTACACTATCAAGTTCTTCACGCGAAATAGCCGTGAAGAAAATTAGTATCTGGGTTTTCCTTTGCTTGCAATAAATATCCCCCCGTAGTTTACCGTTGACAAGAGCAATGACAGCTCAATGAGGGAAGGAATCCCATTGGATGCGCTTAATTGATTTGGAAGGGGATACGAACTTCACACTCCAAAATAAGTCGGCCGTGAAGGGTCAAAAGCTTGGGCTTTGTCTGTAGTCCCTCATTTTTCTCTCTCCCCGCCGCGTGTCGCCTTTTCTCGCGTGGGTAATTTTTACGCGCGCCCGCATTTCGCTCGCTCTACTATCCCTGAGGAAAAATGGGGACTACTCGTAGTCTATTATAAGCTGTGCTCCTAAAATTTTCAGCTGTGCACCTAAAATTTCGGCAGTACGCTTAAAAATTTACATCTAGTAGCACAAGTGCTTCCAAACTCAAATTTAAACTTTAAGCCCTGTTGGCGGAATCCGGATTCCCAGAAAATTTTTACTTATGGAATCCGGAGTCCTTTGTTTTGAAATCCGGAATACAGATCAAGGAATCTGGAATCCCAATAACAATCGGAATCCAGAATTCTACAGTTTTACAGAAAAATACTGGAATCCAGTACTTGGAATCCGGAATCCACATCGTGGAATCCAGAATCCAAGACTGTGCAGGATTATTCCCTTACATGGGGTGAAGGATGAGTATCTATAATTATATACATACTCAGATATACTCACTGAAAAGCTATGACGTAAATTTTCTTATTACATAAATCTTTGAGCCCCAGGCTTTAAGCTCTACTAACTATTTCTCAATGTCCATTTTAAGGGGCAGTATCACTGTTGGGGAGGTCATTTTGTTTATCGATGCCAGTTTAGCCTGGGACCAGGCTCCACCGTGGGGAAAAAGGAGAAAAAAATCGGCGAGCGAAGCGAGCCGAGAGGCCGTCTGAGGAGGGGAAAATGTGGCGCCGCCCTTTCGCCCTCCCCAGGCCACCCCTCGGCTCGCTTCCTTCGCCAAGTTTTCCTATTTGACCCCGTTTTTTGCCTTTTTCCCCATCTGCGGACCCTGGTCCCGGGCTAATGACAGTTACGCTATTACGCACTTTCTCTTTGTTCTTTTCACTTCTCTAAACTTTCGCTGGGCCTCTTGAGTGATCTTGACCTGCCTGTAGCTATCAGCGGTTTTTGCATGTTCTTCCCCAAACAGTTTAAGACGGATAGCTAATGCCCGCTGGTGAGATTGTAAAGCTGCGCTGTAGTCATGCATGTTGTATTGTGTTACACCAAGTTCCCTGTAGCTGTCAGCAGTGCTTTCATGTTCCTCTCCAAATAGTTTAATACGGATAGCTAGTACATGCTGCTCAGATTGTAGAGCTGTGTTGTAGTCATGCATGTTGTGTTGTATTACACCAAGTTGCTTGTAGCTGTCAGCAGTGCTTTCATGTTCCTCTCCAAATAGTTTAATACGGATAGCTAGTACATGCTGCTCAGATTGTAGAGCTGCGTTGTAGTCATGCATGTTGTGTTGTATTACACCGAGTTGCCTGTAGCTGTCAGCAGTGCTTTCATGTTCCTCTCCAAATAGTTTAATACGGATAGCTAATGCGCGCTGGTGAGATTGTAGAGCTGCTCTGTAGTCATTCATGTTGTTTTGTGTTACACCGAGCTCTCTGTAGCTCTCAGCAGTGCTTTCATGTTCCTCTCCAAATAGTTTAATACGGATAGCCAATGCTCGCTGGTGAGATTGTAGAGCTGCGCTGTAATCATGCATTTGGTTTTGTATTACACAGAGTTGCCTGTAGCTGTCAGCAGTGCTTTCATGTTCTTCTCCAAATAGTTTAACACGGATAGCTAATTCATGTTCGAGTGATTTTAGAGCTGCTTTGTAGTCATGCATGTTGAATTGTGTTACACCGAGTTGCCTGTAGCTGTCAGCAGTGCTTTCATGTTCTTCTCCAAATAGTTTAACACGGACAGCCAATGCTCGCTGGTGAGATTGTAGAGCTGCGCTGTAATCATGCATTTGGTTTTGTATTACACCGAGTTGCCTGTAGCTGTCAGCAGTGCTTTCATGTTCTTCTCCAAATAGTTTAACACGGATAGCTAATTCATGTTCGAGTGATTTTAGAGCTGCGTTGTAGTCATGCATGTTGAATTGTGTTACACCGAGTTGCCTGTAGCTGTCAGCAGTGCTTTCATGTTCTTCTCCAAATAGTTTAACACGGACAGCCAATGCTCGCTGGTGAGATTGTAGAGCTGCGCTGTAATCATGCATTTGGTTTTGTATTACACCGAGTTGCCTGTAGCTGTCAGCAGTGCTTTCATGTTCCTCTCCAAATAGTTTAATACGGATAGCCAATGCGCGCTGGTGAGATTGCAGAGCTGCGCTGTAGTCATGCATGTTGAATTGTGTGATACCGAGTTGCCTGTAGCTTTCAGCAATGCTTTTATGTTTCTCTCCAAATAGTTCAATACCGATAGCTAGTGCATGCTGGTGAGATAGTAGAGCTGCGCTATAGTCATGCATTTTGTTTTGTGTTACACCGAGTTGCCTGTAGCTGTCAGCAGTGCTTTCATGTTCTTCTCCAAATAGTTTAACACGGATAGCTAATTCATGTTCGAGTGATTTTAGAGCTGCGTTGTAGTCATGCATGTTGAATTGTGTTACACCGAGTTGCCTGTAGCTGTCAGCAGTGCTTTCATGTTCTTCTCCAAATAGTTTAACACGGACAGCCAATGCTCGCTGGTGAGATTGTAGAGCTGCGCTGTAATCATGCATTTGGTTTTGTATTACACCGAGTTGCCTGTAGCTGTCAGCAGTGCTTTCATGTTCCTCTCCAAATAGTTTAATACGGATAGCCAATGCGCGCTGGTGAGATTGCAGAGCTGCGCTGTAGTCATGCATGTTGAATTGTGTGATACCGAGTTGCCTGTAGCTTTCAGCAATGCTTTTATGTTTCTCTCCAAATAGTTCAATACCGATAGCTAGTGCATGCTGGTGAGATAGTAGAGCTGCGCTATAGTCATGCATTTTGTTTTGTGTTACACCGAGTTGCCTGTAGCTGTCAGCAGTGCTTTCATGTTCCTTTCCAAATAGTTTAATACGGATAGCTAGTGCATGTTGGTGAGATCGTAGAGCTGCGCTATAGTCATGCATTTTGTTTTGTGTTACACCGAGTTGCCTGTAGCTGTCAGCAGTGCTTTCATGTTCCTCTCCAAATAGTTTAGTACGAATGTCTAATGCATGCTGGTGAGATTGTAGAGCTGCGCTGCAGTCATGCATGTTGTTTTGTGTTACACCGAGTTGCCTGTAGCTGTCAGCAGTGCTTTTATGTTCTTTTTCAAAGGAACTTGTTGCTGTGTTTAGCGCTCGCTTGCATGACTGAAGAGCTTCGGAATATATTCCTCTGTTGTTGTAAACTATACCTAGGTTTAAGTAGCAGTCCACAAGCGCTTTAATTTGTATTTGACCATAACCGCCAAAGTCGTGACTTGTGGGGAAAGTTTCTTGGCTTTGCTTGAGTTTTTTTTCATGATAATTTATTCTTGACCTAAATAGTTTTTCAGGGTCTTCACTATTCAAATTCCAGAGCAGCTCTACCACAGCTGTGTGAAAAGTTAGCAAACCAGTTGAAGGTGTAACGTCTTTTTCGACACACTCTAACATTTGAAGAACCAAGTGACTTGTATTTTGTTTGGTTCTAATGGCAGGGAACAACTTTGTAGCTTCACTTAAGAGACAGACAAACTGGAATTCGAAAGGTTGATTCAGCAAAATGTTTGAGTCCTTTTCAAACTGCATTTCATTGGTAGTTTTTTGTGCTTTGCCTTTCATCGGCGTAATAATAAGCAGCTTGCAATTTCCTACTGCAGCGGACAGATGTAGTGATTTGTCATAGTAGTAACTTGCATTGTAGAAGTCATTTAGGGACTGATAATAACAAACGAGGATCTGAAGAATAAGAAACTTTAGAAATAACGACTCTTGGTCGTTGCAAGTCTCCAGTGATGAAAGCGCCTGCTGTAGGCAGTGGACTCCACTCTTCGTTTCTTCAGCGGTAAGGTAACAGATTCCTGAATAGCAGAAGCATTTGCCTTTTTCCTGATTAGAAACAAGGCACGATGCTGCTTGCAGAACTTTCACTTCAGAGAGAAGCTGATTCGTCTTTCCTTCTCTTCCCCAGGTTGCTTTAGCAAAAGCTTTGGAAATAAGTAGTTGCCTGTGGTATTTTTCATTTCCATGCAGGTTGGCTGCTTTTATGGCGGCATCGTATATGTCATCAAAGTTTTTCGCTTCACTTTCGGTCCAAAACAGCGAGTCAAGAAACAACTCTCCTTTGACCAATATGTCAAAGACAGTGTCAGCTGTTTTGGAGTCAAGACATCCCTCTACTAGGCTTTCAATAATGCTCTCCTTATCTTCATAAAATGCAATATATGCATCCATGGAATGCCCGGTTAGAAATTCTTTATTTAGTTTATCAAAGTACGAGACATAGAATGCATTCAAACGACCCTTTGCGTTGAGAATCGCCTCTTTCATGTCAGTGTCTCCTTTCTCTCTCGAAGATGATTGCAATAGTTTGTGCATTGTGAAAGTCCTTGGTTTAGAGCCTGAATCAATCAGTGACTTCCTCCGAAGGTTTTGTAACATCGTTATGGCTTCAAAACCACTTTTGGTGCCTAAAACGGCCGCAGCGACCTCAGTAGTAAAGTTCTCAGGGAGAATGCTCAAAGAAATTAGTGCTTCTTGTTCTAGTGCAGTAAGTCTCTGGAAATAGGAGTCAAAAATGTCCAACATGCTCCCTATACTTTCTGTAGAGGACGCCTTGAAATCATCTATAATTTGGCTTGGTAAAGAATTATCTTCAGAAATCAAAGAACACATTAATTTTATGGCCAAAGGAACATGTCCGCAGATATGCGCGACTTCTGTGCAATCCGCAGCACTTGCAATTGGAAGTAACTCATGAATTAGAGATTGTGTAGAGGCTTTATCCAATGTTCTTATTCTCACGCCTTGATGGCCTTGAAAATGGTTGTTCATAAACTCAAGAGACTCTCTCGTGGTTACAATGAATGTCACCCTTGGGTTTTGCCTAAGTATTTCTTCAAGAAGTTGCATGACCTCTTTCTTCACTTTTTGGCAACCACTTTCTAACAAATCATCGGCATTATCAAGAATAAATACAGACTGTTTTGATATTTCGCTGAATAGCTGGGAAATTTCATCGTCAGGGGACAGACGCTGATCGGACGGTTGATTATTGATGGTTGGTTGCCTTAAAAGGCGAAGAAACTTTGAAGTCAGATCTGCTTTTGACTGAAGTCCCCGTAATGAGACCCAATAGACGGGTAGCCCTTGAGACTGGAGCGCGTGTCCCACTGCAATTGTAACTGATGTTTTTCCGAATCCAGGTGAACCCCAGATCGACACCAGTCGGGTAGATTCGGAAGTTACGTGTCCGATGATCTCTTCGACCTCGCTCTGTCGCCCAGTGAAATTAGGAACCATTGAGGGAAGAGGGGCTCTTATTGGCTTTATGTCTAGCATACATGGTGAAAGAAGGAAAGTTAAAATAATGAGGTATCATACGCAAAAATATATATAGTTGAACTTTATTAAAAGGGGTTGTCACTTTAACAAGTAATAAAAGATAGAAATTAAATTCTTTCAGTCAATAAACTCTGTTAATTTACCCATACAAAAACTGATGCTCCAGGAATCTGGAGGCCTTTAAAAAAAGGTTATGGCCAAAGGCCGTTTCTCTATAGAAGAAGATGTTTTCCCTTTTCACACATAAAAAAGCTCTGATCAAAGTTTAACTCTCCATGACTTAGATTATTTACTGTTTCTTAACAACCTGAATGCTGCTAAGTATACATTGGTCATTCGCCCTTTCCAATCGTTTTCGCGTTTTCTTACTGTTAGGAGAGGGAAAGACGAGAGAATCTAAGAACAAGGTAGTCTGAAACTTCTTCGAGTGGTTATTATAATTTACAAAATGTTATTGGATCGATTCGAATGTTCCGGTTGGAAAGTAAATGGTACACGACCTTTCTGGTCCCGTTTTCCCGGTCATAAGTTCCAAGGAGCCTTCGTCGCAAACGCCTAAATATGATAAACCGCAGTTGATAAAGTCTGCGAAGCAGCGTCCCCAAGATCCTTGTTCTGGGCCCTCAACGAATTCAACGAGTTACCGGAAATGCGTTACATTCCTTTCATATTGATTGGCAAATCGACAATAGGGCCGTTTATACTAGAGAAAATAAGCCGCTGTTTACTCTGGCCACGGCTTATATAAGACGCCAACACCCCATATAAACGGTACAAAATCTACGTTCACGGCTTATTCAACCCACGGCCAGTTCAAGCCGCGGCTTATCCCGGCCGAGGAGTTTTGGGCTAGACTTACCGCAGACGAGAACGTACTCGTATAAATCGACTGAAACGTTGTCCGCTGTTTGCTGCAGCCATGAACGATTGCTGCGCATGCTCTGTTTTCAATTATATTCCAGAGCTTCACGGCCGAGAGACACACGCTGCAGTGGCGGGAAAATAACCTCCTGCACGAGAGAGCCAGAAATTTCGTCTTAACTCTACCTTATCATTCGCTGGAATATCTCTTTCAAACCACTCGATTGATCGCTGACAAATTTTTCGTCGAGGTTTCCACACAAGTTTCGCAACAGCCCGGCACTTATCTTATCGGAAATGTTAATTTGAAACGAAAAAGACCGAGTAAAATATGGCGATTTTCCTGACCAATTTTGCTCGCTCGAGCCATTGCTGCAAATTACACGAGGCACCAAAACAATCTACGTCATCATTGGACCGGTTTGGCCGAGTACTAAGCCGTGAACCATTTATACGAGTAGTTTGCGTCTTATGTAAGCTGTACTCGTATAAATGGTTCCCTTCGCGTCTTATGTAAGCCGCGGATTATTTTCTCTGGTATAAACGGCCCTAACAGAACAATCACATGACTTTTGGAGGGCATATAGTTTATTTGTGATTGTTTGACATGAAAGCATATTGCGGGCTGCAAATTCCATTGACAACCTGCAATTTGCTGTTTGGCCCGTGAAAAGGAGCGTTTTAGAGAGGACAGTTTATCATTTGGCCTAGTGTAGTGATAATAATGGCTTTTTAAACAGGCCATTCGTGGCTCGTACTCAAATCTGGGAGCAAAGGTGGGGGACCTGAAAAAGGATTTCGGCGCTGATTCGCAGACGGACTTAACTAGAGTTTAGTTTCGTCTGTGGCGCAGGCTAGTTCAAAGCGGAAAATATTTGATATCAGTTGCATACACAGGCTTTCGTGGATATTTCTCGTTAAATGGGGATGAGTTATTGTATAATTGTATATATATGTGAGTCCGAACTGAATTTACCGATCTTGAAATTTGCACGACATTTAATTTGCCCAAACCGATACTGACCGGTTTCTGAGACTGGTCCAAAATTTTCAGTGTTTCAAGTTTCGAGTATAGGCGATTATTCAATCTTTATTATATGAATGAAGATCATCGCAGTTATATACGCAGTTTTTGCAGTTGCGCAAAGAAAGCCTGGAAAAAAATTCAGGCTCGTACGGGATTCGAACCCTCTTCGATACCGATGCAGCGCTCTACCAATTAAGCTAACAAGCCAACTGGGAGCAGGTGGTTGAATTGTTTCGTTATAAACCCGTGAAAGGATGACGATGAAGTTATGAATACATGAAAATCATATATGTGAACTGCGGAGTGAAGAATTATATGAAGGAAGATCATCGCAGTTATATACGCAACTTTTGCAGTTGCGAAAAGAAAGCCTGAAAAAAAAATCTATCTTTATTTATTCAATCTTTCTTACCTGAATTGTTAGGTTGATAATAACGTTCGTTTTGTACTACTTTTAACTCCTCGATCTTTTTTTCCAACCTAGTGATGTCTTCTTTGCTAGCAGTATTCACTTCGACTTTTTGCT
>NC_133207.1:1830117-1982617 GCF_958299795.1 Porites lutea | reverse complement strand
CCGAATTCTGTACTCTGGCTAAAAATGAACCGGATGAGAGATTGGGCATGAGTCTGATAGAACGGTATTTTTGACCAGCGGCTTGAAAGCCCTGCATTAAACCTCGAGTCCACCCCTCATCTTCCTCTTTCTCGTGGTCTGCCGCCATCTTGCAAAGGTTCGAAATTTAAGGAATAATTTTGCATCTGTACTCCTTTTTTCGTTACATTTAAGCAAAAATATTTTGTTTAATTTCTCATCGGTCGATTTTCTCTCCTACAGGAAATTTGAAGCGGAGCCACCATGCAGATTTTCGTTAAAACATTGACTGGAAAAACGATCACTTTAGAGGTTAGTGTAATTTATTTGGTGACACGTGCGTTCAGATTAAACGCTTTTACGACTGATTTAGTTTACGCAAACCAGAGGGAATGGCCCGTACCGATATTTTTAAAACGTTCCAGTAATGCTATGGCAAGGATGTTTTATTTCCGTACACATTTACGCTAACTTACTGGTATTAAGGCTAAAATGAAAAACTTTGAATGGTTAAATTTCCTTCCAACCCCATACATATAAAACTTATTATGCGTGCAGCAATTTCACACAAATAGTTAACATGAGTCGAAACATGTACGCATATTGAATGTATGGGGCTTTATGGAAGTCTTACCAGAATTTTATCTCAAGTTTACCCTGGCTGGGAGCAACTATGTTTGTAGGCTATTAAATCTCCCAATTTTAGGTTTCCCTTTTCAGATTGGTGATCAAGTCTCACTCATTATCTCTAATCAAGGCAAACTTACTTGTTCTTTAAACTTTATACTTATATGTGCCCCTCTTTCTATCTAAAACTTATCTTTCTTGTTCTTTAAACACTTGTCATGGCTTGCGAGCGACCGAGCAACTTACCTTGCAAGATGGCTGTATACTCTGCATCTGCTATCCACCAATGTTTTGTCTTTTCTGTCAACTTGATAATTATCAAGGACAGATCAAGAGGCACACACTGGACTGGCAGTGTATGCCAGGTCTTTTTTACATGTCTGTAGTTGCTTGGAATGTCTCTTTCATTGCTGACAAGTTGTACAAGTTATGACTTAATTTAACGAGCCAAAGGCCCAAACAGCCCGAGCTTATCCCGGTTTCATTAGCATGAAGCACCTAGGAGTATTGCTACTCCCCCCTGGTCGGGATGCTAGTCCATCGCAGGGTCAACCCCCAGCAGTATGTTGCTGGTACCCATTTATACACCTGGGTGAAGAGAGACAAAGTGGAGTAAAGTTACTTGCCTAAGGAAACATCGTGACGGGCAAGGCTTGCACCCCAGACCTCTAAATCCAGAGTTTGAGATGTTAACCACTCAGCCACACATGCCTCCACATGACTTGTATACTCTTATTTATTTTTTGTAGGTTGAACCTAGTGACTCAATTGAAAATGTAAAGACAAAGATTCAAGACAAAGAGGGTAGGTTGAACTCTGGTTTAATGTAAAATAATTTTTTAGCGATTTGACAAAAATATGTTGGTTGCATCATAAATGACTAGGCATTTAATAGGAACTCATATGGAAATCTTTGACTTATTCAGGTTCCCCTTCAAAATTACATTAACGTCTAGTACAGAACAATAATTGTTCTGTGTAAGATTGTAATCTAATTTTGCATTAAAAAAATTCACGTTTCAGGGCTTGAAATAATTTCCCGGCTGGCGCCAGTCAAGTTGTCTGTTCAAACCTATTTTTGCTCGGATACAAACCATTTTGGGCCAGACAAATGTCTTTCATCGAGCGTTATCTGATTGCAATTTACAGTAAAATACATGCGCACTATTATAAAAATACTTAATTACAACACTACACACACTCTCCGGAATTGGCAGTGACAACTTTATAGAGGACAAAGCAATAAGTTTTTAACACGCAACTCCTGGAAATTGAAAAACGACTGTTTCCGCCCCACTGCAAAGTGTTTCTGAAAGTTTGCACGGTCACAGATGGCAGATGGGGCTGTTTTTTGCCATAAACTTGCAAATTTACATGTACAGTACAGCTCAGAGATAACTGTCCACGTTAACGTGCTTCAAACTAGTTAGCAAGAAGTTTGTTGACGCGAGTCCATTAACGTAACACGCTTCAAAAATGGGCTTGCATTAGAACTGATTAGTATGTATGAGCTAGCGTATTGTTCCTGGTTTATTGTTGTCACAATAGCCGCAGCAAAAGGCTTAACATTGTCTACAAGACTTGGTGAAGACTGAAACAGGGTTTCAATTCTACACAGTAATCGACTGCTTGATTTCACAATACGAAGTAGAACGAAAGACGAACAAACACAAAATTACTTGAAGACTAAATTTTCAGTAATCCTCTAACTTTTCTCAGTCACAAAAAACTTTCTACTCTATAAAATAATAAAATCTACTCGGTGTTTAATTCTTGCGAGAAATTCCTGAACTATGCAAATTCAAGATACAGTATCAGTTGACAACTCCTCAGGAAATTTGCATCGATTTGCATGATTCGGATGATACTTTGCGTCAAAACATTAATAGAAAATATGTTTGAATGGCATTTTGCATCATTGAAATAGCAGAAGTCGTCAGTTCACCAGTTGAACTTTAAAACAATCGATGACTTTAGATCTGTCAAATCCACAATTAAAGGAAGTTTGTGTAAATAAATGTTCGATCAACGGTGTGTAAACAAAGTCTCAAGGCGCTTCTCGTTGCTTTTGTTCTTTTGGCTTGTCTTTCAAATTCAACTTGCCGATATATTTTTTTCAATTGCCTGTTTGTGAATGTCCATTGGCATTATCACAGTTGAATTTCTGGTCATCGTTGTCTATAGTCAGGGTGTTCTTTGTTGGAAACATTGCTTGTACCTGAATTGCTGTTTCGCGATTGGGAATAATATCTCAGTTTGATATTTCGCCCTTCGCTTTTTGTGAGACATGATTGTGTACATAAAAGTTTTGCTTTGAATATACATATAAAGCTTCAGAAAACTTCAGAAACCTCCAAGAGCCTCAGAGCTTTGAAAGTAATATATAGTCTCATGCAATGCAATCTGCTTTTGAAACATAGCACAATTTTTCGTCACGGTAGTTGCGGTCATAAGCTTGGCAATGAAACAGTTCATGCGTATCAAGTTCCATCGCAAATAAAAACTAGCCCAATTTTACCAGAGATTAACTCAAGCTTTGAAGAACGCGCTATATTTCCTAGTAGAATAAAAACCATTGTTTCTCGAAAGTTTTCAAGGATCAGGAATGCAATTTCAGAGCCAAAGATTGGTCATGTTACAGACAGACATGTTTGGTATAGCTGATAGCCAGATAAGCCCAGAATCGTTTGAGGTTACAAAATAGACATGCTGTTATTTATATACACTGTTTGGTTGCATTTAGAGCAGGCTTTTGAAACCATACTTAAAGAAATGAAGCTTTATATAGATCTCCTGGAAGAAACATTCGCTTTATAACTGTTATTAGTCTTGTTTTGAGCATACAGTCGCTTGCGCTGTCTTGTGTTAAAGCTGTGTGTCTATGTAAAATTATCGAGAAATCAGACTTGGGTGAATCTTTTGCTTTCTATCCTGCGAAACTCTATCCTCGACTTGATTCTTGACAGGCTAAGCTTGTTCTCGATTTTATATCTGTTATACATGTAGTTACCCAGAGTAGGGAAAACAAAGCAAAAACAATGAAGCATTAAACAGTGCATAACAAAAGTGAAGGCTAGTTTCAAAAACGCGCTTTCAAACCAGTTAACGATTTTGCGTTAATGCGAAAAAATGTGCATGTGTTTTGCGTGTCTGTTGGTCACTTATCTCTGAGCTGTACTGAATCTTGAAACTTCGTCACTGCAACTAGAAAATACCCCAAAACTACCAGGTGTTCTCAGACTATTATTGCTATAACTGGGCACTGGCCAGTGCACGATGTAAAAGCTTTGACATTGGCACATTTCTGAGCTCATTGTTGTTTAAAAGAGCAAATGATGATCTCTGATAAAAAACAATCTTGTGCAAGACAATACCAAGTCCAAACAAGATCGCAAAGCAAATGGGGGCTTTGAACACAAAGTCGCCAGTTCTAAAAAGGTAACATTTTAATTTATAAGTAGTCAATCTTTCTGTTGTTTTTGCACAAGCTAATGCTCAGCATTTCTCCCCTCCCCAAAAAAAGAAAAATTGGCGTGAAATTGTTGCTTTTTTAATGATCGTTCCGGCAAAATCGGCTGTTTTTTCCCGCAAATTTGTCTCTAAAAATCCCACGAATTTGATTTTTTTCTGCGACCTATCAGAGGCCCAGTGTTATGAACGGTTTACATCTTCTTGATCTGGTCTCCTTTTTCTCTCTTTCTGCCCCCACTTTTTTTCCTTCACGAACATCAATAATGTCCAATCTTGACCAATCATATTTTAAAAAAGTGAAGGACTGAATTACATTAGAAGCATAAAAGAGCGGACAAAATGTCCGGTCATGTAAGGATTTGACTGGACAAAACCTATTTTTGACCGGACATTGTCCGTTGACCGGCCGTTAATTCAAGCCCTGCATTTCTCTCAAACAGGTATCTTTGAAAACTTAGTCGCCTGAACATAAAATTTACTCATCCAAACAAACAGAAGCAAAGACCAAAATAAAGGACTCAATATGGATAATCATGCAAAAGCTTTTCTGAGATGTTTCCTAGTAGTTGTTTAAATGTGTTTTTCTATTTCTGTGAGAAACAATATTTTATGGTGATCGAATAATAAGATTATGGTTTGAAAGATGTACCCTTGTACAGTTAAACAATAGAAAATGTTTTCCATGTTTGCATAACCTGGTATAAACACACGAGGCGTGGGGAGAATTCGAGACAGTCATGTTCATTTTGGGTTTGCATAACTTTTAAGAATTCTCCTAACCCCTTGAGTGTTTATATCAGGCTACACAAATACAGGGAAAAAGTTTTCTTCTATTGTGTTTATCCAATCAGAGTGCACGTACTATCTTTGTTATTGTATAACTGCCAACTAAACAATTTACATCTCAATAATATAATCCCTGTTGGCTTATACATGTACTCCTTACAGAACTATAAATGTGTATTTTGTACTCTGTGATCTCAGTCCCAGATCCACTGGGTGACAGCACAACTAAGTTGACAATTGATGTTAATAATAGTATTGTGTTATTAGTATGCTGGACAAAACTCTTCTGGATTGATGTTTTACTATACAAAAATAAAATAAGCCAAGGAACCTTTAAAATATTTTTGTCCTTTAAACTTTATTAAATTCCACACATGGAAAATGTGATCACACAAGGGAGGACTTGCATTAAGGTGTATCCAAACGTGGTAACTAAATCACAAAGGTATGCAAAATCACCTGATTTCTAAGAAAAACAAATCAAATCTTTTTCACTGAAAACAAAGTGTTGTTGTGTTAGAATGTTGTCTCAAAATAAATCCTGCAGCGAAGACAACTCGGAGCACTATAATCCTTTCATACATTAGCAGTTTAGAGAGTCAAATATTCAAGTTATAATGCTACCACCAAAGGGCCACGAGGCGAATCGAACAGAGTTGTTTCAAGCTGCTGTGCAACAGAATGTGAGAAAATGGCAAGCTCCTTGGAGAAGAGCCGAGAATAAGGTCCCCCAACTATTCCAGAGGCTGAAATAGCAGTGTCTGAAATTCTTGGCCGACTACACTTTAACAAGGAAGCATTTTGTGGCTGGTTTTAAGCGCAAGCAACAGGCCACCATCTTCAAAACAGGTCAAAGACAGATCTATTGGCAAGAAGATGGAGTTTTGAGATGATGAAAGTCGGAAGAAGGTGCCGTATTTCAGTGGTGAAATAACTTGTAGACTGTAAATAAGTTTTTCTTCCATTTTCTGGTTGAGTGCTTTTCAAAACATCCACCAACATGTCATGGTGACACTTTGTTATGTGATTCCTTTTTCTTAGAAATCACGTGATTTTGCATACATGTACCTTTATGATTTTGTTACTAAGTTTGGATATGCTGTAATGCAAGTCCTCCTTGCAAGGTCAACATGAAAATATTTTTCCATGTGTGAAATTTACAATAACATCACATCAATCCAGATCCAGAACAGTTTTGTCCAGCGTACTAATGATATTGTGTTGTTCTATATACAACAAGACTTTCATTAAAAATTTACCCTTTTCCTTGTCAGGTATTCCTCCTGATCAGCAGAGATTGATTTTTGCTGGCAAACAGCTTGAGGATGGAAGAACACTCAGTGATTATAACATCCAGAAAGAGTCAACCCTGCATCTTGTCCTTCGCCTGAGGGGAGGGGGTAAGAAAAGAAAGAAGAAGAACTACACTACCCCCAAGAAAATCAAGCATAAGAAGAAGAAGGTGGGTGAGATGCTCTGTTTAAGATGGAAGTGCCATGTTTTCAGTGATTGCACATTTGTCATCTAAAGTTGTTCATAGTCTTATACTTTAGAAAGCAGGGTTCTCATTAAGTTTTGAAGTAGACAGGTAGGATGTAAATGTAGGCAGTGTGGCAATCAAGTGCTGTAGGCGATTTGAGGCTTTCAGGGCCTCACTTTTCCCATGTTCTTCCAACAGTAGATGGCTCAGACCTCAAGGTAGCCGGTTTTCAGCCGGTTGCTGGCACTTAATGAGAACCCTGGGAAAGTATCAGATATGGTTGGCCCAGGTTCATGCAGCTTAAATCTGCTATGTGATGACCGGGACCCACAACTTAACTTCACTAACTTGTCTTCTCTAAGAGCAGAAGTTACTGAAAATTGTGACAAACCTAAAAACGCACATGAAAAACTATTGTGAGCTTCATGTGGGGTGAAGGTTTATGCTCCAGAAATTCCAGGGGTTTTTTGTTATTGTTGTTGTTTTTACATGCTTCTCCTTTTTTAAAAAAGTACCTGGAGGATCATTTTAATAACAAAACAGACTAAAGTGCAATCCCTTTTAGATAACATGTCCGGATATGTGATCATACTTTCTGCATTATTACCACATGCAATAAATTCTATAAAAAGCAGTGTGAAAAAGGCAGTTTCTGATCATAAACCTCAAGGGGTAAACGTGATGTTTCCTTCCACCTTTAGGTCAAGCTGGCAGTGCTGAAATACTACAAAGTTAATGAAAACGGCAAGATCCTCCGCCTGCGGCGAGAATGCCCAGGGGATTCTTGTGGGGCCGGTGTTTTCATGGCCAACCACTTTGACCGCCAATACTGTGGCAAATGTTGCCTCACCTATGTGTATAGCAAACCTAAAGATGAAGGCAAACAAAAATAATTTGAAATAAAGTAGCTGTGAACTTTCCAGTCTTCTTTTGCTATAGTTTCTTGTTGGGTTTGAGGGTTGTGCAGGTGACTTGTTACTACATAGTTATTGAAAATGGAAAGATCCTCCGCCTGCTGCGAGAATGCCCAGGGGATTCTTGTGGGGCTGGTGTTTTCATGGTTAAACTACTATGTAGCAAAGCAAACTTGTTCCCGGGCCCTCTCTTCTCTCTATTCCTTGGAGCCCTGGGAATGAGGGGATGTTTGCAGCACCAGATTTTTGTGTGTGGAAATTTTGACTATTTCTCTTTCACTCTAAATGTGAGAAATAGTACAAAAGTGCCGGTGCTTTTTTTTGTTTGTTCGGGTGCATTCGCTTGCAAAATCCGGAATTAAATAATTGTGAAATTCTGACTTTATAGGTTTCTTAATCAAACGTAAAATCCAAAATGGATTTCATGCCTGGATCTCCTTATTGGAACCCATGTTTCAGACGGATTTTGATTGGGTAAACTTTGTCTGTGGATTGTTTTTTCCTGAGTGACAAAGTCGACAAAGCAAAACGGACTTAAAAAAAGTCTTTAAGTCAAGGGCATCCTTCAGAAATAAAGGTTTGTTGCAAGCAAGTTAATTACCACTGAGATCTTAGCAAAGATGATCTGTGGGTTCGAATATTTTCATCGCATTGTTTGTTAAAAAGGGAACTTTTTGTGCCTTTTTTTCTACCTTCACCCTTTTATCTGCATCCGTGAGAACATTTCTGGCAAGGCACTGCAGAAGTGCCTACCAGGGTTACCTAAAGTTAAACCAAAAGAACAAAAGCGCTTGGCACTTTCTACCTGCCAAACTATATTGGGTGTGTAGATGCAAATATACCCGAGTTTTCCTTGAAATGAAAAATACCATTGCTTTACCTATGTTTAGATCTTAACTGTATAACCCTTATGTCGTAACGCATTTCTCAATCGGGATGTATATTCCATGGGTTTTGGTAAATTTTCACGAGGCCAGTAAATCAAGGACACGATAAAAATTTAAACAGATACGTGTGTGATTGTTTTATTGAAGTTTACTTAGCCTGGGACCAGGCCCCGCAGTGGGGGAAACGCGAAACCTGGTACCAATCTAGAGTTTACTGTAATCGCTGTTTCCTATGAATCTTTTTTTCATAACGGCGACGTAATGTATTTAATGTAAAAGTATTCGTATTTGAACTAAGACTCTTCCAGTTAAAGCTGAAATGTGTATTATCGTTCCTTCTGACGAGATATGTAATGATAAATTATCTTACTTTCATTTAAGAGCGTATTGCGAATCCCATAGTAAATACATCCTTGTTTTACTGAAATATGCTTTTATTACCTGCCCTCTTGTACTAAGTCCTGCCCGCAGACATATTCCCTTATAAAGTCTGTACTCTTTCAAAAAAAAAAAACCGATAGCTGAGAATTGCTTTATTTTATCTGAAAGCTCTAAAATATATTGAAAAAAAAGGTTTCCAGGCAGAATCACATTAAAAGTCTTCCTCTTTGACGTCCATAGCCTTGCCTCCCACGCCGACGTTCTTAGAATTTCGTCACGCGTTCCTGTAAGGGAGGATTGCGTGACGAGCCAAAAGAAAGTCTGCGTGAAGTCTCTGATGCCGATGCTATGAGATATCTACATAAAGAATAAAGGGTGGGCAGAAATCATGAGGCTATGATAGAATTCTTGTTCCCAGCCACTGCTTATTTTGATTAAGTAATGAGGTTATTGAAGATGCTGGGTTAGCCACCCCCCCCCCCCCCCCCCCCCCACTTTCTTAGGGTTCGTCATGCACGGACGCGTGACGAACGCGGGGAAGGCTAATGCTGGGTAGGACGACTGAGCGCTAAGAGTAATTCCACTGTTCGCCTGGACCTTCCCTTGATGCAATGCGTTCTTATTTAATTAAATTTGTCCCAAACACAACTTTCAGTGACCCGCAAAGAGCTCCAAGTTAGAAACTGTTGAATGGCATACATCAGGGTACATTTGAAAGCGTCTTTTAAAAAGGTTGGATCCATACGTATACATTGCTCGTAGCCCAGGTATTTTTTTATTATAAACGACACTAAAGTAATGATTTTTCAGTGTGTTTGTTTTACTAGAGCTATACGGTCGTTACTCGGCCAACCTCGGACAAATTCATGGCTGAATGATACAGCGGGAAGAATTTTCCCTTCAAAGGGTCTAGACCTAGACGCTGCATTTTCAAGCTGGAGTGCATCTCGTTGATGGTGTACTTGAGTTTCTCCGTGAAACGAGAACTGCTTGAAAGCGCACTGCTGTGCTTTCTTCTCGGGCGGGGCGAATCCAAAGCCGACATTTTGAAGAACCAAGGATGTCTTACAGCTTCTAAAGCCGTGATTCGCTGTGATGTATGTACAGTTAGCATGGATTTGACAAGGTCTTTGCATGATCGAGAAACTTTGTTCCACACTGGGGTGGATAAACTATACTGACCCCGAACAGCAGCTAATAACATTTTCTCACTGTTATCGTTCCAAAATGGCGGATAGCCCGCCACCAACAAATGAAGCAGTACGCCACAGGACCAAATATCCACAGGACAACCAATAGGGTTGTCCAGAATCGTTTCTGGCGCCAAAAACATGGGCGCGCCACGTGCAGGGCAGCATATGACGTTTGAGTGACGCGGAAGCGTAAAAGCGAATCCGAAATCGCATAGCTTTACAACAACCTGTGGAGTAGATTTCTCTGTCGCAGATGAAACGTGTTTGATAAGTATGTTGTCAGGTTTGACATCTCGGTGAACGATGCGTTTTTTGTGGAGGTACACTAAGGCTTCCAGAACCTATGGGAAAAGTACAAAAATTCAAAAAATTCTAAAGCTACCTTGGAAGTAACTGATACTGTTACCTAAAAGAAACTGACGACATTAACAAACGCCTGGAAAAAAATTATGTTTGTGTTCTGTTTCAAAATATCACCGGCTTTAGTTTTGCTTAAGCAAATTAGTCACAGTGTCCCTGAAATATTATTGTCATAGGGCATCCAGTTAAAACGCTAGAGAATCACGACTTAGTAATATTTTTAAAAAACTGACGCTAGGAAACAATAAGTAAGTAAATTACGTGAATATGTTGATATTGGATAGATCGTTACATCTTTACAGGTAACAACCAAACAAACTCCCCCCGACTTAGGAGCAAGTTGACTCTCTGTGCACATTAAAGCGTACTCAATTTCGAGAGTGCAGCTCGAAGAGGATAAAGGTACCAAAGGACTGGTATACGCATATAAGTTCATGCTTATCGCGAGGCAATCTCAACCCGATAGCCCGGATGGGAAAATGGCGCGTTTTGGCTTTTGCGCGGCTCCATCCTTGATTTGGGGGTAGGGGTGGAGGGGGGATGGGAATTTGCTGTTCCATTTTATTCTGTCCAAGAGTCCAAGATTGCAACTTTAGGCGCGTCACTATGCGCATGACCAAAAATGAGCTCTTCTTGGGGACAAGAACTGACTCTCAGTCGGACATTTTGAAACAGAAAGTATAATTATATTCGTGCCACCATTTTAAACTATTAACTACCCTAATAAATCAATTAGGCAAGCTCGCCTGTGACAGTGCCGTCAAGCGTTTAAGAAGGGCGAAAAGTCTCCATGTATTATTCATTTAACAGTGCAGTTTAATGAGGGTACATCAGTCGCCTTACCGAGAGTTAATTCAGTTTATTTTCTCCGATTTCTGCTTCCTTTATGAGTCAGGCTGTGGGGAAAAATCCGGAAGTATGACCGTCTTCATTTTCACAATTTGATCCCCGGTGACAAAGCATACATACCTACTGTTCCGTACGTTAAAAACCCCGAAGTGTTGTACCGGTTTTCAACAGGTTTTAGTGAGGCAAGAGAGAAATACGCTCTTGAGCGGGGACATGAGAGAGGGCATGCAGGAATCATAGTTATCTCTTTAGGAAAGACCACCATGAGCGACGCGTGCCTAGAATCCCAATTAACCATAAATTTTGATAAAATGTAGAAACCGTTAGCGGAAGATAGATAAAGTATCCACAAAGTATTATGTCTCAGATGCGTCGTTAATCCGTCTATAAGCTACACCGGAATCGTGACGCAATCTGTGTCATGCGCCACAAAACGTGCGTTTGCTTCTCACAAGAAAGTTGCCAGTTCTTGTTTACTTCACTGGAACGCGATCTTACAAATTATGGAACGGATCGATGTCATTGAGATGTTTTTTTTTTTTATGCGAGTTACCGATTTAAAAACTGAAAGCTGGCCTACCACCCCTGACTGAAAAACGCCTTGAAAACTCGTGGCAAGAGATGATTTAGCTCAGTAGATTGATCAGAAAGACGAGTTCCTTTTTTGTCAGTATCTGCAAATCTCTACTATATAAAGCATGGAGAAGTATGAGGTCATCAAGTTAATTACCCCATGGAACTTATCAATTCAATTGAAATATATGCCATTTACTTAGCGGCAAACACTGACAAGATACGTTGTGGTAAAGCAAATATACCCTTGGTATCTAGCCTTCGTAGCAAGCGTTTCCGTTTGGTTTCGGAGCAAAGAAATACCGATTTTGGCCGAGCGAGAAATGAAACGAGAGCACCATTTTTCGCGCAGTCTTTGACTCTCGTTCCTCGTTCTTTGCTCCTAAACCGCACGCAAACGCTTGCTACGCAGGCTATTGGTATCTTGCCCAGTGTGGTATTTTTATCTGTGTCATTTCGAGTGGCTTTGTTGTTTTATGGAATGTTTAGAATTAATCTCTGAATTGCCTATCGACAGATGAATAAAAAAGATACACTACGATCTCCAAAACAGAAGATTCCAAGCGCGACTTAAATCGGGTTATTTTCCCGAATACTACGCCTTAGATGAATCTTTTCACGTCGCCTTTAAGTATCTTAGCCGACTTCAGTCAAGTAGCGAGTCAGTAAGGATCACGGTACATATTTGTCATAGCCAAGCGATCTGATAAATTTTCCGCTCTGTATTGTTTAATTTTGCCATCTCCAGAAAAAGGAACTTTGAGAGGGTTAAAGTATGAGACTAGAATTTTAAAGCAAACCGCCAAGCAAATGCATTGTAAGTGAATGTGCATACAAATAAAAAGACACGTTATACAAAGATGCTAGTATTGACCCGCAGATTCCTGCTAAATCAATCCACGTGCAAAGCGTTACGGCCTCTTCTTCTCTTTTGATTCTACAGTAATTTTTTTGGGTAAAATTTGAAGGCAAAAAGAAAAACCTAAATCAATTTTTTTAAAAATTCTTTTCTAAGGATGAAAATTTGCAAAGTGGTTTTAATACATACAGCACTTCAAATGTCTCTAATTGAAAATGTTTAGCCTGAGAAAACGTAACCGGTCAGTTTTTTCCATGCCGTCAGATCGTTCCACTCTATTGTGAGATCGTTCCACAGAAAGTCAGATCGTTCCAAAGATAAAAAGTCATGTAAAGTTTTCTAAATTTGTCAAGTCAAATCTGAGTGTAAGCCCTGAGCATAGTTAGTAGGTCACCTTGGAACTATGTTCTGAGCGCTGAGAAGAGTGGCCTGTTTTCTCAGAGAAAATATGTTCTGAAATGTTATTTATCAGTCAGATAATCTCACCTGTTTCATAATATTTGCGGCATCCTTTTCGCTGTACTTCTGTCTTTGCATCATGTGATTAAGAAGGCTTCCTCCATCCACAAACTCCAACACAAAGTACAGATAGGATCCCGTAGTAAAAGAAGCGTATAATCGCACGATATTTTCGTGAATGACATCCGACCACACTTCAATTTCCCGTTGAACAGCACTCTCGTCATATTCCTTATGCCTTGTGTAGAACTCCTTCAGCGCGAACACAGTTTGTGACTTGGTTTCCACGCATCTATACACCTGAGCGAAAGACCCCTCGCCCAGCAATTCTTGGATTCTAAAATCTTCTTGGTCATCATCGGCGAACGAGATCTCGTACATGATGGTCAGTGACCTTTCGGGTTGAAGACGTGGACGCGCTGCAAGTGTGCGGTTTTTGCTTCTGACAAACGAGGTGCAAATTACGACTGCTTTGTGATCGAAGAACACGCAAAAAGTTGTTTGGATTACATCTATAAATACAAACAAACATAAAATTACGTCAAAATTAGTAGTCCTCCTTTGAGCGGGCCGACATACACCTGATATTGGATGTAACAATTAATTGCCTTTTGTAAAGATACTAGCTGATGAGTTATCATATATATAAGTACTCGTGGAGAGCGAAAACGAAACCCAAATTCCTGCTGATTTGTCAACAAACCCTCAGAAGTGTTACGCGGCAAAAAAGAAAACAGGTTCTCTGAATGAAAACTAGGCGATTGTCACGGATTTTTCTGTTTCGATTGTCGCATTGTAATCCTTAAGGCGTTACTCACTCTTTCGTTTATGCGTTATTAGTGCAATTTAAGTAAACAGAGATAAAATTGCCGAGCAGTCGAAAGTTTTAGCACCACGAGTGAAGTAAAGAAGCTTGAGGAAAGTGGTTTTTTGACGTGCATTCCTGAAGTGACGCTTTGTTCCCTTGTCTGTTGTATTGAGAAGCACCTTGAAGCTTTTTTCATCTTCGCATCACATTGTGTAATCTTGAGCTGATTTGCAAAGAGCAAGAAAATCGCAGTTGGCCTCGCAGAAAAATGCAAGATTCCAGCTACGTCAGCCTTAAATGAATCTCGCAACTTGAGTTAACTAAAATTAGGTTTTCTCCATTCGCTTTTTTGAACTCTTGAGACGATGGATATAGCAAAATTAATGATTTATTTACTTGTTAAACAAAGCCGCAAAGTTGCTTTGAGGCGGACGTGAAGATAATTAAATGGATCGTTTTATTTGATTTTCGAGCCCTCTTTTCGTCCGGCCGGCCGAGCAACTCTTTCTTTCTCAGAAAAAGGAACTGAAATTAATTTCAGGCTGACTGAAAAACCACTTTGAAAATGAAATAAACGAATAAAGGGAAAACGTTGAACCGGTTGTCTTTTGAATCCACTTTCAAAATTCATTTACATAGCTCAAAGAAGCCCGCTAATAAAGCCTCTTGAGGAAAAAGACTTCATTTCTATACTTATTCCAGATGGTCTAAGTCATGAAATGACCATGGACCTAACTTCAAGGTTTGGAAAATTTACGGTTGTACACTTTAGTAAGACGGAGGCGACTAAATGGCGGCAGAAAATACATAGAAACTATTGTAATGATACCTTGCGTAATTAATGTTCTTATTGTCCCGTGGACCCACGCTTTTAAAACAATACGTGCCTGGCGACTCGAGGTTGAATTCGCGGCTATAAAAGTGTTTAAAACCGGCATTGTTAAATGATAATGGAAGTAATCCTTAGAGAGCATTGTCCGTGCTTGCTCAATTAGAGATAAAGTGAGCACGTTCTGGTCCTTTATCGGATATTATTACCTCAAGAATAGTTCTCTTGAATTGTGTACGTATAGGAACGATATAACCCTATGATCGAAGACTTGCGATCAGAAAGAAAAAATACTGTAACCTGTATTTACCCTCGGCAGTATTTACAGCACAAATGGCCTGAATAATTAAACTTGAGTTCCGGAAATAATAAGAAAGTTAAAAAAGGCAAACCAGCAAGCTAAATATCGAACCTCCGGCTTCGGGACTGACCGAGAACAAACAAGCTAGGAGTCAGGCCAGAGTTGGTTTACGGGCCCGAGGCTTTCCGACTGTAAAATCCATGTGCGACCACGCTGCCTATCAGATTTATACACTGTATATACAAGTATGTGCGTCCCCGTCGGCTTACTCGAAACTCCTTAAGCCATTACAATGACAGAAAAAGAGGAGTAAAACTATCCAAAGCCTTCTTTGCAATTCTTTTGCGTAAACTAGTCACTGGCGCTCTTTTGTATTGTGAGTACAACTTCCTGGGTTTCGGGCCATGAACGGTAACCACTGACGTCACAGGTGGTACAAGGGATTGTGCGGTTCGGAAGTAGGAGTAAGACTCGTGTAAGAACCTTTTAGAATAAAGAAGATCTCGGTATTTTTGTTTTCCAAACTATGCTTCTAGTTTTCATCTAGTTTTGCACGATAGTCACCATCGCGAATAAAATCCCACGGAATACACTTCTAGAAGTGACTAATATAAAACATCTCCATGTAGCCAGCCTTATGTTGGAGATAAGGCTACACAAGAGACCATAAAGGGGTTTTTGTCTCTTGGGCTGCAAGGTAAGGTAAAGCCTTTATTTAAAGAGGGTAACCAGGTGACAGTTATGATAAAACTATAAAACATAAAATCGAAACATAAAATCAAATAGTAAAATAATTTTACAATGTCATTATATATAAAAAAAGATAAGACTGAATTAACATTAATAGACAATTAAAAACAAACAAATTAGTATTTAAAAACTAACTAGAGTGTAATTTAAAAATTTTAACTATTTAAACAACTATTAACTATCTAGACTAAAACAAGTAAAAGTTAAATGAACATTTTACTCATTTTATTATTTTACAGACTTGTTATAAGAGGTTATATGAGGCTACTTTAAATATTTAAAAGATATTCAAAATTTCGTGTCTCTCTTTGCTTAGTAATTATGTTCGTATACAATTTCGTTTTAAAGGATTTAACACTTTTTCCCTTCTTAACGTCAACGGACAGTTCATTCCAATTTCTAATCATTCTCACGCTAAAAGTGTTGCTAAAGTTAAATGGGACCTGGAGAAAATTTAGTAAAACTGAAATAATGGTATAATTTACGACAATATACGACTGGGGTAATTGTTTTCAGACTCTAAAACAAAGCTAGTAGTTCGGGAATTACACTTTTTGTTTTATTAAATTGTCTCAATTGACCCCCTGGCTTGGCTACGAGCTACACCAACTGAAAACCGTAAGCTTCGTTGCACTCTAACTTCTCTGATTCTTGTGGCACATTTAAGGACCCAAGCTACTGTTCGTCAAGAGTAGGAAACTTAACCGCGGTCTATGTGATGTGTGAACATTTATTTAAGAGGTTGATAGTCAATTGAAATTCAAGTCCTGTGTCTCCCTGTTGATTCACGGTGACGAATACAAATAAACTAAACTAAACTAAGAATGTTTTCTGCGATATGACGTCGGCCAGCAATTAAAGTAATCTTAGTAAAAGGGCAATCTTTTTAAGTCCCGATCCGTTTCTAGGCTTGTACGTCGCAATCTTCTTTTATTTCTTATCGTACATTCCAGTTGAGAAATTCCCTATCGTCCAATCTTTATACATGACTTCTATTCTAATGACTTTTTCATGTTTATCCAGAACGATGCTGCCCTAATCTCCATTATCCTTTTATCTCGATCAGTTCATTGTTTTGGACAAAACCGATATTCATGGCCTTAGATTAAACTCAGAACATTAAAAGATTTAATATTCACGAATATAAACAAAGTTTGTTTTTGTTTGCCGCATGTGGGATGCTGATATAATGAAAGCTCAAAATGTCGGTTTTCTTTTGTTCACCTTTTTATAGACTTTTGTAGTTATCACTCATTTTACGCTGAGAAATTTAAAGCAACATTTTAAGATATTTACAACCTGAAAGGGGGGAGCAGTCGTCCAGAGGAATTCTTCTAGACGAAGTTAATTCCCTCTCCTAAAGTCTCTATGATACAACTTAGGATGTAACTGATGATAAAATTTCTTCAGTAGAGGCCGAGGAAACTTTCTTTGCATGGAGGTTGCAGGTTATGGACAGTCCACAGCCTTTCAGTCTTTGCTGAACGCAAAAGTACTGAAAGAACGCGATAAATTCAAATCAGCGAATAACATAAAATATACATAACTCATAGTCTCAATAAAGATTGACAGAAAGGTTGATGGTCTAACAACATCAGCGCTGGACTATCTCTGACTCGACCACAAGTTTTTAGATGAAAAGGCCTTAAACTTTCAGGTCATTGTACTTCCGCGAGCGCTCTCTCCCGTGGGGGAACATGTACAGTGAATCGAGTTTTTCACATTTGTTCATATCATTGAGATAAGTGCAGTGGACGATTCGCTTGTGTTCTAACCAACCTACTCTTAGTAGCCGAGAAGAGCCGTTTCAATTGAATGACTTCGACTTCCGTCAAGTGCCTTGTGCGCCGACTGAACATGATCACCGCATTGGCAAAACTGTGCCCGTGACGTGCAAGGCAAAAATGCTGTAAATGCCTTCGGCTCGTGTCTTTCTAAATTATCGCAATATGTTATTTGCTTTACAAAATGAGGTGTTCTTCTAATAATTCATTCAAGTTGTTCAGCCAATACAACGCTCAATCATGCAACGCCACAACTTCGCAAAATCGTTCAAAAAACATGTTATGAGGAAGTTTTTTTCTCCTTTATATATCATCTTATATTATATTTACCACATCGGGAATGCTGCTCTCAAAGCCGACACAATGTTCCAAATTTCACGTTCATTTACCGTAAGAGTACATAAATGAATTATTGGCGGTCATGCAATCATTCAGAGGCCCCACACACTTACACGATTTCTCAGTTTGGTTGTGTAGGGTTTAAAACGGTCCATTTAAAAGTCTCGATTGGATCAGCTTTAATCACCGAGAAAAAGTGCTGCTTTGGGTTCCGTAAGGAGATCTTTCGCAATGACCTCGGTGTGTGTTACTCAGTCAAGTTTTTCCCGTGTCTTCCGGCACGGAGAGCTAATAAAAGGCTTATTAGCTTACCTTACTGAGATACTGCAACATGTAAACCACTGAGCTCGTTATCATATGCAAAAGTTCCAAACTCAGTCCAATTTAAGGGTGTTTCGACAGTCGTATTCTTCATACGGGGTTGATACAAATTTAGTTGTCCGAAACCCCGAATGAAATTACCATTTGTTTGCAAAAATAAGTTCCACTGTTAATTAAAGAGGCATTGGACAATACTGTCAGCAGATTAAGGGATCTATTTCATTGTTCGCTCTAAGGAAACATACCCTTGATATTTTATGCATTAGCATTTGTGATTAATTATCTTGATGATTGCAACATAAAGGCGAGAAAGAGAAAAACTAGTCTTATCAAATTATAATTCCTTGAACACCCAAATAAAGATTAATGACAGTTACCACTACAGAAGACTGCACTTAACTAGACGCGAACCCACCACTTCTCTCTTATTTAAAACAATGTATGTTTAATTGCGTTGTCGGGTAACGGCTCTAACCGTTAATCAGTCTGCGAAAGCAATCCACTTAAATAAAAACTGACGACCCGTATAAAGTGAAAGCCTTTCAAGATATTTTGTTGACAACTGGTTTCGGCTGCTGTCTACAATAGATAGGTCTCAGAGGTGTTCAATTCATGACACCTATCAAGCAAGCTGTTTTCTTAGCCCCATCTTTATCTTAGTAAAATAGATCTAGTTATTCCAACGATGTTGGAGACAAACGAATCATGCTGCGCGGAAACTTGACTATGAATAGCTTCTCATGCGAGTAGGAGATGATATCACATTGTTAGCCTAAGGCGTGAAAGCCAACCCTACGACCGTGTAATGTTTAATTTGGCACTAAATTGGCTATGCTTTAGCCTCCTTCGCAGGTATCACTGTCCCGTTTAAGAAAAAGGGTGGAAAATTGGGACAGAATGGGGAGTGACTCCTCCTCTTTTCTCCTTTCCTCTTTCTCAGTCCTCAAGTCAGTGTAACCGTTGCAGAAGGAGTGGCCCCATGCTTGATCTGTGAGGTTCTTCTTATCAGGAAGCGCTGGTCTAGTGCTTAAGCCAGGGTAAGTGAAGGACTGAGAGCTGAACTTTTGTGCTTCAAACAACGGCAGCATAAAAATTCTCCAGTTCATTGAATGGCAGTCATTACAGTCGAATCTCTTCGTAAGGATGCCTCTCTATTACAGACAATCACGATTCTTGAGAGCAATTTAAATACCAACTTCTCACATTCCCCACCTCTATAGACCTCTATAGTACGAGCACCTCCCAGGTTCTGTAATAAGGGCAATTGGCTTCAACGTAGAAGATTCTGGAAGTCTGCAGACCCACCCTTGCCCTAACTTAACAATAACTTCTTACTTTGCACAAAATCTTGGGTTGAGGGAGGAGTAGGTGAGCACTTCCTTATGAACTTACACTGACCTCCTTAACAAACTACCAAAGAACACCGCTCTTTTTTTCGCTTCCAAAACTCTTTTAAGAGAGGTTCAAGATACAAAGTTCAGAACCAACACAAAAGTGGTTATATTTGATATACATTTAATGACGAGTAAAATATGCTATTTTTAAAACACTCTGTAGAAAGCATCAAATTCTTCCTAAGACTTTTCGTCATTAATAAAAAACCCTTTTACTTTACAACTATGATTTAGTAATAAAATTCAAAGGTTATAGCTTTGTCTTTGTGAAACGAACAGATGTCAACTCCTTTAAATATAGTACTTTATTTTATAACCCTATCTCCCACCCTCCCCTACCCTTCCCCCTCTATCCTAGATTATGTCCATTCTGCGCCTGTCGTCTCGTCAATTAAATCATTTTTTTGGTGCACTTTGTTGAATTGTGTGCGGCGTGATAACGTTTTCTTCTACCGCAATGTTCTTGCTTTGACCCTAAAGAGACAAAAGAAGGGGCTTCAGTCGTTTGTGACTAGTAGGGAAGTTAAGCAGCGAAGTTTTTGAGAGACGCATGTCAACCAGAAGTGGACTTTTTGCACACTTCAGCCGTGATTTTGAACAAACGTTTGGGCAAATCGTCCCTAAATGAGTAAAGAACCTTAGCCATATAAATTTGGCAGCGTCAAGGCATTATAAAAGAGAAAAAAAGCTCACTTCTGGTTGAAGTACGTTGCTCAAAACGTTGCTGCTTAAGCTTCCCTTTTAACTCAACGCGTACACAATCACGTGAGGCTACTCACCTTAGCATCCGGGAAATCTAGGTCCCAGATCCTTGTGAAACCATCGGCAGAACATGAGACCACTCTATGTGGGAGGGCCTGGAAAAGAAGAGAAATAGAATCAAGTTAGTCTCTTGTGATCGAGGATAGGAGTCTGCAGCTACTACTAACTGCAGCCGCTACAGTGGCAGTAATGCGCTGAGACAACATGTTTTGAGAACGTTTAATCCTAACAGCAAGGGATACCATTCATGCCAGGGCGGTTCCACGGAACAGTTTGTTTTTAGAACGATTTTGGCGCGAATTTAGACCCACGAGCCAATGCGCAAAACCCGCAGAACTGAAAAATGGTATTGGTGACCTTTTAATGACGTTTATTTTTCCTTTTGATATACTTCGAATGCGCTGATAGACGGAGTGGAGCTTCCATTACCGCTGGAAAAAGTGCTCTAAAATCAGGAGCCTATTATTCAAGAGAAAATAGTCTGTGAAAAACATTGACGTACCTTAACACAGAAAACTGGGCCTCTATGTCCCTGTAAGGACCTCAGGCACGTAAAGGTGCTAATGTCCCACTCCTTCAATAAATAGTCGCTGTTTATGAAAAAATGCACACAGAGTAACTTGAGGTACTTTAAACACAGGCCGCCCAATTTCGAAATATAAATGTCCATTCATACGGTGTACAGGTTACCCAGCAGTCAAAATATAAGGTAGCCTGTGTCCAACCGCCCCCTGCCCCTTAGGGGAGGGGGTGAATGGTCACAAGCTAAATATAGATAATGATTTAAAGGGAGAAAGCATTAACAAAAATTTCTTCTTATGGGTTGGCTTACCCTCCCGATGAGAAGAAATGTTGATATTCGTTGTAAGCAAGCGAGTGGACTGGACCCTCGTGAGCCTGAATAGCAACCTGGCATTCTCCAGTTTCCAGGTCCCAGAAAAAGATCATGCCGTCCGCGGAACCACTAAACACCAGGTTACTAAGCACCTGAGACAACAACATACAGATCACATTAACAAGAAAGCTGGCTTATCCAATAGCAATAAACAGTCTAAAAAACCATCAAAATAACAGCTAAAAAATAAGGAAGGACGCAAAAGAAATACATTTGAGCTATACTGAGCTGGAACGGATGATTTTATTTGCAAGAAGAGTTAAGCGGATTGTCCTTCGGCAAAAACTTTGGCCCAACTCACTTTGGACAAACGCCGATCTCTGGTTGGCCCAAAAAACGAAACCCTCTCTCCACAAAGGAAGTGCTTTGCGTTCGGCCGGAGAACGCTACATTTGCTTATAACGAAAGTACTGCTCTTCTGAGAGGTTAACAATTCAAAGTAAGAGACTAGGGGATCGTGTACAAAAGAATCAGCTGAATTTATGAATTCATCATGATATATAATTCCTGTCTTGGCTCCCTACCTTTAAGGTTAGAACGGCATCCTTATGTCCTACAAATGTTTGAAGACACTCTCGCGTTTCTAGACTCCAAAGTCTTAGTGTCCTACGACACAAAGAGACCAAAAATCTCTTTTAGTCTGCAACTTTGGCATTTTGTGGACGAACATTAGCCTTCGAAAACAGCCGTTTCTCCTCGCTCCTCGCCGCTTGGGATGTTTCGCTAGGAGAAACAGCTATTTTCGCAGGGTAACGAACATCAGCAGTGCTAGCCAAGGTTGTGTTTGGGTTTAACTGCTGCTATGGCGCAAACAAAAAACAAAAGTAGTGTCATAATTTCAACCTATCACGAAGCAAAATTCAAACTTAAGTTGAAAAACGTCTTTTTAAAATAGCACCTAACCGATTTTCTCCAAAGAAAAAGCCTAACAGTACTGTGGTTTAAAGGGCCGACGAGCACTTATTCTGATTTCACTGTAACACTGACAGAGGATTCTATCCCTTGCCTCTTCTTTGATTCCCTGTGTTTGGCCAATTCATGTTTTGTGCACTAAAATTGCTACAAGTTCAGTTGTTGTCTTTCTTCTCGACTACGGGACAACACTAACGCCGCAAAGGAATTTGCAGAGGGGGTGGGGGGGGGGGGGGGGTGATAAAATATTCCTTACCTATCCACAGAGCCACTAATTATATACTCTTCATTGAACTGAAGACACGTGACTGCACCTGAATATCAAAACCACTGTCAGTTAAACGACAACAAACCCTTATTTACAGCATATTCTTATTTGACTCGTCGCTGTCCTTCAGTTTACTAATTATTTCGCACCTTCGTGTCCTTCAATAACGCTTTCACATTCCCACGTGGCTGTACTCCAAATCCTTATTGTACGGTCATGTGACCCGGTAACTCTAAAAGCAAATAAGTTGATTTTAAGAAGCGTTTTTTAACCAATACATATTTTGAGGGTGGAAAAAGAGATGGCTACAAATATATTAAACAACTGAGATATATGCGAGTTCTGATTAGTCACATAGAAAAAGCACACGGGGAAAACAGAAATGTTTAATGGTAGCCTGCTTAGCAGGCGCTTTAAGTCAGGGGCGTAACCAGCCCATAGACCTGTAGGCCCGGGCTTACAAATCCTTGGTTTGATCACTCTACCGCTTGTAATGAATTATGCGCTGTTGGGGTGAGCTAAAAAGCTTAAGAGCTCAAAGCGTTGGTGAGGTTAGTGCGTACTAGTCATGCGTGCAATTTTCAGGATATGTGGAATGAAAGTCAGCCAGGTCTACAACTAGTCGAAGAGCTGGTTACGCCCCTGTAAGTAATATGAACGGAAGAAGGAACGAGGCGCGCGAGGGGAGCACGCGTGTCCCCCTCGCGCGTCCCAATCACTTTCTTCCGCCCATACAGTTCAGTGGTGACACTGGGTCTTTCGAGAAATCGGCTGGTCCTGTCACTTAAAGATCTACAGATTAAGCAATTCTACAAGGCTCACGTTTCGATCAGGGAGAGTACCACACTTACAAAATGTCGTCGTTAAATTGTAAACAAGATACGCATCCAGAATGCCCATAAAGCACCTTGATTCGGTGAAATTTTACGATGTGCCACACCTGGAATGAGAAATAATGAGAATTAAAAGGTAATGAATTAGATATAGTCTACGTGGTACACTGAAGTTCGTTATTCCTAGCGCGCGCAAGAAAGGGGGCCCATTCTTCTCAAACTCTTCATCGAACTGACACAAGTGGGCCACTTCTCAGGCTAATAATAAAACAAACACACGTTTTTTAGACTGCTCTCAGTCCCCTATTTTTCCGTAAGATCGTCGAGACCGACCGCTTTGCGTTACTGGCAGCCATCTTGAATGAGTGTCAAAACTACTTAGGGCGCAGGGGACGCTCATCCAAGATGGCTGCCCGCAACCCAAAGCACTCGATCTCGACGATCCTACGGGAAACTAAGGGACTGTGAACAGTCTGCACGTTTATCAACAGCAAATAGCAATGAATGTGCCCATTATGTAGGTGTTTCGTACATAGAGGAGCCTATACAAACTTTGGGTATGCATAATGATTGCATGCATACAATATGAAGGAAAATTCGTGACAAGTGCCTTCAATCCTCCTCACAAGCTCTACTACAGCGAAACGAAGTTAAATACGAACCATGACAGTCATATCCCATGATCCGCTGATTATCTTCTCATTGTCAAACTGAAGGCACCTCACTCCACCCTGTAAATAATCAGAGCTGTGTTCATAGCTTCAAACCAGTACACTAAAGAGTAATACGTTAAAGTACTCTTTTACACGTTCCCATACAATTAATCTTCAAGAAAAGTGATAGCCTGGGATCTAGAAAAAGCGCGCAGGGCTTTATGGTCTGAAACGACACGAACTTTGGGTGACCATCTTAAATAGGCCATTTCCGAGTTCCCCCGGGCCTCTGTTTCAAAACGAGGGTACGTGCTCGGCCTTTGTTATGGAAATCATTTTTCATTCTCTTGCAAATAAAACTCATTTTCACAAGAAAGGTTGGGCACATAGCCTCATTTTGAAAGTGAGGGTTTTTGGAACTCGGAAGTGGCTATTGCATGCCACTGGCTTTGTGCACATATGATCTCAAAAACTACTACGGTATGACGTTTTGTCAAGACTTCAACACCCCTGGGCACCCATCGGCGACTAGCAAGGGCTGCTGCACGTTTAAACTTTCAATCTAGTTTTCGATTTCTTGCAATATGGCTGTATACCTTCTTCAAAACGTTCTTCAACCAGTTAAACTTTCCTACACTTTTTCGGCGCGCAAAATGTGACTGTAAATAGCCTAAAAATGCCATACACTCTGACCCAGGCCTACGTGAGCGATAAATGCCCCAGTATTATGAAAAGCTGTTTTGTTATTGACGCATGCGTGCCCGTCCCGAACAATCTCATAAGCAATTGCGCAGAAAACAACGATCCCAGGTTACCACACTTTTACAAAGTTCCTTTTCATCTTTTCATAAGGAAAGGTAGAATAATACTGTCACCACGAAACTGGAAAAAAAATTAACTACCTTGTGCCCTTTGAGCTTGTGAATGCTACGTCCGCTTCTAACATCCCATACTCTGACAAATAAAAGGAAAAAAATGACCAGACCCTAGACAATGCACCTCTCTGCTATTTTTTACCACCAGGGCGAAAATATGTAGTGTATTAGAAGCAATTGTGTAAGGGTCTCCTTTCATCAATCCACAGATAGCAAATGATATGATCCTGTATTCCTTGTGTGGTAATAGATAATTTACAGTTGTGGGTTTAGTATCCTTGCCTTCGTGTGAATGAAGGGCAGAGGTTGACCTTGCTTTGATTCAAAACACCTCTGTTTTCTTATAGAAATTATGCTTGAAAATACTAGTTAGCATAAGAGCAACAGTTTACATAAGAAAGTAGGAGAGATTGTTTCAAAATACAGTCAACTCCAACCTGATTTCACTCTGCAACTGTAAAATCTAAAATGGGCTATTCACCAGCGTGGTTTGAAAAGACAGCCTTTGATGTATTTAAGTTCATGTAAGGTTACGTGTAGAAAGGAGTCATATTTGTTCTTAGACTGAAAAGCGCATAAATAGACATGCAATTTATGAAATAAAGATTAAAATCCCATCTGCGAAGCGTAGTTACTTAATGTCAATTTGACAATTGTCGATTTTACACTTTTCAAATTAACATTTAAGCAATTTATGAATACTAACGGACCATTCATCTGCCAACCAACTTCTCGCGCTAATGAATAAAGTTAAAGAATGAGACTGAGCGTAATCGAGCTAGCAAGTGTCTATTCTTTTGTTGTTCTTGTTATATAAGGCCTAAGTTGATCAAGTTGAGCCTACCGTATTGTGCGGTCAGCAGAGCCTGTTATGATTCTCCTCTTGTCAAACTGCAGGCAAAGAATGGCATCCATATGTCCCTGAAAAAGGCATAAGCATTACAGAAAACACCTTTAACCCAGTTACTGCAAAATGAGGTACGCTCCGTTTACACAAAGGTGTTCATATTTTCTGGCGCCCCTGCCATGTACTGTAAATGCTCGAAATAGTGCCCAGCTACAAACAAGCGTCCGCTTTGCCTTGTGGAATACACACCACACACTGCTTATGCCTTTAATGACTAAAGTATGACCTGTAAATTCACTAAGAGAATGGTCCACAAATAATCCACCACTCTTTGTGATGTTAAAGACGCATGCGCAGATTATTTCAGTAGAGCTCCTCCCCACAGCCCTGCCCTTCAAAAAGGATGGGTACTTCATTGTACTAAATACGCTCTGTTTTACAAGTTTATGAATTGCTCATGATCAGGATCTGTATTTTATTGTGATATCTGTCACGCAAAGTAGTGCATAGTTAATAGAGGGAATGGTTATGAAACCCGACAAAGTTCTTTGTTGTATGTTTTTGTTCTCTTTTTTGGCCTTGACCCTGCACAAAACATAATAGTTGTTTACTCCGTATTGAGGAACTAACCAATAGAAACGTGCTGGTTACGTAATTCATGCATAACGTATGAATGCAAAACAAAAGATTGTGCAGGGTCGTGGACCTTCCAACATAAATCTTGGCATCTTTGTTTGCTCCTTTGATGTTTGCCGGGCTTCATAACCAGTCACCTCCATTAACTATGAGTAGTGCTAGTAACAAATTAACGTACCCTAACTATAGTTTTGTTACCTGTAATCTTCGCACCCTACGGACGGCGAAAACACCTTGAACAGCCAGAGACAAGTAACGGAATCTATGCTTATTTGTTTCTCCGTCTTTTTCCTGTGAAATAGAAAGAAGTAAAGAAATAAAATCAAAAGGAACAACTATCAGTAATTGAAAGTATTTCTCCGAAACTTTGAAGGGAGAGGGAAAAAAATCAGGAACTAAAGAGCATTAAAAGAAAAACACAACACAACACAACACAATCATCATCATAGTCATCATCGATATCACTAATATCATTATGATCAACATCATCATCATCATCATAGTCATCATCGATATCACTAATATCATTATGATCAACATCATCATCATCATCATCATCATCATCATCATCATCATCATCATTATTTATTATTATTATTATTATTATTATTATTATTATTATTATTATTATTATTATCATCATCATAAACAACAACATTCACACTACTACTATCTGTCTCTAGTCTGTTCAAGACCCTAACCCTAACCACTGGGAAATCTGATCAAAATCAAAGACCGTTTTTGCTACACAACCACAGTTACCTCAAAATTAAGCTACAAAGGCCAAAGAACCAACATCTTCATGATACCGTGATTACATCTACACGATTTATCTACTGCCTTCTTACCAAGAGATTAGATGCCTGAACTAAAGTTGGCCTCACATCCAGAGCCACGTCTAGTTCTTGCGGCTTATCTTCACGTGTCAGAGCCTTAAGACTGCGGGTCAGCAGTTTTAAGTTTCCACCTGTCAAATCATTGCCATCAAAATCTTCCGCAGTAAATTCGTCTCCATGCTCTCGCAATTCAGTGGTGGCAGCGGAGTGGGCAGGACCAACGTTCTCAATGGAATGAGTACAGAGAACGTCGACTAAACGGAGGAAACAAAAGATAACGTTTATGTCCAATGAGCGCTTGGTCGCCTGTTGAGTTTCTTTTGAGTCAATAAAACTTGAAAACAAAATTGGATAAATATTCCGTCTCTGACAGAGAGCCCACAATAAAGTAAATATGGTCCCCCTCCTAAATATATCTAAAGGTTGATTTCCGCTGACGCGTTTTTGGCTACGCACGTAAAAATTACGCGACACTGGAAATCAACCCTAAGGAAAATACGTGATAAAAAAACTGTGGAACTCTAAGCACTGGTTCTGTTTCGGGTTAAATGATTTTTTTCTATGCAGATGGCTGTTAACTCCGCTGTATAATCATTTCCACTGATCACAAATGCAAATGCCCGCGATTTTATAAAAAGCAGCGAGTACATACTACAGAGTCATGAAAATCTTACAGATAAAGTGACTTAATGTCACAAGATTATTGGCATTAACTAGCTTTCTACATAGACTGGTCAACATTCATCCTGCTGTTTTTTTTTTTCCGTAAAAATTAAGCCTCAACACTGAAGACCGCGAAGAATTGGCTCTCGAAGGCTGGAGCATCACATTCGCCCCAGGCCTTTCGTTTGAAGACCGCGTGTACTTATGACATACTTTGAAGGTGGATTTCCACTTTCGCGTAATTTTTCTCCGTGCGAAAGCACGTACATTTTACGCGGGTAAATAAAATAGAGGCGATGTATGGAAGGTCACGCGCAAACGTAAAAGTTGAACCTCGCCAAACTTCTACGCTAACGCGCGCCCTTTCAAACATTGCCTCTATTTTATTTACGCGCGTAAAATTAACGAGCCTTCGCACGGAAAAATTACGCGACAGTGGAAATCAACCCTAAATCGAAAAAAAAAAAAAAAAAAAACCCTAAATCGATAGAATGAGCGCCAATAGATAAGGATTCCCTGCCAAAAATGTCTCCTTTAAGGTACAATTAAACTATCGAAACCATAGTCGTACAAGCTATCGTGACTAGAAGAGTGTTGTGCTCACAACGAAGCAAAACATAGACAAAACAAATCTCTGCAGTGGTCTTGATTATCAACAACAACAAAGCTCGTTTGAGTGTTTCTAAAATTACGGAAAAGCAAACTAAAACAAAAAAGATCGACCATCTAACTAGTCCACTGTTGTTACACACACGGAGAAGGTGAAAGGAAGAATAGAAAGCTAAAAATGAATTCTAGTACGTCAGTTAACGGGACAGTTCTGACTGAATGTATATTTCATACTCTCTCTGGTGGGCGACTTCACCAGCCTTCCTACTCAACACAAGCTGTAATTATCTTCAGTGCAGTCATTAACGCGATCGCCTCTCCCATCATCGTTGTCTTGAATGCACTGTTAATAATCGCAATGAAGAAGAAACCTCGGCTGAGAGCTAACAAGTCCAACATCCTACTGGCCTTACTTGCGACCACCGACCTCGTGGTTGGTTTGATTCTTCAACCAACATTCATCTTAATAATAACAACAGTCGTACAAAGCAAAAGCGGGTTCTGTACATTGACTGACGCTTTTAGACATTGTGGGGGCTGCCTGGTTTCTGCTTCGTTAACACACTTGGCATTAATTAGCATGGAGCGCTATCTGGCGATTAAGCACCCGTTCATCTACGACACCATCGTAACCGAAGCTCATTTACTGTTTGCTTCAACATTGGCGTGGCTTCTTTCCATATTTCTTCAGATTTCAGTTGTTTTTGGAAAAACTCTGTATTTCACTATGAAAACTACATGTCACGTTGTGATAGTTTCCTTCACCATTTTGTGCCATCTTTCAGTATACCGCGAAACCAATCGACACGAGCGACATGTTGCTGCTCACCAAGTTACGAAAGAGGCGAGGGGAAAATTTGAAAAACACAAGAAGGCACTGAAAATTACTTCCATAGTTCTAGGAACGCTGTTAATATGTTATACACCTTTAACCGTTTCAAGAATGACTTTACCAAAGTATCGTTATGAAATATCACTCAACGCAGCATATACAGTGTTCGTTTTATCCGCGACAGTGGCGCTTTTGAATTCCTTGATAAATCCGGTCATCTACTCCGTCAGATTGCGACAGTTTCGCGTAGCAATTATTGAGTTGATTTGCAGGAATGTAAACGTCACCGAGGCCGAGCAAATTAAGAAACGACTTTTTGGAAGACGAAATGCTATCTCCAAACGTGAGGCAGTACAAGACCCCAAAGGACCAACTGAAGAAAGTGCAAAGCAAGCAAACACAGACAACGCTGAAAAATGCAACCAGCAAAATGGGATCCTTCAAATTTAAGTTAGTACAGTATAACTATATCATAATTTTGTGACGTTATTGAAAGAATCATCTTCGATATTGATCGTCAAAGTATGCCAAACGGAGTGTTGGACATGTAAAACAAGCTTGTTTAACAAATGTTCCTAACATGGTTCTTCTGGGTTTAGTGTGTCAGTGTATCAAAATTTCTACTCGGTTGCGTAACATTGTAGTTGCCCTCTTTTCTTCTTTCTTTTTTCATATTTTGTAATTTTAAAGACAGTATATTGACGCTAGGCAAAATAAGGGACGAAAGATTAAGTGGCCCACTACGGCCTAAGAAAATCAGAAAACGGTTTTTTGGCCCAGTTTAGTTGGTATCTATGAAATGTCACTCTAGATAGATAGGTAGATAGATATATAAATCGTTTATTCAAAATCACAACTGGCAGCTATAAGCTGAATTACTTGTGTTATGTACATGTTGATAAAAATTTAACCTTAAAAAAATTCCTAACTATATCATAAGAAAAAAAACATTATATAATGATAAAATTACATCAAATCTAGTATAAACGTTCTATTTACAATTGTTGGTTATCTGCATAGTGCATTATAAAAGAATTTTTAAACCTCTTTGTTTTTACACGTGAAATTGAAAACATACGCCTATTCCTACACTTGTATCTCTCATTGTCGTTTCGCGCGGGCAGCAGGCCAGCTAGTTTATGCTCGCCATTGCTCTCTACAATTTATTTCAACAGAGAGCGCTACATAATTCCTCGCGTCTATGAAAGAGTGTTTTTAAACCTGCATCTTCCAGGGACCTGCTATACGAGACCTCTGGGTGAATAGAATCCTTAAGACTCTTTTAAGACTCTAACCTTTATTCAGATCTTGTTCAGTTCCATATATTACAATCTTAAAAACCATTACCCCAAAGATGGCCTAGACCAGCTTCAGGGGGTACTCAATAAGGTTTTACAATCCCATAATCCCGACCCAAAATTTCGTGCAATCCCGTGATCCCGAGGGTTATATTTGGCATCCCACCTCCCGCGCATACTTTCAATCCCGGAAACTCGCCCTGATTTTGCTTTTAAATCCCGAATCCCGAGCTTCAAATAAGGGAAATCACATATCCCGAAAAACCTATTGGGACCCCTCTTAATTCAGTTGCTTTTTGCCCCTCCACTGTAGACTGAAGATCGATAACCATAGCCTAATCCAGACGACCACGTTGTTTGGAAAACATATTGTCGACGAAGCTGCTGTGTTTATAACCTGCAATCAGGCGTTTTTTTTTTTCGGGGAAGAGCGACAGGCAACGAAAAAGAATAAGGGAAAAAAGACCACCTTATCGCAGTTAACTGTGTTTATTTTGTGTTACCGTTCTTTTCCTGTCAAGCTTCAATTCCCATTCTATGTTATTTAAATTGTTTTTATCTAAAATCAGAGCTTTTTCCTGTAAATAATACTCTGTTCTAGACCAAGTCACAGATAAACCACTTGAAACTACGCTCTTTTTTAAGAACTGATAACACTTTTTATCACGGACTTAAACCTGAATCGACAGGCACAATTGAAATGGAAACCATAGAAGTACAACTGACGTGACTAGAGTGTTGTGCTCACAACAAAGTAAAACATATATAGACGAAACAAATCTTTGCAGTAGTCTTGAGTATTAACAACAAAAAAGCTCGTTTGAGTGTTTCTAAAATTACGGAAAAGCAAACTAAAACAAAAAAGATCGACCATCTAACAAGTCCACCGTTGTTACACACACGGAGAAGGTGAAAGGAAGAATAGAAAGCTAAATATGAATTCTAGTACGTCAGTTAACGGGACAGTTCTGACTGAATGCATATTTCATTCTTTCTTTGGCGGGCGACTTCACCAGCCTTCCTACTCAACACAAGCTGTAATTATCTTCAGTGCAGTCATTAACGCGATCGCCTCTCCCATCACCGTTGTCTTGAATGCGCTGTTAATAATCGCAATGAAGAAGAAACCTCGGCTGAGAGCTCACAAGTCCAACATCCTACTGGCCTTACTTGCGACCACCGACCTCATGGTTGGTTTGATTCTTCAACCAACATTCATCGCAATAATAACAACAGTCGTACAAAGCAAAACCGGGTTCTGTACATTGACTGAAGCTTTTAGACATTGTGCGGGCTGTCTGGTTTCTGCTTCGTTAACCCACTTGGCATTAATTAGCACAGAGCGTTATCTGGCGATTAAGCACCCGTTCATCTATGACACTATCGTCACCGAAGCTCATTTACTGTTTGCTTCAACATTGGCGTGGCTTTTTTCCATATTTCTTCAGATTTCAATTACTTTTGGGGAAACTCTGTATTTCACTATAAAAACTACATGTCACGTTGTGATAGTTTCCTTCATCATTTTGTGCCACGTTTCAGTGTACCGCGAAACCAATCGACACCAGCGGCATGTTGCTGCTCACCAAGTTACGAAAGAGGCGAGGGAAAAATTTGAAAAAGACAAGAAGGCACTAAAAATTACCTCCATTGTTCTAGGAACGTTGTTAATATGTTATACACCGTTAGCCATTTTAAGAGTGACTTTACCAAAGTATCGTTACGAAATATCACTCAATGCATCATACACAGTGTTCGTTTTAACAGCGACAGTGTCGCTTTTGAATTCCTTGATAAATCCAGTCATCTACTCCGTCAGATTGCGACAGTTTCGCGTAGCAATTATTGAGTTGATTTGCAGGAATGTAAACGTCACCGAGGCCGAGCAAATTGAGAAACGACTTTTTGGAAGACCAAATCCTATCTCCAAACGTGAGGCAGTACAAGACCCCAAAGGACCAACTGAAGAAAGTGCGAAGCAAGCAAACACAGACAACGCTGAAAAATGCAACCAGCAAAATGGGATCCTTCAAATTTAAGTTAGTACAGTAACTATATCATAAATTTGTGACGTTATTGAAAGAATCAACTTCGATATTGATCGTCAATAGTATGCCAAACGGAGTGTTCGACATGTAAAAACAAGCTTGTTTAACAAATGTTCCTAACATGGTGCTTCTTGGTTTAGTGTGTCAGTGTATCAAAATCTCTACTCGGTTGCGTAACATTGTAGTTGCCCTCTTTTCTTCTTTCTTTTACATATTTTGTACTTTTAAAGAAAGTGTATTAACGCTAGGCAAAATAAGGGACTAAAGATTAAGTGGCCCACAAACAAAGGCCTAAGAAAACCAGAAAACGTTTTTTGCCCAGTTTAATTGAGTTGGTATCTATGAAATGTCACTCTAGATAGATAGATATGAAAAGGTGTTTTTAAACCCGCATCTTCCAGGGCCTTGCTATACGAGACCTCTAAGAATAGAATCCTTAAGACTCTTTTAAGACTCTAACCTTTATTCAGATCTTCTTCAGTTGCATATATCAAAATCTCAAAAACCACTACCGTAAAGATGGCCTAGACCATCTTCAGAGGGAGACCCAAAATTTCGTGCAATCCCGTGATCCGAGGGTTATATTTGGCATCCCACTTCCCGCGCATACTTTGAATCCCGAAACTCGCTCTGATTTTGCTTTTAAATCCCGCATCCCGAGTTTCAAACAAGGGAAATCACTTATCCCGAAAAACCTATTGGGACCCTCTTTTCAGTTGCTTTTTGCCACTCCACTGTAGACTGAAGATAGATAACCCTACCCTAACCCAGAAGACCACGTCGTTTGGAAAACAAATTGTCGACGAACCTGATGTGTTTATAACCTGCGATCAGGCGTGTTTTTTTCTTTCGGGGAAGAGCGACAGGCAACGAAAAAGAATAAGGGAAAAAAGACCACCTTATCGCAGTTAACTGTGTTTATTCTGTATTTCCGTTCTTTTCCTGCCAAGCTTCAATTCCCATTATTCTATATTATTTAAATTGTTTTTACCTTAAATCAGAGCTTTTTCCGGTAAATAATACTCTGTTCTAGACCAAGTTATAGATAAACCACTTGACAACTACGCTCTTTTTAAAGAACTGATAACACTTTTTATCACGGACCTAAACCTGTGTAAACCTGGTGTAGCTTAAACAGGTAAAGGAAAAGAAACCTCAATGGTACGGCCTGGAGCGCGGCTTCAATAAAATTAACAGTATGTGTACATGTTTTTAGTTTAGTAACTCGCCGTTCAATTCAAACTAGAACAAACGTTTTTAGAAAAAGAAAAGAGTACGATATAGTTGGGTTCTCCTCTTAAACAGGATTAGAAAATAAGGCGTCTTGTCTTAAACAGGTAGGCAGCTTGTTTAGGGTTTTCCCTTTGTACCAAAAACAATGAAAACTTTTTACAATTCAACGAATTACTTAGAAATCACTGCATAGTATTTTAATAAACGAGAAGAAATTTCGTAGGTTGTTTACGAAGCGTTCTCAATAGCTTATCGCGATTTCCTTCCGTATTAAACCATTAGGATATCTTTTTTCGAAAACAAAAGGCTCATTTTCTCCCTAAAATTTATTTTCTGACTACATGCACGTGCCCGACAGTCATGTAATGAGAGAAGGATCCCTTTTTTTTTTTTCTGTCGGTGACACTTGCGACTGGGAAACAAAATCCGCGTTCTTCCAACAGCAGCCGAACCTATGACCTTCTAGCCCCAACCGTTCAAAAGTTGGATAGTGCTATCCATCGGATAAATCACTATTCAAAGGATAAGTATCACAGAAACTTGAGAAACCAATTGCGCTATCCAGTGGATAGTGGATAAATCACGATTTATCCGGTGGTTAGCGTTATCGACCTTTAGAAACACTGGGGCCTGCTATTGACTAGTCCAGAGGCTTTTACAAGAGGAAAGTGCGTTTCACATGATGAGTATAACAATCTTCATTTTTGCGAGGTTCAACAAGATTAAGTCAGAACCTTTTTTCTTTCGCTACAAAAAAAGTTATTTTGCTAATTAAAAGCTAAAAGTCCCTGGCCTTCGCTTTCTCTCCATCCAGCAATTTTCTTTTTTTCAGACCCCAGTTTTTTTCGGAGGGACAAGTTTTCTCGAAAACCCCGAAACGCGTCAAATTATTTTAAAGGAAGTGTCTAATTTGAAGGAATCGTGCTTATTTGGGTATTGTGGCAAACTCCTCCCATTCTCATTCTCCTCCTCATTCTCTTGGGCAAAAAATGCGGTCATCTTCCTTCACAAAAATGAAACTTCAAGACCAATGAAACTAATTAAGATGGATGATTTGACGAAGCTTATGACGCAGAGCCAAGGAGCAGCTCACCTTTCAGATGAGTAACTCAGTGAACTTTATTAATACAACTAAGGATATCTTCTCGATGAAAAAAAAAAACATGGTGAAGATGTCAGAAGCAACAGAATCAAGCAACAGCAAATAATTACTGGGTCTTTACTAAGAAAATTGCTATTTTTCAGCTTTACAGGTAATTTAGCTCTTTACATAGGTGCATTTAATAATTCGCTCTCTTGCGATCTTCCTACTAAAAGAAATTTGGAATGCCTTCCTAGTTTTTTTGATCTTGATTTATTTGGTATGAATTCAACTTTAGATAATAATCTTAGTCCTGAAAATAACTTGTCAATACCCCGTATCCAAAGTCATTACTTTTCTCCCCATAATTTTAACCAGTATAGTCTTTGTCTAAACAAAGATCGTTTGGAAAATAGCCCGCTCGCAATTGTTCATAATAATACCACTAGCTTGAATCGAAATCTAGAGAAACTAACTTCGCATTATTTGAATGAAAGAGATTTTCCGTTTAATATAATCGGAGTTACAGAAACAAAAATTACGAAGTCTAATGAGATTTTATGTACTACTAAAATTCCTGGTTATTATATGTGAAAGGGCAAATAAAGATTGATTGATTGATTAATAATGGTAATTGAACTGAGTGGAGTGCAATTTGGTCTGAAATCATACGCGTGATTTCAAAATCGAACGAGCGCGCAGCGCGAGTTTGATTTGAATCACAAGTATGATTTCAGACCAAAATTGCACGACACGAAGTTCAATTACCACTTTATTACATCCATTTTGAAATCGCAGAATTTAGTCAGTACTATAGTTTATTGATCGAGTAGCCGGTTTGTTAAAAAGCCGAAACAAAAAAGCTTTTACATCTCATTTTGTATTCGAAACAGAAATGATGCGATATAGAACAAAAATGGTGCGATTTAAAACAGAAATGATCCGATTTAGAACATGAATGACGCGATTTGGAACAGATGCGATTTAGAGCAAAAAATGGTGCGATTTAGGAATAAATCACACTGCTGAGAGCCAATCAGATTGCACGGATAGCCAGCGATTTCAAAGTGGATGTAATAAAGGAATAAATCACACTGCTGAGAGCCAATCAGATTGCACGGATAGCCAGCGATTTCAAAGTGGATGTAATAAATTGATAAATCACATGGTTTACACTCTTGCCGTGCGCAAATTCTCAAGTGCTCCTGTGACATTATATCTCCAATCCTTTCTGACATTATCAACATATCAATTGAACCTGAGGTAGGAGCCTATCCTTCTAAGCTTAAGATATCAAAAATTGTCCCAGTCTTTAAATGTGATGATGAATGTGATGCCTCCAATTATCCACCGATATCTTTATTGTCAAACTTATAATAGAATATTTGACAAAGTAATGTATAATCGTATGAAAAACTTCATAGAAAAACATGACATATTGAACCCGTTGCAGTATGGCTTCCGTAAGGCCCATGCCACACACCACGCCATTATTGACATTGTTGAAGCCATTCAGACTAATATGGACCAACGCCTGTTTACATGTGGAATTTTTGTTGACCTGAAAAAAGCCTTCGACACTGTTAACCATAAAATACTTCTTGATAAACTTCATCGTTATGACTTGCGAGGAATAGTTAACAACTGGCTTTTATGACTTTTTTTTCCCCGTAAAACTTAAACCTCAACACTGAAGACCGCGAAGCATTGGCTCTCGAAGGCATCACATTCGTCCCAGGCCTTTCGTTTGGAGACCGCGTGCACTTATGAAATACTTTGAATCGACAGAATGAGCGCCAATAGATAGGAATTCCCTCCCAAAACTTTCTCCTTTATAGGGACAGTGTCCCGATTATGCGCACGCGTCATCCTTTTTTTCTTCAAAAGACAATAGAACTGTATATTGACTCGACAAGATTTCCTTCCGGACCGCACCGCCGACAGAGATTTGTTGTTTATATTCTCAAGTAATATTTTAGACTTTTAAAGAAGTCTTTCGTCTTATATAAAAATTTGGCTCGCGGTTTGAAAACTTATGGCGATTTTATCGCTAGCTGGGCCGCCTCGCGACCCGAAAATCTCGTTCTGCTCGCTTTAAAAACCTATTTTCTAATTTGAAACTCGTGTCAGAGGTCAGTTGTTCCAAGTCTAGTAATATCTGCCTGATTTGCTCGCGTTCTAGCCTCAAACGTTTGAAAGACATAAATAAAAATGCAATCTCAACGCTATGAATCATCAGAAAGGTTAGTCAAAAATTATATTATGATTTCATGGCACTAGTTTTTCTAAACATGTAGCGCCTGTTTGTTTGAGTTTGTCGGCCGTTAGGGAGATTCATTTAAAAAAGTTTACTAACGCGTCATTGCAAAACATTCTGCTTCACGAAGCTCCCCTCCACAAGATCTCCTCAGTCACATCAATGTCTCAATGGTTTCTTTCTTACAGTGTTTATTGTTGCCGTTTCATTTCTGCGTATTCCTTTCACCTGAGCTTGTATGGAAGCTAGCAGAAGAAATAAGCCTTCAACCGGCATCAAAGTCCTTCCAATCTTTTGGTCCTCAGGCCAACAGCAATAAATGTAACGCCAAAAAATCCAGATTTTACCCAAATCGAAACTTAACAGGAACAATATATCATTGATCTGTAATCCTGAGAAGTTTTACTGTCGTATTGAACCTGGTCAAGCGCGATGCAAACGGATTTTTCAAGGTTCTCTTACTCTCCTCGCATCTTTTGATTTCGCGACATCCTGTCCAAAAATCAAAGTTTGGTGCATGCGCAGTAACGGCATACTATTCCTTTAAGGTACAATTGAAATGGAAACCATAGTCGTACAACTGACGTGACTAGAGTGTTGTCCTCACAACAAAGCAAAACATAGACAAAACGAATCTTTGCAGTAGTCTTGATTGTTAACAACAAAAAGGGCTCGTTTGAGTGTTTCTAAAATTACGGAAAACCAAACTGAAACAAAAAAGATTGACCATCTAACAAGTCCACTGTTGTTACACACACGGAGAAGGTGAAAGGAGGAATAGAAAGCTAAATATGAATTCTAGTACGTCAGTTAACGGGACAGTTCTCCCTGAATGCATATTTCATACTATAGGCGGGCGACTTCACCAGCCTTCCTACACAACACAAGCTGTAATTATCTTCAGTGCAGTCATTAACGCGATCGCCTCTCCCATCACCGTTGTCTTGAATGCGCTGTTAATAATCGCAATGAAGAAAAAACCTCGGCTGAGAGCTCACAAGTCCAACATCCTACTGGCCTTACTTGCGAGCACCGACCTCATGGTTGGTTTGATTCTTCAACCAACATTCATCGCAATGATAACAACAGTCGTACAAGGCAAAAGCGGGTTCTGTGCATTGCAAACTGACTTTATTAGACATTGTGCGGGCTGTCTGGTTTCTGCTTCACTAACCCACTTGGCATTAATTAGCACAGAGCGTTATCTGGCGATTAAGCACCCGTTCATCTACAAGACCATCGTCACCGAAGCTCATTTACTCTTTGCTTCAACATTGGCGTGGCTTCTTTCCATATTTCTTCAGATTTCAATTGCTTTTGGGGAAACTCTGTATTTCTCTATGAAAACTACCTATCACATTGTGATAGTTTCCTTCATCATTTTGTGCCACGTTTCAGTGTACCGCGAAACCAATCGACACCAGCGGCATGTTGCTGCTCACCAAGTTACGAAAGAGGCGAGGGAAAAATTTGAAAAAGACAAGAAGGCACTAAAAATTACTTCCATAGTTCTAGGAACGTTGTTAATATGTTATACACCTTTAACCGTTTCAAGAATAACTTTACCAAAGTATCGATATGAAATATCACTCAACACAGCATACACAGTGTTCGTTTTAACAGCGACAGTGGCGCTTTTGAATTCCTTGATAAATCCGGTCATCTACTCCGTCATATTACGACAGTTTCGAGTAGCAATAATCGAGTTAACGTGCAGGAATATGAGCATCACCCAGGCTAAAAAAATTGAGAAGCGACTTTTTGGAAGGACAAATGCTATCTCCGAGCGCAAGGCAGGGAGAGACGACAATGGACAAGCTGAAAAAAAAGCGAAGCAAGCAAATACGGAAAGCACTAAAAAATGCAACCAGCAAAATCGGATCTAGCATGCGAATACAGCGGTTCCTTCTTGCTTCTCACCGCTAGAGACGTGTCTAAAGGCGAGGAGTAAGGAGAAACGGCTGTATTCATAATAAGTCTGGTTTATTAATAAAATTGTCGCACTTAGAAATAAGCGAATTACGAAAGGCTAAATGGCATGACACGACTCGAAAAACACAAGTGCGTGAAAGCGGAACAGTAGAAAAAAGTTCGAACAATTAGTATAAGTAATCCTCGTTGTCCCCGAGTGAGAGGTAGCTGCAAAAGCTTTGCGTGTGCCAGATGCTCCGCGTTGAGTCCAAACCCTTACTCATTTATACACCCCTGTCGACCAATATGTCCCCCTCTCATAGATCACATTTTTACCCTCAACTGCCAGGTGTGTATCTTTAGGTCCTTTAAAAGACCGTTATGTAGCAGTCTTCCAAGTTCCTTTTCTATACCTCAACTCGTAAAATAGCTAACGTGCTCGGTTACCGGTCATTTCGCCCCCGAGTCATCTCCCCCCGGTTACTTAGCCCCCTTTTCTAGAACGAGGAGTATCATATTTGAAGCGTGCTTTTTTTGGTTCATGGCTTAAAGAACGAGGAATATTACATTTGAAGCGCGCTAAATGACTCGAAAATAGGGGGCTAAGTAACCGCGGCGAAATGACTTGGGGGCGAAATAACCGGTTACCACTTGTTCTATACCTGTAGCGTGTTTAAGAAACAAACCCCTTTGGAGCAGAATATCTCGTAAAGCTCATGAATGGGAATATCTGACCCAGCCCCGGAAGTAACCCAGAGTCGAGAAAAATGTAAACATGGTAAAATGAGTCCATTTTATGAAATATTTTTCCTGATAAAAGAACAACTTAAACTGATCGTAGAATTCTATTTAATGATCAAAGTCTGCCAAACCGGCGGAGCGTTCAACATGTAAACTAAGCTTGTTCAACAAATGATCCTAACTTGGTTCTTCTGAGTAAAGTGTAACAAAATTTCGACTCGATTCTGTAACATTATAGTTGCTGTTAAGAAATTGGCCTTTTTTTTTCTTTTTAAGTTTTGTAACCTTTTAAGACAGTGTATTAACGCTGGGCCAAACAAGGGTCTAAAGACGACGGCCTAATAAACGGTTTTTTTGCTTTTGTTGTTATCCATGAAATGTCACTCTACCCCTAATGCAGATCAGGTTCATCTGCATAGTAAGGCAAAAATCCTTATCATAAAGAGGGCCAAGACCATCTTCAGTATGCTTACCGCAACTCCACCGTAGGCGGAAGACCGATATCCATACCCTACCCCAGACGGGCCACTTGACGTTGTTTAGAAAACAAATTGTCGACGAAGCTGCTGTGTTTATAACCTGCGATCAGGCGTGTTTCTTTTTTCCGGGAAAGAGCGACAGGCAACAAAAAAGAATATGGGAAGAAAGACCACCTTATCGCAGTTTACTGTGTTTATTTTGTATTTCCGTTCATTTCCTGCCAAGCTTCAATTCCCTTCTACGTTATTTAAATTGCTTTTACCTTAAATCAGTGTTTTTCCTGTCAATAATACCCTGTTCTAGACCAAGTTACAAGTTGATTTCCTGCCAGGCTTCTATTCTCATTCTATGTTATTTAACTGTATTTACCTTGAATCAGAGCTTTTTCCTGTAAATAATACTCTGTTCCAGACCAAGTTAGAGATAAACCACTTGAAACTACGCTCTTTTTTAAGAACTGATAACACTTTTTTTTATCACGGACCTAAACCTGTGTAACTGGTGTAGCTTAAAGGGGGGGGGGGGGGGGGGAGGGAGAGGAAGATCAACTGAACGCCACGGCCTGGAGCGCGGCTAGGAGAAAATTAAAAGTATGTGTATGTTTTTAGCTTAGTAAGTCGCCGTTTACTTCAAATTGGAACAAAATATTTAGAAAAAGGAAAGGGTACGATGTTTGGGTTCTGCTCTTACACAGGATTAGAAAATAAGGCGTCTTGTGTTAAACAGGGTACCACAATTAACTGATGTTTAATTAAGGAGGCAGCTTGTTTAGGGTTTTCCCTTCGTACCAAAAACACTGAAAACTTTTTACAATACAACGAATCACTTAGAAATCACTGGTATTTTGATAGTCGAGAAGAAATTTCGCAGCTTGTTTACGAGCGTTCTCAATAGCTTATCGCGAGTTCCTTCCGTATTAAACCGTTAGGATATCTTTTTTCGAAAATAAAAGGCTCATTTTCTCCCTAAAATTTATTTTCTCACTACATGCACGTGCCCGACATTCGTGTAATGGGAGAAGGATCTCTTTTTGTTTTTTTTCTGTCGGTGACACTTCCGACTGGGAAATAAAATCCGCGTTCTTCCAACAGGAGCTGAACCTTGGCTAACCTATGACCTTCCGGTAACTAGTCCAGATACACACCGGCTGAGATACAAGAGGCACCTGCGTTTCACCAGATGCGTACAACAATCTCTATTTTTGCCACAAAAAAACTTACTTTGCTACTTAAAAGTTAAAAGGTCTCTGGCCTTTCGCTTTCTCTCCCTCCGGCGTCTTTCGCTTTTTTCAGACCCCAGTTTTTTTTTCTTTAGTTGGGTATTTACAAGGATTTAATTCGGAGGGACAAGTTTTTGCGAAAACCCCGAAACTCTTCAAATTATTTTAAAGGAAGTGCGTAGTTTGAAGGAATCGTGCTTATTTAGGTATTGTGGTTAACTCCCAACCTCGCCCCAGGGAGCTTTTCCGACCCTGGCTTTCAGGGAAAAGCGCCCTGGGGACAAGGTTGATAAACTCCTCCCATACTCTTAGGAAAAAGCCTGGGGGATGAGGTCGGGTCAGGAACCGGTTCGGGTATGTTGGCTGCCGCCCACTTAAACAGCTGGCTTGTAAGGGGTCCGCGATGTCATCGAGATGTCTTTTTCGTCAAGACATCTTCCACCAAAGTGTTTCAGTGCTAACAACATACATAATGCTGACCGTTAAGCTACGACATCTCATGGTAGAATAAAATGAAAGAGATTTCAACTGAATGGTCGCATCATAGGTTATATGCGCTTCTAAGTGAGCTCATAAATGTAGCGGCACCCACTTCGAGATCGAGCGCTTACTGTAACGGCTGTCTAGCTTCCGAATGAGCATTAAATCTACTGACGGGGAGGGGGGACGGCTTCAAAGGATTTCTCGCAGTCCCAGCCTTCATCGCTAAAACCCCCGACGCCCCCGCCCCCTGCCCCCCTTCACACCATTGCATTTTAATCAAATTTGAAACCAAGATGGCCGGAACAGTCAGAACATTCGCAGCGCGCCTTCTATGCTGATATCCAAGGCTAATCCTCTCACCCGCAATATTACCTCACAACAAACTGAGCTAACCATGGAAAATTTCGTTACTCAAAATAGAAATTCACCTACCGACTCCACTTATCACAGTCTTGGAATCATCTTTATCTGATGGCTTAGGGGGAAGCTCTGAAAAAAAAATCACGCCGCCATTAGGATAAAGATTGAGTCAACTTCAGAGCTTTAGTTGGTGAAGGTATTTGAAGGGGAAGAATAGGACTGTGATTCAAGGGGGTGTTCGCGCCATGCTAGTGTTGCATCCGAAGAAATATTGTGTTTTTATATTTCAAATTATCCGTCACTGCTTAATTCACATTTATCAAAATTCGCATTCTTTTGAGCACTGACTATACTCTTTAGCCACCCCGACGGAATGACTTCGGAAGCCATTCTATACATATTTTCCCTTTCCCTTCCCCTCCAAACGCCTGCCACGCAGGCTACCTCCCCACAGACGTCCCGTGGGGTTCGTTCGTCACGCCAAAAAAAAAAAGCTGCGTAGGAGACTGGGTCAAACACGAAAGTTGAGCCCACTGTCGACTCATTCAGCGGGCGATACTTTTCAAAATGATGGCGCTCGATTCGCTCGATTACAATTCAAGAAAGAAACAGCTTTAAAATCTACTCTACACTCTTCTATGGGCCGTGGTGAAGAATGGTAATTTCCTTTATTTTCTGTTAATTTAATATTTTCAAGTTTACATGCGCGAAATCGCAGTAACAATAACTCAAATCAACTTCCTTACCAGATGATCTTAGCTTCCTCTTTTGTTGTCTTGCCGCCGCTAGTTTTTGTTTTAGCTCTGTCAAGAAAAAAAGGGAATGTCAGCATATTTTTAAGTATTATTTAACGGTGCTAATCAAAATAAAATATAATATATCTTTTGTAGCCTGCTAAATGCAATGTTATCCCTTTCTAGATGAAACTTTCCTTCACTGAAACCTGCAGTGTTATTGACTGTTCAAGGTGGAACATTAATTAATGTAAACATCATCATCATCATCATCATCATCATCATCATCATCATCATCAATGATCATCATCATCATAAGGAGCTCGAATACTTTCATCACCATCATCATCATCATCATATTGTTTGCTTGTTATTATAATAAGTACCTTTTTCTTTTTGTTCCTCCATAAGCTTTACTTTGAGTATATCCTTGTAGAAGGTATGCACTTCTCTATAAGCTTGTTTCCAGTCTACTGCTTGCCCTTGACCAAGGACTTCAATTCGTTTGGCTAAATCTACAACTCCTTCACTTGCACCTGTAAAGACAATCCAAATAATCTTAAAATGTACTGATACCAGTAGTTATCTGCGTGGTAAATTCAGAATATATCAAGGTAGGCATTCAAATGGGAATGTGCCAGGGGCACCCAACGAGAATATAATTCAAAACCACTTAAACATAGCATTGTTAAATGTATTGTAGTATTTAAACGGTAGATATAGGCATATTTTTATCCCCTAGAAATGTTTCATCTGTTCGGATTTCCTAGCTGAAAGTCTAGTGATAAGAAAATTATAGGGATCAAAAGTTACCTTTTCGAAAATTTTAGCCAGAAAAAAGGCTCCCGAAAATTCTAGGTGACCTTTTAAGAGTAAAAAATCCGTTAAAAATGGGCAATTATACCATTTTTTAGATGTTCGAAAATCCTAGGAGAGGCAGGCAAGCAAGAAATTTTACCACAAATGTTCTGAAAATGCTAGATCTCAAATCGTCTTCCGAACAGATATTTTCCGAAAATTGTCGTTGGGTGCCCCTGATGTGCCTCCTCCCTCGCGCATGCTCATTCACCCAAATTCTGTTCCCCTAGCCTGCGAGCAAGTTCGGCAATTATGGGGAGCAAAGCAAGCCGCAAGATAACGAGCGAGTGGCAAAGCCCCTGACCTTTACATCTCCTTTCATGTGAGGCTCTCGCGTGAATTCTCGTGACTCCCTTAAATGGATAGTCTCCCTCACAGCCGTTTTTTGGATGTCACGCAACGCTCCCCTGTGACATCCAAACAACAACAGCGAGGGAGACTACCAAATGGAGAGTTTGCTCACAGGCTACCATTCCCCTTCCTTTTTAAACGTGATGCAGAGAATGCTAACATCAAGACTTTATACTTTTGTTTTATCTTTAGTTAGAGAAAGGGGTGTGGCACAGTGATGAAAGCAGTCGTCTCCTGTCAATGTGGTCTGTGTTCACATCCCACAGCTGATGCCAGAGTGGATGCCATTGGTGGCTCAAGTTTGTTGTTGGTCCTCTTTATTGCTCTAGGTAATTTTTCTACAGGTACTTATAATAAATTTCACAACCCAACTACCTCTAGAAAAGCTGCCATTTCAAATGTTAATTGCCATTTCAATCTGAAACACACCAACACTTGCTAAAAGATTCTAAGAGCTCCTGCAGCTAAACTTGTATTAATAATTAAAGCAAACTAGTACTAAGTAGTGAATCTCTATTTGAGCAGTCTCGTGTTAAATGGTCAAACTGTAAAGCAGTCAGTAGGCCATTCTCCAAAACTGACCTCTTAATCAATTAACACAGGTTTGCCTTGGGCTTTTTACATATGAGTACACACAACTGTAGTTGTATTTTCCCATTTATTTTTAGCAACTCCAGCTCTCATCCATAGCCATAGCACTATTATTTAACAAGTAGATTAGCTCACCTAAGGCAGCAATTTTGTTCTTCCAAAGCCTGCTGTCATTTGCTAAAAACCTCCACCTATAACAAACCTGAAACAAATAAAAATAAATTCACTTTTCACAAATTATATTATTAAGAATTGCACACAGTTAAGTCAAAGCAAACTTTCTTGTTTATGACAAGTTTTTTCTAAATCTACTGTAAATAAAATCCAGTGTAAGTATTTTACTAACATTGAAAAGAGATCTGATGCAGCCAATGCTCAATGATTATTTTATAATCTATGCATTTTGAAACAAGTTGTAAAGTTGTAAGTTGCGTGGTTCTTCAGTCAACCTCACCGACTGAACTTTATTTTGTACTTTCAGAAGTGGCCAAAATCATACACTGTAAGTGAATGTCTATTACTTGGGTGTGTAAAAGTTTATTGTTAAGTGAAACAAGACAATGCGGCCCACACAGAGCTTTTCCACACCAATTTCAGTCTCAGGAAGCACAGATGGAATGCTACATGTAGTCTATTCCAGGGTTCTTGTGGCAGCTATACATGTACATGTATATTGCCAGCACCCATTTATACACCTGGATAAACTTGTAAGGCAAATTGAAACAAGTCTTTTTTTAAAAAGGAAGCAATGCAATGGCAAGGCTTGAACCCAGATCCCAAGTACGAGGTGCCCATACTTGTCTAATACTCTGACAAATAATTTATTCTCGGCTTTGTTAAATTTTTTTTTTTTGCTTTGTTCTTTACTGTTGTGCTTTTGTACGGTACTGTAATGTGAAGACAATACTGCCTACAATTTCATGCATAAAGTTGTTGGTTTATTGGACAACCTCAAGGTGCCAGCTGCTCTGTCACTATACCTTCACTTTTGGGCATCTACTTCTGGAGGCACAAAAATTTTAACACTCTAATGGCAACTACAATCAATGGACAAATTATGTGTACAAGGTCAACTTTACCTGAGAACTTTGACATAAACTTCTGACATTTAGGTATGAGAATATGTTAAGCAAAATGTGGTCTGGGACACAGTTTAAATCTGTCCGATCTCTGAGCCTGAAAAGGTTTGAAGAAACTATCATTATTAGCAGTCTAATTTAAATGAGGACTTACCTCCCCGATAATTTTCCCAATTTTGTCTTACATGTACAAATGTTCACTCTTGTGCAGTAATGGACAGAAGTTGGCAGATTTTTTTAGTACTTAATCATTATTCTTACTAAGCAAAGGTATAGTCATGCAAAAATAAGTAAAAAACAATGCGGGCAAGAAAGAATGACGTTTCAGTGTCATCTTGACGCCATTAGGGAACTAACACCCTCTCTAAATGCAAAACTTTTTGCGTAACTTTTGCATATTTCATATATGCTAATTATCAGCCAGAAAAACTTTTTTGACAGTTTATCAAGCATTTTGAACTTGAAAATGACATCAAGATGACACTGAAACGTCATTCTTTCTTGCCCGCGTTGTTTTTTACTTGTTTTTGTATTAATCAATATTACATTTTTAAACAGATTTGGACGAAAAGAACCATAAGGAAGCTTGACAGCAGCCATTCTGGGATTCAAATTAAGGTGAGAAATCAATTTATATATCCCAGCTCCTCTCCTCTCGATAATAAAATCTTGTATAAACTTATCAAAATTTATGTAAAACAATTCACTTGGTCATACAGGGTTTTCAACTGTTTTGTAAAGTAGTGGACATACTTCTGAAAGCACTGGACGTGAATTTTTTCTTGGCGCCGTAAGGCGCGTTGTGAGCGCCGAAGGCGCAAGCACCTAGGGGGGTCTGGGGGCATGCTCCCCCAGGAAATTTTTAAAATAGAATACTCAGAAACGCCATTTCCAGCGTTTCTGGAACCAAGGAAACAGTTTCCTAGGCAATGCTGGCGCTCACTAAAATTCTCTTTAAAAAGTAAATTACTGAATGAAAATGGTCAGTTGGTAGGGGGAGGGGGAGGGAGAAGGGCAACAACAGAATTTTCATTGGCTTATCATTGCGAATTTATTTGATTTTCAAAAAAGATGTTTGGTAACAATTCCGTTTAAATGAAGAGGGGAAACGAATAAAATATCCCGCCGCTCAATAAGCAAAGAAAAAAGAGTTATAAGGCCTTTTTGAAGAATGTAATTGATTATTCTGTTATCCTCTAGTCAGTATGTTCATGAGATGCCTTAGTAAGAAAAATATATAATACAGTAGTAAAAAAAAATCGCCAATATTGATCTCAAAGTACTGGACGTGGAATGCAAACGACCGGACGAAATGTCCGGCCTCCGGCCTCAAATGAAAACCCTGGTCATATGACTGTCTCTACAAGTTACCACCAGTATTTCTCTTTATCTTTACCTCTGCTGTATCATGAATCATGGAATTACTTCACATGAAAGAAAACTGCAAAAACATATTATAGTTGACTCAAAAAGGGTTTATTTGGGCTGCCATTGGAATTGCTTACTGGGAAACTATTGTTGCCAGTCACTCAAGCAAAACATCGCAGTGAGTTGTCTATGCCCACTACCCAATGGCCTGTGCCGAGGACAGGACTAAACTTCTGGTTAAGTCCGTCTGCAAAACAGTGCAAAAATTTTTGTTTCTACTCCCCCCCCCCCCCCAACATGTGTACCAGGATTTGAGTATGTGCCATGATAGGCCTGTTTTAAATACCACTGTCCATTAATTAATCTGGTGGAAGGGAAATTTGAAACATCTTTCTGATAATTTGTTGCGTCCATTAGGGGCCCAGAACATTAGGATATCGGTGCTGCTTCACAGACCTCTCTAACCGGGGTTAAACTAAGTTTTAAATATGACACGGGCTAAACGCCCAATTGCCAATGACCAATTGCCAAAGCAGCCCTATTTGGATTAAGTTAAGTATATACCGGTACATGTACCTTTGTGATAGACACTGAGCAAAGAAATTAAGACATTCATCATTACAGCACTTCACTACTTCAGACAGAAGCTCCACTCTCTCATGTGTCTGCCAATCATCCAGCCACTAATCATGAATGAAATATTAAATATAATATTACATGGAATATTTCTTTTATAAGATTATGATTTTCTTATGCTATCAAAATACATGTACATGTATGCTATTGTCATGCCTTTTATTTACGATCACACCAACTTGTATAAAATGGTAACCCAGGTTACCCAGCTTTCTTGTATGAACAATATTGTTTGAAATTTGGCATACTTTAAACATTTGGCTTTGGGAGTCCACTCCCCTTCCATGGGAGGAGAGGGGGTTAGATAGACGGGGGATGGAGTATAGAAATCAGAAAGTTTAGGTCTAGAATAGGGTATCATTTTACAGGAAACTGATCAATTGGCTGAAAATTTTAGTCTAAGGAGACTTGGAACTGATACTAAGAAACTAAAATAAGCAAATCACCTGCAACTCAGTTTAACAGCAAAGAAGGCATTGACCTCAGTAATTTCTGGAAAATAGTGACTGTAGCATACATGTAGGGAGAGATTTTTGGAGTTTAGTCTCTCTTAGAGGAGTAAAATTCAGCCAAACCTGGACAAATATTGGCTTAGAGTCGCGGGTCCCAGCAGGCCCATCCCTACCCAAACATTACTAAAGTACCTCCCCCTAGATGTGTACTACCTGGTGAATTTGAGCAATTTGTTCCTTGAAGTGTTTAGACAGTTTACTTCTGCGGGGCTTTATAAGGCGTCCTCCTTTGTGTCCTTCCCACCACTTATCATGTTTGAATGTAACTGGTGCATTCCCGTAAAGTTTATCAGTATCACCAGTTCTGAGAGCAGTTTTCATTAACCCCAACTGTCGATGATCAAATTGGGGGAAAAAATGTGGCGTGCTAACTCTCCGAATAAACGGCGGAGCATGCTCGTGTCGGGTATATTCCTCGATGTCGAGCGCTTGTTGAACAGTATGAGCTGATGCAGACAGCATTGTCTCCTCAGGGAGAAAAGACGGAGAATCTGCTTCTTTCAGTGACTCGTCTTCATCTACATGTACAATATTTACGGCCTGTAAACTCTGTTGTAAATCGTCCGACTCATGGTCAATTTGCAAAGAATCCACATCCCCACTATTGAGCCTCTCGATATCTTCTGCAACTGTTTTCGACGAATCAACCCGAGGTTCGTGTAATTCTTCCGTTCGTTTAGGCTGCAGCACGATCATTAGTTCGTCCTTGGAAAAGCTAGCTGGAATTGGCGCAGTCCGAACTAGCCGCGCTTTGATAAGAGTTGTTGGATACATTCCTTTGAGACTTGTCGTGAAATCTCGGTGAAAAACCGGCTCGAGAGTCGTCACTAACGCCTGTAGCTGACTTTTGGTACATTTGTCAGACACACCACACAGTAAAATCCTTTGCTGCCAAGACCTCCAACTTGTAAACCATTCACAAACCTTCTTGCAAATCTGCTTGTGGGAGAACAAACTGCTCACTAACTGCACATCGACCGTGCTGAGTTCCAAACTAGGGAGCACCAAAGGCTTATGAATGCTTTTGAATCCGATCCGCTTGTTATGTTTTCCTTTTTTCGACGTGTTTTCTTTGACGATCGGTAAAATTCTTCCGTCCGCCATTTTGGCGGAATTCTTTGTTGTTCTTTTCAAGGCGTTCCTTGGCAACCGAGCTTGTCGCCAGTCTTCTAGGAGTGTACCACAGGTAACCCAAGCATGATGAATAATAAACAATCTTTTTAGAATAATCTGTTTAAAAAACCTGTGCGTGTTCCAAACTTATAGTTGTTTTTTACACAAGCAACGAGGGAACTCCTGCCATAAATCAGTAGATTGTTGCCAACAACTTTGTCGGAAATAAGCAAACAGGAATTAGTTTTTTGCGGGCAAATTTTCGATAAAGTTTTAAAATACAAGTTGTGGCATAGCGAACAGTATTTATCTACTAGCATTTATTTTTTCTATTTTACATGAGTCCTTGAGCACCTTTTTTCTTGCCCAACCACGTCCGAAAAATCAGCACAGTTAAGACTTGTCTGAAATGTAGCTACAGAATCATCAGGAAAGTACTTCTTAGTAGCTTTTATTTGAATGTTCACACCGTTGGAGTTGAGATTCCGAAATTCCATTTTATTATTTATTCCATAAAAATGGCTATTTTAGCCAACTTTACTGGTCTAAACTGATACAAGCATAATGATAAATTATATTTAAAATATATAAACTTCGTTAAAAATTAAGAAAAAAACGCTTCAAGAAAAAGCTTCTTCACTTCTGCCTTAAACTTTAGTAGCTAGAGATTCTAGACGGTCATTCCAGAAGCGGAATGCTCGAGGAACAAATGACCACTGACCAGCAGCAGGTCTAAAGAAGGGCATGTCTAACTTGTTCTTGTTTCTGGTGTTACGAAAGTGCACATCGCCATTTTTCTTATAAACCTCTCACAGAGATGGGGTGGGGCAAATCCTTTAACGCATTTTGAAAACATCACAATGTCCCTGATTTGGAACTTTCTTGGACATAGACTATTTTAGTTACCAGGCTGGTATTATGGAACTGAAACTTTTAATTTGTACAAATAGTCTTTTTCTTTTTTTTTTTTTTCCACCAGTATTACCTAAATTGCACAGAAATGTAGTACTTAACTCTAAAATCTGAATGAGAAGACTGGAAAAATAACACATTCTTCCGTCTGGGTCAATATACTGATTACTGTAAGTGGTTATCGCATTAAAAAAAAAAAAAAACATCGAAAACAATAAGAGTGTAAGCTTGATTAGAATTATGATGTTATTTCTACATAACACGCGTATTTGTACCTGACTCGACAAAACATGTACAACTAATGTCATTCGTTTCACCAGGGTGTTAGTTGTAATTATAGGATTCTGTTCATATATTTAAGTTTTCACTGGAGCACAACTGAAAGCTTGTTTGTTGTTCCTGCTGTTGCGTAGGTAAAATTGAAGTCCACAAAATGTCTTAGTTATGCAAAATGTTCCTAAGTCGATTTTCTGCGGTCAATTTTTTCCGTGCCAACATCTTCCTGTTTTGCAGCAACTTGAGGAGTATTCCACTATCGCGGACATTCTAATCTGACCCACCCCTCGACCCCTTTTTATCTTTGACAGAACGTATAAAGAAGATTATTCTAGTTATGAGGCGTGGAGTGAAGGCCACTTAGCACCTATTCAAATGCATTCTGTTTAGTAATAAATACAACGTGATGATTACAGATGAATTGCAAAAATAACAAGGCTGGATAAAACGCAGGATTCATTGCGCTGTACCTCCCGCGAAAATTGTCACTCTTTGCATGGGGTGCCAGTGGAGTTAAATTAAAATTCCTTCGTCTCAGTGAACAAGCCCATCGCCGAGATCACTGTTCGGGACAGCATTACAGAAATTTCAGTAGAGGGCAAAAAGAAAAAAATGACAGATATTTTTGACACTTTTAAACAGGAAATAGGTATACCCACCCATACTCGTTGTAAATACGTCTGGGATTAAATCGAGTGATCAATAGTCCGCACGTGTCTGGAATTGTAATCGTCTTTAGTCGGCAAAAACACTCTGAAAACGATCTTTCATTGCTATTATTGCTATATAAGGGAACGTTCATAGGGGTCAGTGCACCAGGTGATGCAATTAAAAGTCGCTTACTAACAGTGCTATGAAGTACAAATAGCCCCAAGTTATGAAACGGCCATAAAAAGCCGCAAACAACAGAGTAAATTGCCCGAAAATTAACTCCTAAAAGTGGGCACGAGAATCCCTAATAGGGAACGAATATAGCAAATGAAAAGACTTTAAATTAAAAACATCAGTTAACTCAAGTGGCTATAGGGTGTGAAAATCGACAGCTCCGTTTTATGAGGGCAACCGGCGTTGTAAGTAATGAGTGAATTCACCAGATATATATAATAGATTTGACGAGCTAATAGCCGTAATTTCATGAGGCACCATTTGAAGATTCAGAGACTGCTCCTATCGCATTGGCTAACTCTTTTGCATTCCACAGAATGATAAAGCTCTCTCGTGCAGCTAAAAACAACTTTAAAACAACGAAGAATAGGATAAGAATTCTTTCTCTTAATGATTCAATTTTCAGCTATGAGACCTCCAGTGGGATTCAGTTAACTAAGACCCCAAGGTTGATGAATTAAAAGTGATTGTCTACATCCCCGTGAGAATAATCTCATCTTACACTACTACGTGTCGTTGACAAGGAAAGAATTTTTTTTATGAAAGGAGTTATGTCACGTTATCTGCTGTCTTCTTAAAAAGCGAAAACGTGTCTTCGCATCAGTTTAATCCTTTCCCTGACAAATTTAGCAAAAAGCAAATTCGACCGAATGTCCAAATTTCATTTTGTTTAATGTTGAAGAACAGATAGCACTATGTGCAAGTACAGGCAGAGAGCTTTCATTTGAATGGTCACATCATAGGATTTCGTCCGCAGACTCAAAAGTAAGAGTCACCTTACAAAACTCCATCATCCTCTCTGGCAGTGAAAGGGTTAATTCCAAAACTAACAGTTCAGTTTTGTTATATAAGAGTATATGGAAACTGTTCTCTGTAATATGTTGCTACGGATAGTCATGATAGCAAGGATGGTCACAGATTGAAACATGAAAAAAATTAGGCCACCTTTTTCAATTTGCATTGCTATACCAGCTTGCAAAAATCACCAAAACATTATTATGGTTAGCGCTCTCTGATAAGATTCATTTGATATCTTCTTCAAAGTCTACAGGAGCACTTTGTGCATAGTTAGAGGCAATAAGTAGGCTTTGGCTCAGAATCCACCTTAAACAGTAATATCCACGTGGCAGCCTCCAGTTTAGGAAAGGGCGGAACTCGCTAGTCAAGGGGCCAGGATGCTGGAAGGTAAATAAGAATTATCCTAAATTGGGTGTGGCACGACCTTTGTTTGGCCTTAAAACATACCCCTTTAGGAAGAGCCAATTACCATGAAAAATTCAAGATAGTCTGAGGTTCAGTGATTCTGCTATGATGATGGAAGAGATTTCCATTTTTATCTAGACCACCAAAACACGTAGGAAATGTGGTGCCAGAGTTGATTCAATTTCCTCACGTGCAACTTCAGGCGACCTTGACTGCTAGACTGAAATATTGGCTTTTGCGTAGGACACCCTAATCGACCTTATTTGCTCTATATACTAATGACCCATGTGTAGATCTCGTGATCTAGTCGGTAAATTACGGTGGAAAATCCTTCGTTATAAAAACGAGGAAAAACCGTTAACAACGGGGTCCTGTGCCATACATTTGACTACAACTGGGTGGGGGCGAAGCAGGTTTCAATTTATTAGAAAGTAAGAGTTAAAGATTTAAAAGGAACAGTTTTTTTGATCCGACTGTCTGCTTTTGGGTGTTTGAAGATAAGAAAATTGAAATTAAACCCAGGCTGTAGGACGTTCGTGGTAAGTTTTATCCATTAAAAACCGTTGACAAAGTGGGCCTGCTGGAAAATCTCTGGTCGGTATGACGGTATTTAAGAGTCCCATTGTTATACCTCAAGAGTTAACAGCGTCGTGCTTGTTAAGTTGAGTGGAGAAAACGCTTTACAATTTCAGAAGCCATCTACCAGAGTTCGAAAACACTTGAATTCCTGAGCTTGTGCTTTGGGCAAGCAGCTCTCACATTTGCCCCGTTTGGGAAAGTGAGCTTTAAAAGTTACTTGCCCAACAAGAAAATCTACTTGTCCCGTGAATACCTGACGGGAATTTTTTTGAGCCCTGTTTTATGATCCACACCAGCACTCAGAAGGTGTGTACAACGTATACTCTCTGGTTCGAGCCTACAAACCAACGCCACAATTTAATCACGTCAGTTCATGGCATTTATTTATATATCGTTACTTGCACAAATTTTGGAAACTATACATTAAGTTTATAAACTTTGGTATAAATTAAATAACAGGATTTAATAGGAAAACTACCGGCCACTAACGAATAGGAAACATCTTTTAAACTCTTGAAAATAAGAGTTTTTTTGCGTCTCTTAAATATAAAGTGCATTACGTAAGTTAACTTTTTAATCTGGTGACCTTTATTTTAACTCTAATGGTAGAGATCTGTCGTTAGGTTGACCCGATTGCGTGCCGTCAGCTCCTAAATACAAACAGTAAAAGTAATTACTGAAGTTAACTCGCACTGGCACGTCGCCTCGAGCCCCTTCCTTGCAAAGAAAACGAGTTTCATGTAAATACTGTCGCTATCACTCCTTTCTTTCATTCAGTATTTATTGCACACTGACCAGGATTGAAAATCCCATTTTTTGTAAATATACTGAATAATAAATAGCATCAGTCTTAACGAAAAAAACTGCTGAAGACGTTTCTTTTGATTGGTCACATTGCCCAGACTTAAAAGTAACTAAAACATTGCAGGCCTTTAAAGTTAATTGATTAAAAGGGTTAACTGATTTCCTACATAGAATCGAACGACCCACTACGCAAGTACCAGATTAATGGTTAAATGAAATGGTAAAAATAAAGAGAAGAAAAGAAAACGAAACAACACTGAAATTGCAATCAATAGCCCTTTATCTGGATAAATTGAGATGTTTAGAACGCCCGATAGTTAATATTTCATGTTGGTTGTATCGGACAATTAGTAGCATTCAACATGTTTAATACTTAATTTTATAAACGAAACTTTCTGTACACTCAGAAAACTGAGGTCTCTTTCATTATTTCTTTTTTTCCGACAACAATTTTACCAAGGGAATAAATTTTGTTTATTACTAAGTTTTATATAAATCCTGCTGTAGATATATAAAACGAATGGATAAAACCATTTCAGATACAATTATAGGTATTTTAATTTATCTTTGACCTAAGAGATCAAAGTTCTACTATCTTTCGCCGCTGGCTTTTTTTAATTTGTCAACAACATATTAATTTATAGTTGACAGTCTCTATGTACAACACGTTTTCTAGACTATGAATAATTTTTCCTAGAGGTGCATGATCAATTTGATTGACTGTGTCCGCTTTTGGTAAAATGTCTGATATACATACACCTGTATAAAAGGGCTTTTTAGTCGTCTGTCAGTAGGCTATATCGTCTACCAAGTGTCAAGTGGTCCTGCCTTTCGCGTTGAGACCTTTCGGGGTAAAATTGACTGCCTTTAGTCCAAAGATAGAGACACTAGAGGCCGTATAGTCAGTAGTAGCAGAAGACTATTACTGCGGGCCGAATTCTGGCTCCCTGTTGTGTTCTCCTAATTCGCTCACCGACAACCACACCCATCCACCACCATGTCTTGGTAATTTTTAAGCACAACTTTACCGTGTTCGTTTAAATACAACATACTTATTGGGTCCAATGTTGTAGGCACACAACACGCTGGTGGAACGTCATCAGCGTTGACACTGTTCATAAGGGTCTGCACAATGGCGTGGTTTGTGGTATTCAAGTGATCCGCTATTGGGAAGGGGCACTGGCCGCTGCAGTAAAAAGCAGAATAACCTGGCGGCGCCATAATCCAATCGTTCCATCCAACATCCACAAAGTTAACGTAGAGAGGATGTCTCTGACAGAAATTGCGATCATTCTTAACTTTCGTTTTCCCCGCGCTTCGCCGTTTACGACGACGATAGACGTGTTGCGTTCCGTCATGACTGAACGTGACCAGAAGAGGCTTTTTCTCTGCTGCAGCGTTCCCGTTATTGTTCAAGTGAACGACTGGAGATTCTCCAGTAGTGTCCAAATGCACTTCAAGGCCAAAATTTTCGCCGGGATTTTGTGACCAATGTTGAACAGTAGGTCTTATGTCAAAGTTGTCAGTTCCATTAGCGGATGTTGGTCTTGTTTCTATTAATCGTGTCAGGCCAGGTTGCCCAGCTGTTCTTGGGAGAAGCACTTGATAGACTTTAACACGATGCTGTTTCGTAGTTGCGATAGCGTTTCTCGAAGCGTTCTTTACAGTTGAAAACGTCAACCGGAGCTCTGCAGCAGTAAGGGTTTCCACATCTGGTAGAGACGAAAGGTCGAAAAAGAGGTTCCATCTGTTCGGAGACAATTGCGACACCGTAGTGGCCAGATGGTCACCTGTTGTACAAACAGAAATAATCGGAGTTATTAACACCTATTGAGGCTGAATGTTGAAAAGACATTTGGGAAAGTATTGACTGCAATAAACGGCGTCACAGCAAAGTCATGCAAAAGTTTCCGAAAAAAAAAAATGAATGGTCGCACAGTCCACTCAATGAAGCACTTCGCCATATGACCGTAGCGACATGAAATACGTGACTGGCAAAACATCACGAAATTAGGGTTTAAGCCAGGGGGTAAAGGGAATCGTGCTACTTCTTGTTCTCACGGAGTGCTCAGGAAGAAATTAAGTGGACGCGCTTCGCATTGGTCCCAACGAGCGCCGGGCCAGGCGTTCTTTTTTTTTCAGTGCGAACGCAAAAGTTCGTTTTCCCCTCGCGTCCTAAGAAGGAAGGCTGATCGCGAATTACTTTGTTTCCCATTTCATGGTCGCAAAGCCGGAGTGGTTCCATGGCAAAATATTAGCTCGTGTCAGTATTGTTTTGTTTCCGCTTGATTCTCACGGTTGAAGTTGCGTCATGTAATTCGTATGTAATTCGTACCCTAAGCTTGTTAAATCCTCTTGTACGATCATCTAAATAAAAGCTATTGACACATGTGCTATCTAGGTGTATTTTGGGACATGCAACAATATTTTTGTTTTTCCGTGTTCTTGCTTCGAGCTTCAACCATTTAAGTGTTTTTAGATTAGCTTACCTTCGTGCTGAAATGCGCGGATCGTGTTAGCCGAGGTCCATTTTCCTTTATGTTTGAAATTCGTGGAAATCCACTCAGGGTCACTGATATGATTGTGGTACAAATCAAGGATAAACTGTGGTACTCTGTCTTTCCATCCTTTCTTCGGGTTGGGGCGCGCTCTCATACCCATCTTCTGCAGGAAGGCCTGTTCTGTTGTTTGAAACAGTTCCGTCGAACGCTTTGAGTTGGAATTGCTCTTCACGTACGTTGAAGGTAGTCCCAGACAAACCGTTGTCCCAAAGAATAAACAGCATAGCCGAGCGATCAACATCTTTCACCGTAAACTGAGACAAAAAGAGAGTTAGTATGATTAAGAGACCTGATAGCATGATTTTATTTATCTAAATGGGATCTCAGGATAAGTGGGAAAGTGCTGCCCAGTGATTAAGGAGATAAGGTCATTAACTCTCAAGAATTAGCACTTCCCGTCAGTTTAAAATCGAGTGGCTTTCCAGCAACCGAGTATATGCCACGCAGTCTTTTGGTATCATCAACTTAAACTAAGTCGTTTCATAAAGTTACCTCGCCAATGCGTCAAAGGACCAAATTTAAAGGTGTTGGGCTTGGTATTTTCACCGCACTACTGCTGCTGTTTCACATAAAAATTCTCAGCGAATTCCAAGCCGCCTCAAGCAATTTACAACAAAAATCATAACGCTTATATTGTTTCCCTCTAAAGTAAATTAAATAATTGTCGTATCACGTTTCCAATATTTGCTTACGTTCCACAAAAAGCCTCGCGCCGAATGTCAAACCCCCAGCTTGAAGATCAAAGGGTCACTGCTTGAAACGAGGCGGCGATTTAACAACAGTCAACAGCGTGCACGAACGATCGCTTCAACTGTTTAAAAGAAATTCACACACAACACACGCAAATACGATCCGAAGGCGTTTTTATGAAAGGAATCCGTACCCAACGCTCAGTGGCGACAATTTCTGTCTTCGGCTATGCAAAACAAGAAGGAATCGCCCAAAAACAACAAACTTTTTGACAAGTTACTGCCTTCGCGCTTTTGGCTCAAATTAATGGTATTCTATCCAGGAGCCCAAAGAAGTCTACACGATGTTTGATCGGTGCGGTTTAAAGCGAGGGGCCCCTGAATGTACTTCACAGCAGCCATCTAAACTTATAAACAGCTGCCGTTGTAAAACAAAGGCCTGTAAGTACAAGAACGCAGTAGGAGGTCTATTTAAACTTTTCAGAACGGAAGTTAGCCAATAATTACACACGCTATTAAAAGTGAATTAAAAGGATTCTTAAAGAGCCGCAGCGGTTATAAAAAGGTGCCAAGTGAAAACTTAATTATTGTGATTCTCACGACAACCCAAAATTTCCGTTTACTAAACTTCTCTCAAGAGGACAATAAATTTGATCTACTTTCGATCATTGAAACCCCTGAAACGGCGCGATACTCGTTAAACAAGTCGCCGGTTAGGTGTAATACGAAAGTGACTAGACAATTTCACGCCACGAGAAATCTAAGAAAACGATGGACTTGCCGTGAGCTTTCGTCATCTGGGGTATAGTTTTGATCTAATCTCTATAACTGATATTCGATGCAGTGGGAAGCTAGTATAAATGGAGGAAATTTATAGCCTGACAGTTCGATAACTGGATTTAACTCACTTGTGCTAAACTAAGGTTGCTCTGGACGGTTTATGGAGTTTGTGCAATGTTTTCTTACGATAAAAAGTCAAAACTCGTTATTGATGGATAATGAAAGGGTTCTTTTCAAAAGAAAACAAATTATACATGACCGCGTTTAATTAGAACAATATCTTAAGAGGAAAAGTAATATGAACTTTGACATGTATTGACTAATATCCCTGAACAAGCCCCTGACTCTTTAGCCCTGATGTAGTAACTAAGATCAATTTTCTCCTTATATTACCAATACTTGATCAACCATAAAGCCCGTGAGAATAAGGATGTTGATCGCTGATTATAAGATGCGAGGCCGGAATATGCTCGTTGGTATAGTGGCTGTATTGAGGCAATACTTTCCTGTGAGAATGAACATGAATTTACATTACACTTTATGAATGAAATCCTAGGTGTAATCTTCCAAATAAAAGCTCCTAAACAGTACTTTGTCTTGTATTATGCTGTACAAGTTGGTTGAAGGCTAACTTTTGAATTTGACGATGCATGAAATAAATCATTTATGCCATGCACTAAGCAGCACTTTCCCGACGAAGTATTTGCTATTATGCTGAACAAAATAACCCTCTCTTTCGATTCCGTGGATAAAATCTCAAGGCCTGACCATTTTAGCAATATAGCTACAGAAGATTATTTTCTGCTGTGCCTGTTAGTTTGTACAAAGTTTCCAACTTTTCTATTCTGCTTGTAATCCTTCCGGAAAGAAAATCCGTTGAACAGTACTTTAGTTTTCCTCTAAAATCAGTGAGTACGCACTGGGAACTATGAGGTGTTTCGGCAATCAAGTTTCGGTTTCAAGTTCATTGAAAAGTTTTGAAAACGCACCCTCCACAAAAAGTTTTTCACCATTTCTCTTCTTACTGCGTTTATCTAATCACGTCTGTGATACTTCAATTAAGAACATTAGTGCAAGTAATATCTAATGATTTTTAATTACGTTTATAAACTAACCTGCAATGAACTATGCCATTAGAAAACCACACCCCATGCATTTATAAATATTTTTAAACTTCCCACGAGACAGCAAAGATGAAACTTTTGGAGAACACATTTCAGCCTAACCCGATTTTTTTTCCATTCTATATTATTCATTTTACCATATCTAGGTGAAAACTACGTTTATCTTGGGGGGGCAAAATCTCTCACTCACCTGTTTCAGCTTTTAAGTGTATCTAATTATAAAAACAAGATGATGTATCCTTTTTTCTGTAGCAAAACAAAAGAAACTGAACCATGAAGCATCGAAAAGTTTCGTTTACTTTACGTAATGGTCACGCCTTAGAACTGAATCCACAAACTCAAGTTCACGTCATTTTTACAGGTTTTAAAAGGTTTGATTCTGAAAGAAGGCCGGAAACACCGTTCAGAATTAAAAACATATTCTTATGGACGTCTTGACTCTAACAATATATATTTATAGAAAATTACGAACATCGGATAGATTGCATCATGACAGTGCACACATTGTTCATGATGAAAGATTTTAGTTTGGGATCATGTAAAACCGAAACTTTTCATACATAACTGATAAATTGAGTCGTAAGGTTTATTATCCTATAGATAATATTTAAAAGTGGCAACCAACTTATGTTGATAATCATGTAGGGTCACGAAAAATGAAGATTACTACTCTGAAAGAGGACAGCGTTAAGTAATCCTTGCCTCACGACACTATGATACCAGAAAACGTTTTTGCAAGTTGCGGTCTTTTGGAGCTTAGTGCTTGGAGAATCGAATATTAACAACGCTCGAAAGATCTTTTTGCAATACAGTTTCGCAAGACTTGCTCAAAAGTTCTACCAGTCTAATAATTATTAATAACTTCAGCTAGAGCTCAAGGAGCAAAATGAATTATAGCATCACTGCTTTTGATTGTGCGGCTACTAAGCTTGGAGGTCAAGGAAAGACAAAAAAAAAACTGATGTCAAGATAGTAAATTTTCACGTGTCTTCTGTTTAGGCGAAGCAGAGTCAAGAATACTAGGCTGACTGCAAGATAAACTGTGGTTCAGTATACTAACCACCTACACGAGGTTGCCAAATGCTATATCAAGGAATTTCTTCTTAACGATTTAACCTGACGATAAGATTTCGCGTAGAATAGGTAGGATTTGAGCTTGAAACAGGACTAAGGCAATCCTATGATATGTGGGCCGGATGAATTATTAGGTTCATGATTTTAATTGTACGCGCTATCATCTTGGCGAAACATCAAGGTTGGATTAATAGCAGATTCCACTTACACAAATATTCCGAACGCAAGTCTCCATAGTTTAAGGTGCTTCTCGCATTATGTTGACTGCAATGTAGTACTATATAATAATGACGCGTCTGTCGCTAAATGTTGTCAATGCCACGCGAAATTCGCGCAAAACTAGCTGTGTGAGCTCCGTTTGAGGGAAAGCACGAAACTGGCTTTTTGCGAAACAGGTTTAGTTGTTAGTGAACAGTTTCTCGTTACAATAGCGTCGTAGTGCTTTTATGACACGAATGGAGTGTTAAAGAATTCCAGAAACGTAAGTAATCTTACCATAAACTGGGCAGTTTGTCTGCTCAAACAACGTAGCGTTCCACTTCCCAAGGCCAGTTAACTTTGTCTTCAAAGGTTGACTTTGAACAAAGCAACTAATTTACAATTATTCGACAACACAAACACGCTGGGGGCCAAAATGAACTGTCAGGTAAACTAAGGTAAACAATTGTATTCAACGTACAAAAGTATTCTTTACACATGCAAGACATTGCCCGGATCTTTTAATTAAAGTTTGCAGGTTTATGATGTGAAGCTATCAGGCCAAGTGACATTCTACGTCACCAGGTTAGCCTTAGGTACGCATAATTATATGACTTCCTGTTTGGCCGATTACAGTTGTTATCAAACGCTATAACGGCAACTGATAGATGTTTGTCATTTAAACTATGAAATCTATCGCTTTTTTACACCATACTATTAGATTCTTTGCCCAGAAGATCATGGTATGTTCACGCTCTTCGGACAGAACGGTAATATCCTATCCATACACCTTATGCGAACTCCCATATGTTGCCCCAAACTAAGGAGGATCAGAGAACATGTTAAATAGATTCCTGCAACAACGTTCAGCTTATTTCTCAGTCTCTCAAAGTGGAAAAAAAACTTGAAATGTTTCAGCCTCGTCAAACACGTGCCTACAGACCATTACCTTGTCGACAAACTTGTAACTGTGCCGACACGTTTAAGTTAACTCCTGGGAGAGAATAGCTATGGATTTTTTTATTGAATGATGGTGGTGAAATGTGCGTTAAGTCTGTCTCTTTGTCTTTTTCTCTCGCAGCAAAGATCGGCTTATAATTACACATTGTTTCGCAGTTTGTCTGCACAAGCCCCCACGAAGGTAATTTCCACTGGGAATTACTTAACAACAAACCGGCGAGTTGTCTTGAAGTTGGTCCGATTTAACGCCATGAAAAAGCAAAATTAAAAGGACAATGCCCCCAGAGTTGTTAAATTGCACTTAAGGTACCCGAAACAAAAGAAAGCAAAACAATAACTTCTTAGGATAATTAGAACAGGAAAACCCCGCAAAGTACTGAAATATTTTTGTTTCGGGGAAGCGCAACACGTTAATTACATAGTTGCTAAACGTTTTATTGCCGCGGAATGTATAACCCTTCTCAGTACTATAGTTTCAAACAGTCTGGGATACAAAATAATTAGCAATTACGATATGAACTTCCTCGTGCCAATATCCGAACTGTAGTGTTCCCTGAAGTTCGTTCCTTTGTCACATAAGGCACGATAGTTTTTCCGACGGCGGCTGTCTTAGATGTAATGAGGGAAATGAACTTTCCTGCAAGTTTTCCGAAGTGTTACAATATAGGCGGAATATCTAAGTTTTTTTGTCTCCTCTGTGATAGCTGTCTTGCATGTCTTATATACCTAAGACAAATGACATGAAGCAATACACCTTTTGGCTCTCAAGACCAAAAAACTGAGGGTGATGCCGTGCCAAAAAGAGGAATCAACAACAAAAAGCAGTGTCATTCATCACGAGTGTAAGCAATCACCTGAAGGCAATCCAGAATACAGTCTACAACAGCTGTTGTACTCTTAGTCGTTGTGTTTGACAAGGAAAAGGCTATAAGAAAATAAGATCGGCTAACATTCAATAAAAACTTATAAGCAGTAAGAGTCTGAGCTACTTGTCCTAGGTGTTCAATAATTCCGAAAAAAAATCCTGCAAACAATGAAGCAAAATGGCTCCGGCTTTCACTACCAAAGAACTCAGTTCCACTTCTAGTTATTGCGTTTTCTTTGTTTTTCTTAGTCAGGTGTTAAAAAACTTGGCAGCGTTGTATTTTTGCACTCTTAAAAACTGGAGAGTCAATGCGCAACCTGTCAGTCACTCCGTTTCAACATGTTTAAAACCGTTTGCTCCACGATCCGCGTGCAAACTAAACAGTAATTCCCATTGTCAATCTAGTCAACTCAAATGAAGTCAGTCGTGGTGAACGGGTATTTGTCTAAGATCGAAAGATAAGGTAACGAGTGTTTATGTTTGAATAAAACACCTATTAGCACTTCTTTATATGAAACGATAGCTATGCGCGGAGTACCAATACATATGATAATCAACTGTAGTGATTCAAAAGGGACGTGATTGACTCTGCGTTAAGCCTCCTCCAAGAGGTCATGAAAGTGTCGGAGCAAATATTGTTTACAATCTCTTCGACTTGACCAATGTTTCTGTAATTAATTTCGTAAAGTCAGTTTTGCTTCTAGGGTTTATCTGCCACTGTACTGAGTTAATAAAGTTTCGAAAGAGACTGACAATTGTAAATTAGATTTACCCAATAGCTACTGTTGACCTAGATTGATGCCAAGTCCTTGCAACCACGCATGCAGCCATCATGCGTTCAGTTTGGGTGTACCCGAATCAAACGCTCTGCCTAAGAGCTTAGCATATCATTCGTTTTTCTTGTGACTGGTAATAAAACAAATCGACAATGAGCCATAATTACGTGCATTTCTTAACAGTGCTTTCGTGTGGGCGCGAAAAATTCGGATCCTTTTGCCATTCGTTATGAAGCAAGTACGTACAAATTCAAGTTTCACCGTTGTAGTCTTTGAAAGCCAACAAAAATCTTTAGAAGGAGTCTCCGGTGTGTCCTTTTAAAGCCTGCATCGACAGGGCGTTGTTCTTTCCGTTTTTTGATGATTCACTAGCATATGGCGTGAAATAACGTAGCGGAACGCACGGCGGAAGACTCACTTAAGTAACTAAACTTTGTACGAATTTAGAGGGCAAACAATATTATCTACAGTTTCGAACCAAGAGAGGCTTAATCTAAATCAGCCCTCTCTATCAGTAACCGCACTAGCTATCAACTGCGAAACTACGTTAAGAGTACCAAAAAGAGAGAGAAACGTGAAGATGTATCTGCTAGTCGCGGTAAAAAACACTCAAGATATTAGAAAGGCTTATTTGTACCAATTTGTACTCACCTATATATAGTCAGCTACGATTTTGCAAATGCTGAAGAAAACTAACAAAACGAGAAGTTACCCTCTCTAACTGGAGCTGTTATCCTGGCACGACTGTATTTCATCCCGCGTACGAAATACACTGGCATCTATAAGCAAGCCAACACGCTTTATATGAGGCGATTAACCCCCTACAGCATGGACTGAGATACAGCAGTTTACAGTGTCAACTCTGATATGATACCACTGTCATGAGGGGCTATGACATCCATTGTGTCTTAATGGTGCTCCGGTACTGAAGACCAATGGGGAACTTTAAATCTGTGTATATTTCACCCATGGCTTCACCGAATACAACTTTCAATATTGCTTCGGGAAAGCTCGTTAATCAAAGGAATTTGCGTTTATTTTGAGCATACGCTAAATACTGCAAATTCGTTCTCAAAGCATTGTTTTAAAAGCTGGTTTTCACGAATTACCGTATAATTAGCCAGAGCATGGCATAGGAATTTGGGTTTCTAAGACTTTGCATCCTTTAAGACGATGAAAATATGTTTTATAAGGTCAGGAAGAATGCAATTCAGGGTACATAATTTATAGTTTTTGGCAGCTTTTAAGTTATCGTGCCAAACTGCCCGAGCATCTATTTATCAGTCTTAAGCGTCGCGGAGATATTAAGTAGAAAAAAAATGTAACACATTTGCAATAATGTAACAATCTCAAGTGTGAGTTTTGCGGTTAACGAATTAGAGAATTTTGGAAACAATTATGGCTAAGTGGCATTTGAGTTCAGTAAAGCATTTTAGTCACATAGAGTTTTGAAAAGCCACAAACAGAACCCCCAAGATTTTTTGTTTTGCATTCGGGACAAATCGGACCAAGTATTGAGGACGGAGTTCCGGTCTTAACATGGAACCACCTTCGGTTTGCACCGGTTTAAGAAAATTAAAAATTGCGCCGTATGAAAAAATGAACGCCTTTTGCAAGTCGGCTATAGGAATGTTTAACAAAGTAAGAGAAAGAATTCGGACATTTACCTTACGCGCAGCTAAACGTAAAGAGATGAAGGCGTGTTACCTCGTAATTCCTTTAGCGAGATATAATAAAGAAGAAATGTGCGGCTGTATCAAGGTCACTTGCGACCTTGCGCAGGGATTACTCGAAATGCGTTGGTATATAGAGTAAAGCCGAAAGCATCAAGATTCAATAGGAGTATTGGGCTGTGCACGTGACTTAAAACAATGTCTAATGCCCGTTGCTCTGCCATGTAAGGAATAGCAGCGGTCTTCCACATGGATGCATTCAACTAAATTCACTCGTAAAGCTCCCACTCTGAGATCAAACAACTTCGCACCACATTCTACAGATTTCACGATGCCGTGGTTTCACTTTTTACCTTGAGCTGCTCCGGAGATGCATTTTTTAAATCAAGGAATACAAATATCGATAATCCGGAACCGTTAATGTAACAAGTTAAACACCCCATAATGTTACATTTTTGCGAAAACTTTAAAATTCTCTATTCCTGCAGCATGGCGTTCAACTACTCGAAAACTTGAGAATTTTGGAAATATCGACGTTAATAACACTTGACCGATCGCTTTTCCCGCCATCCGCTACTGTAAACAGTATAGGATAAAAATGAAAAGAAAAATGTTGACTCTTAAACTGCATAAGGGTATGTCAAATATGTATAAAAAATAAATAATGACTGTGACCTTTACCTGCGAGGTGGTTAAAGTAGTTTGAAAAATGCGCATCAAAAATTTTTCTTTGAGAGGATATTGGTTTACGAGATTCAGTTCCGGTGAACAAAGTCAATTCATCTAGCAGTTCATGAACGCACAACTAGTACCAGCCGAGTGAAAAGAATAAAAATTTGTTCGAAATGAATTTAATGTGAGATTTTCTAAAACTTCCGATCAACATGCACTAGCACTGTACTGTAAACATGAAGTCCGCAATGCTATCCTTACCCCAGCAAACGATACTAATCAGAAATGCCTCTTGCCTTGTTTCATTTTCAATTTAAGTTTCGTGAATATCGTACACTGACCGGCAATATTTTTTGACCTATGATAGAGCTCTAGGCCAGAGGTCCGCTATAGGTTTCCGCGTCTACTTGCAAAAAGGCAGTACTTTACCAGCCCAACCGTTATGGCTCCAAACAGTGCCAAACTCGTGACTGCATTCCCCGGTGGAATACACAAAAAGATGACAAAACAGAGATGTGATCGTCGGGTCGATGAACGGGTAGTGGGGTGGGGGATTTACAGTACTCAATTAGCTGTACATCACATTTCCTCGGGAGGCCGAGGGGGAGATTTTCCGGGCGCTTGCGTGTGTTAATAACTTTACTTCCGTCATGGGATAGGATCCTTCCGTCAACGCACAGGTAACCCAGGTTCTATGATAGTACCACAGTACGAGTAAAGTGTTTGTAGTGAGCGATGGCGACCGCTAGTTCATCTTTTACCGCCTACTTTGTCTATTTTATTGCATGAAGGGAGAATTTGAGAGTGAGGATTAAAGACAACAGCAACTCTAACTGCTTTAACTTTTTATTTAGTATTTCCGACAAATTTTAGGATCGTAACTTTACCCCATATACAAACACTGTAATTTTATCACAGAGCCTGGGTCACCTGTAGTCAACGCGTAAATATGAAAGCGATCCTTCTTATTCGCGCGGTCTACCTTAGGATCAGGGGATAATCTGCGTGCCTATTGTTTCCACGCCCGCGGTAGAAACGTGAGCGAACGAGCTCACCGAGACACGCTTGCTATGATCGCTAGTAAGATGAATATCACTGTCATTTGTTAAAAACGTCCATGTTGCCATGGCAACAAAAGAAACGTTACGTTTTACCTAATAAACGTGATGCCTCATAAATATAGTTTATCCATGCCAAATTTGAGCTTTATACCTGCAATAGTGAAAATAATGAATTCACAACCTACCAAACTGTACTAAGCCACCTTAAAGTACCATGCTAAAGGCATATTTTTAAATCAATTGTACGTATTGCTGTAAACGTTCATTAGGACGTAGTATTTTCTCAGTGACTAACATCAAACTATTTTTACTCCTAGTTTAACCATGACCCATAAGTACGTTTAACTTCATTCACGAGGACAGGACCCTTCTCTGCGATTGATATAACTTTAGAGGGTATGCCCTCATTTTCTAACTATTCAGAAAGACTTCTCTCCTTCTGCCTTCTGTTACTGCAGACTACTCTTTTAGCTTAGGAACACTTTCCGGCCTTACCAATCATTAGGTTAGTAAGGAACATAACTGAACGAAACAAGGACAATATTGGCCCTTTTCAGCCGGTGCAAAACCTCTCATATCACTAGTGTTCTAGCTTTTTGCATAGCTACATATTTCTTTTCATTTCTGTTCCTCTGATCATGTGAATTACCCGTCGCTCACGTCAAGGAGATGAGCAAAGTACTCGACTGAAAAGCGTCCATTAAACGAAAAAAGAATACTTTATTCTAAATAATCACCTGAAAAACCTCAACTCATGACCTCTATAAATCGGCGGTGTATTGTAATATAGTCTGTACCTTAGCATAGCTAGACTTGAACAAATAACACACGAAGTAGAGAATAAGTTACCTTCAGTTGCTCTCTAGTTCCCGAGAGCCGCAATTGTTAAAGATCTGACTTTAGTGAAGGTTTGAGTGGGGCTTTGACCTTGAATCTACCAGTTGTATTTTCGTAACGAAAAGTTATAAATCAAGTGTCAATAGCACTTGAGTGTTCTCACTGTAATGGTGGAGCTGTAGCCACGAGCCCGACCGCCGGTTGTACAAAAATATAAATCAAGTCTCGAAAGTACTGTACGGGGTTATGTCACGAGTATATTGCTGTTTAGGTCAATTATATTGCTGAAGTCGTTACCTAGTGCCTCAATTACCCATACACAAAATGCTACTGCAGAGTTTTGAAGAAGATCTAAACAAATTCCACCACGGGGCACACTATTATAATAATTTTTAGGGTGATTTCTGCACGCATAGCACTGAGAACTTTCAAAAGTTGGCCCAATCTTTTCAAGTTTCAATCGGCTTGTCTATTCTTGCCATCCGTAGCAACAGACAACAGGAAACGGTTTTAATTGCTAAATATAGTCTTATTTCACAAAACAGCGCCGTTATTTTTGGATTTTAATTGATGCGGAGACACGTACTGCCTTTTTCAAAGGACGGGAAATAGCTTGTCGTAGCTTTGAAAAATGAAAATCAGTCCTTGGAAACGTCACTTATAAGGATTTCATAAAGGAATTTATTGGTGATAATTTAAAATAATAACATGTATAGCAGGGAAGATTTCCTCTTTGGTCGAAGTGTTTTGGTTACACACACTCGTTACCCACAGACTGGAGGAATAGGGGTATGCTATATATTGCACGAACTTAGTATTATAGTACAGTTTCTAGATTCAGTACAATATAGCTGCGGCACTATATTTGTGCTTGATCAATGTCAAGCTCTTATCGAGAACCTGAGAGGTGCTAGAGAAGCTGGAATTGTGGTTAAAGCCACCAGACTTGATGATTTAACAGTAGTACAAACGTTTTTAATGGGAGTGATCTGAGAAGTCTGTGATTCTGAGATCGGCAAGATTGACAAAAATTTTCTTATTTAGTCAGGTCTAATAATATTCAGCTTGGAAGGGCGAAGACCAATATACTTACCGAAAACTGTTTTTTTGCAAGTCAATTCATTCGTCTGTTGTGTTAATTCCTATGTAATAAAGCTCAAACTAATTGAAACGTCCTAGAATGAAAATATCTCTTTGCAATCTTCATAAAACTTTAAAAAACCACCCGAAAATTTAAAGTTTCTTACCTTACATGAGTTCATCTAGGGGCAAAATTTTTCAGTCGCTTTATGTAGTTACGTAACCGTCGTGAAAAACAATGCAACAATATCGTTCTGTTGCAACAGTTAATTGCAGTTGTGTGATCTTTATCATATTGTTTGAAACGATTTTAGTCTTGAAACTGTCGTGAATTTGAGTGAGATGATAAAGTAGGACATTAGTAAGCTGAGGTCGTAATAGCATCAGAGAGTACGCTCTCTCAGGTATTTGCCATATTTACATCTGACTGCTATATTGTTACAAAAAGAACATCAACCTGTGTATGAGATATTATGTTACTTAGTAATTCCTTGAAATGAGTTTGTGGTCCAAAACTAAGGGACAATTAGAAAAAATGTCGAGCATTTCTGATGGCAACTGCTGTAGAGAAAATATCTTTGTGAAGAAATAACTTTGACCCATTTGTGTCGCCACATGGTACATAATTAGTTCCAATTTTGTTTGGCCTGAAGTTACTTTTTTGGTCGGTTCGGAGCAATGTCGAGTAAACCATTTTAATAGTGACCGTGAACTTGAATTACATCTAACTGTATTTTTTATGATGTAGAGAGTGGCTCTGACTTGATTTGCTTGTTTAGAAAGTCTTGCAGGGTTCAGGAGTTTAATATTAACGGAGCATAATCGGGGAAAACTGATCTAAAGTAAAAGGTGTGGGGATGTTTGGCCATGTTGGTCACAATTTGGACATTTTTAAGGCAAATACGAGGAACGAACTCTCCGAATAAATCATGAAATAAAAATGCGTTCTCTAATCGAATATAATCTTTTGATGCCAGCTCTGAAACCTGGTATGGTATTTAGAGACCAGGCCTAAACTATGAAAATTTGGGAAAAAGCGTAGATTCAAAACTATAGTCTACCCTCCAGGTTAAAGTACTTAAATCTCAATGTTGCGATGTTTGTTTTTAATAACTTGAATTATTAAATTTAGATCTTTTTTAGATTAGTTGTGATTCCGAGCAATGTCGGTGATTAAACAAAAACTTTGAGAATGAGATATCAAATATCGTATAGCAGTGAGATACAAAAGTAATATCTGATGCCCACTTTGGATTCTCTTATTCCCAATATTGCAAAAACATGAAATTTACGATGTGGAAGTATGAGTGAAGAAGTTTATTTCAATTGTCACAGCATAGATTTTGCCCCAAGACGTGACTGACCAGCAGTTAAAAGAAGTCAGTAATTTAAAGCTGTTAATTGCTGCTGTACTTTAGATACAACAGCATCAAAGTAACCAAATTCTTGAGAATTTAAGTGATTAGGGTGATTGCGTGTGAAGATAATAAATGAAAATGTTTGAATTCTTGCTAAACTCTTACGTAAGGAGAGGAAATAAAGGTGAAAGGTCATGGAATTCACACATTTAAGTAAGTCTGTAATCCAAATACTGTGGTGTGGCCATCGAAAGGAAACCTATTGGAGCAGTGTTTTTACTGGTTATCAGCAGGTCATTTTATTATTAGTTTACAAAGTAAAGTTCGAGACCTTTTCATTTCTTATTATGAGCATAGAATCAGTTCTAGACCGGTCTTGCTAATATCCATTCTGTTTAACCCCCACAGCAACAAATTCTGAAAACGTTTGCGAGGCCACACATGTTGTAGAATTTCATTTCATGTCAGGCCAAAATTCTCCTGATTTTGCGAAGCTAACATATCTTAATAAAAGCAAATATTTAATCTTGACTAAAAGTAAAGAAACGAAAGGCAGAGAAAAATGGAACACTCTTTCTCCCGAGTTTTTAAATGAGTTCAATTTTCTTGAGTTTACTCAATTTCCTTTTTAGTTGTCCGTAGAATATTTTTTCTTCGCACCATGTCTGCGTAAAGTTAATAATTCCTTCTCCATGTATAAAACGTTTCATTTTATGTTTTTTTTTATCTTTGAAACATATGTTTTGCTCATATTGATTACACAGTCTACCCTTCGCCAAAGACAGACAAATGTATCATTGCTTTGTGATCGGTGCTCGAGGCCAACGAAAGGTTTTCCAGTGGTCACTTTATAATTGGAAAAAAATCTTAAAACCTTCATATTAATCAAATAAAAAGGTATGTAGCTATAAATGTTAAAAAGGCTGTGGCTGTAAGAATGTGAAGATTACCGAATAAGTTGTGAGGAACTGAATTGAAATGAGCTGAAACTTGGTCACAGCTCATATTTAAATAAACTGTCATCACAACCTTACTAAACCTTATCAACTAAATTAACACTGTTAATTCTAAGCCAAAACTGAAAATTCCATCAAATCATTTGACATGAATTCTCTTATCATACCCTAACAGGGGCTTTTGCAGGCAAATGTCCTCATTTCCCTCTTAAATTCAACGCTGTAAACTATTTGACCAACCAACTTCCTTTCTAACAATTTTTCCATTTTCATAAGGGTTTTGAAATAGCTGAAACCAGAATCGACTCCATGACCAACTACCGGCACTGCAACTGGATTTTAAACAGCCGCACAAGTATTCAGGGCTTCCGGGAAGCTTTATCGCCCTAATTTGGCAATACTATGTCTGAAATGCCTTCGAATTTTTGCATTTATTATGATCCTGTCATAGTGATTTGCAGCCAGGTTTCCGTACAAACACGCCCTAAGGAAGGACGCCACAAGGGCAATCAAATCCACGACTTCAGAATATTGTCACACTGCACGCAATCGTCTTATTTGTTATCCTTATCCGATTAGATAGGCTTTGGCCCTCTTACAAGGATAACTATCAAATAAGCTTATTTTTGTACTTTTGGACGAGAAGGAGTCGAAGATTGGAAATCAGCACTTTTTCTTGTCAGGTTATCTTCGGAAGCAAGTAAACTTGAATCCACTAACTGCAAGCTTATTCGTTGTCCTTCCAAAACAGCACGCTAGCCTCACTGAGGAAATAACCAGTTTCCAAAATTTCTAGAAGGCATTTCCTCACACCACTTTTTTCTTTAGACAAACTAACCTAAAATTTAAACCAAATCAGCTGGCCTTACCTCGCAACGTTGAGTATTTCTTGCAAAATGTTGTCTTCAGAGCACACTGAGCGACCTCCTCACGACAGCTTTGCTTAGTAATGGCCCAAGGTTAATTTTGTAGAGGAAACTTATGCTTATCTCAAGATATGCCAGATAAGCGTTTATCGACAATTTAGTGTTTGGGGCCGCTTCGCATTGCGACTGAATAACAGACAAAAAGTTTTACGTGTTCAATTACAAATCCTTACAGCACTGCAAGGTTATCGATATGAACCTTGCAGTCTGTGAAAAAAGAGCAAGTTTCCGAAAGTACCAACTCTCGCAAGGATATAAATTACACTTTTTAGCCAGACTGATTTCGAACCATTTTGACGTTACAAAAGTCTGCACGTGTTTAATAGTATTTATTGATACAAGTATTATTTTGGAAAGAAGATTAAGGAAAAAGGGAGTGCTGTTTCCTTCCCATAAAGGCTTTACAGGTTGTTTGCGGTTTCTCTTAGACTTACGGAAGAATAGTAGGCGCTTGCCAGTATAGTCCTAGAAAGAGCTTCATTGTCTAATGTGGAGAAATTTCCTTTGATGTTTTGGGTAGTTTTAATTCTAAGGGCATAATTCTTCGTCATTTAATCTTGATAAGGACATACTTAGTCCACATCAATTATTAGGATGCTTGAATGCAACCAAATACCACCAATTGTTCCAAAACTATATCGGGGGATTTAGTAGATTTTAGTAATCGAAAGAAACAAACCGCAAATATAACTCCATCGAACGTTCAATCACTAGAACTGACACTCGTGATTATTTAATTCGCGTCTCGTGACAAGAGAGGTATTATCGCCATCAAATTGCTACTGGCTGTGCCTCATTTGCTCATGTTGACTTAATTTCCGTTGTTAGACAAGACAGACAATAGAGTTAACCCTAAATTGAATATCATTGTGATGGATCGTCACAGATCAACTGAGTTGGATCTCTTTCTTAAACTGATGATTTGAATTTGATATGAAGCATTGTCATTCTTATTTCTCTTTAATTTTATTAAACTAGAATAATCAGGGACATTCTTTCCTACAGTGGCGGGGGGAGGAGGTGGTTGGGTGAGAAAAGGAGAACTCCCACAATAACTTAGGAAACGCCAATCTTTTTAACCGTCCCACAAAGATTTGCTCATGGCTGTGACTGTAGAAATGAAAGAGAATGATAAAATGAAAAAAAAAAAAGAAAGAAAGAGCAAATGAGTGAAGAAAAGAAAGATTCTGTGACAGCTGCTTCATTGCCTATTGAAATTACTATACTATTATTTGGTTTTCAGAATTTAGAATGGTATACTTTAGGGGTTAAATAAAGCTTGGCCTCGCCCAAATTAGTCCCCTTTGGAGCTGTGGCTGTGATCCCAATTTTTTCGATGAGCACACCACGTCGATCCTTTGATAATCCCCCCTCTCCCCCCGCCAGAGCAAGATCTCATTGCCAGAGCAAAGATAGTAAAATTATGAACAAGTGCACGTCATGCATTCGTCAAGATGTACTCATCGCAGGTTAAATAACGGAAATTCCGCAGGAAGTATTATATCGGAGCCAAGATGTCAGTAGCTCTTTTGAGTTCTTAGTATTAGACAATTCATGTAAAGATGTTATTAATTAATGTTGGCTGCTGTTAATAGTTGTTAATTAAGACAGAGTTTCAAGCTAAATCACTTGCTAATGCAATGCTGGAACCAGTCCACTACAATCAATTCACTTTGGCTTCTCAATCTTTAAATGGTTACTACAGATGCGAAAGAACGATGCATGCAGGTATGTGAAGAACCTAGCCAGCACTTCTCGCAACATAGCTTTTGAAAAAGAATGTTTTTACTATTAAAGACACTAAATTGTCTAGATGAATAGGGCTGTGACCTTTTGTACATATGGAAAGGGATGATAGCGAAACTAATAAACTGACCAAACATGCTAGGGGTTAAATCGCAATTTAGAAGTAGCCTTAACGGCGCAGAGGCAAAATTCCTCATATGTTCCAGGTTAACTTTACTTAATTAAAACCAAAGGAGTTCCGTTTTAGGAACACATGCACGATGTTCACGAAGAACCGTAACAAACTGCTCGCGATAGTTGGCGATGTTGGGCAACTCAACATTGCTTTAACCGTTCGAGCTCTCAAGAGGTTAATAATTTTTCTTTCTTAGACAACCACCTAGAAAACCAAAAAAACTACCAAATATCTTTGTTTGAATACACAAAACAAACGTTTAAGCAACTCCATGTTCTTTCTGCTTTCATCGAGGTTAATTTGACAATTTTGTCGAGTTCACAGTTATTCTGTCAAGGCCATGTGTTAATTCTTTGAACTAAAGAGATACTTAAAGAATACCTTAAGTCGACTGTCTTTTGCAAACTATAGAAACAGTAATTGAAAGCCTTCATAAGATTTTTTTCCACGAAACGAAACGGAAATCTATTGTATTAATAAAACGTTCACGCCTGTACCCAATATGTCGACTTGGGGAGTTTTGACATTCTCAAACGCAGAGAAGCCCCATCAGCACTTAGCATTCAGCATAGAAAGCCCTTATGGTTCTTATTTACTGGATCGTTTTCAAATGACGTCACGTTGCCAATGACAATGAAACAGCGGCCATGAATTTGTAATCCTGTGGGGACTGACCTCTTTTCTCATATACAAACTTACTTTTGTTCCAACAAATTTGCATAGTCTGATGGCCACGTGATTGAAAAGCTTTTATCAGATCGTTTTCACATGACTTCTCGTCGGCCATATTCGTGTACAAAACAATGAAGTTTGGCCATGTTTGTCAAGTTAGCGAAAAAATCCTGAGGGGATTGAATTTTTGTCTCATGTAAAAACTTGCATTTGTTCCAAGACATTTGCCCAGCTGCTGTCCGAAAATGGGTTCCTAGAAGAAGCTTTTATTTGCGTCATTCACTAAGGCTAGACATTCATCGCCTTGTGGTGTTGTTGTTCTGATTGAAGACTGGACTGGAAGCTAAATATGCTTTGACTAAGTATTGCTTGATAAACGAGCAAGAATGTTCTATCAGGTTTAAAACACAAGGCTTAGGTATGATCAAACGAGAGTTAGTGGTTAATCAAACGGCTTTAAAAACTTAATTGCTGCATATCTGTTTTTTCTTCTAATAATCCTAAGGGTTTTGATTATTTACCTAAGAATATCTGAGCCTTAAACTCAGCTTTGTCTTAATCTTGAGATTTTCGTTTGTATTTTTTTCATCAATTATTCATGAACTTTGTAAGCTGAATTAAGAGGCAAGTACGTATACAAAGCCGTCCAATTTTTCCCACCCAGTCTGCAAGGTGTGTAATTTACGTCAGTAACACGATATGTGTGGACTTTTAGAAATAACAGTCAATACAATGGGTTGGATTCAGTAGGGGCATGGCCCTAAACCACAAAGTGTATTAATTTTTTTTAACCTACAATCGTAGACAAAAGAACTTGGGAAAGTGACCTAAATGAACATCCTTGACCTTACATTTTATCCAGTTCTTTTTGATGTTGAATAACACGGTTTTTCCTCGTCCCAAATATCCCCTTGTTCCTTCTAAACCTTTAGTGATGGGAAATCAAACAAGGCATACGTACTTAAATACTTCAGTTTTTCACAACATTTCCCCAGGGGTGCGGGGAGAGAAATGAAAACGGAGGTAAATTAAAGTGGTAATCTTCCCAACAGTTTTGTCTATGATTGGAGCTCCAAACAGAAAATTGGCCCAAGAAAGTACCCAGCACCGTAAAATGAAAACAAACGGCATCATGAGAAAGTGCATGTATGTAGCTGTTATAGAGCTGATCACAATCCAGAGAGATTACTTATAAGTCCCGGATGAATAATACAAACGGCACCATCGTGACTGCTCAGTGACCTCAATGGCGTTGCCGGTCACAATTTAGGTTTTCATCCACAGAAAAAACTATAAACAAATTTCGAAACATGGAAAACGCTACTTAAACTTTTATGTTGTTGACAGGCTCCACGTGGATCATCATAGGAAAATCAGACCAATGAATAAATTACGCAAAATTCATCAACATCATCTTTTAACAGGCCTCTGACTTTTGTTTTGTCCATCATGAATCAATTTTTATAAAAAACAAGAAATAGAATTTGCTTTCAGAACAGCATTTTAGTGTTCAGAAATCCGATAAAACACCATTCCTCGTGTTTATTATATTTGGCGTTGAGCATTCATCCATCCAGAGACGTTTGATAAATGGAATTAGGAGTAAAACGGCTTGAGCTATTATCGTATAGAATCTTTGGAAATAAGTTAATGGAATTAAGTATTATATTGTGTGTTATTGTTTGTTTTGGCAAATGGTAGTAGAAAAAAACGAGAATGGACATTGTTGGTTTATTCGACCACGTGATGGTCATATAAAATTTAAACCCTTTCAAATACTATGTTACTGACCTTGTGGGTGGCCCCGGCCTTACAGCTAACCTTACTTTATTTATTTTCCACCAATTGAATTAGTGGTGAAAACAATCTTTCCATTTATTAATTAGGATAATACGGTAGTTAATTTGAATGCAATTAAGGGGGAAGAAAATCACAGGAGGTTCCTAAAGGATTTCACTTGTCATACATAAATTTTTTTACCCCGCGAGAAGAGATTTCTCTCTTGCATGGCTTTTAGAGTTAACTAAGGGAGAATATTCTCTCTTACGTTAACAAAGTTGTTCGCGTGGCTTGTCAGTCGCGTAGTTGGTTTGTTTCATACACCCGAGGAGAAACGTTTGCAGCAAGCCGCTTTTTTCAACTGATAAATGAGGACTTACAAGCAACTTCAGGATACAAACTTTACCGATATTTTATGTTACTTTTCAGTTTGTGAAATCGGTTGGAACTATTATTTACAAAACTGGAAAGTGTGATATTATGTCATAAACAAAAACCAATGCAAAAGAAATAATAATCTCAACTCAGTCTAGGTATGTTCTCAACCAAATCCGATAGAATTTTGCCCAGTCTTTTTCTCAACATATTTTCAAAATGATGATAAAAGCTAGTTACATTTCTAGTTGATTTTCCTCATATGTTTGAGAAAATTTTGTATTATGTTTGTCGTTTGATGTCATGGACACGGTATCAAACAAACAACCGCTTAGGTTGTTCATTTAACTGCGAGGATCATTTCTACTTTCATATAGTTATCCGCAGTTCAAAATATATGAATCATATATGACTTATATTTCCATTCAAACAATTAACCGTTAAAAATAGCTATAATTTGCAGCTAAGGAAAGGATAACCATCGTTAAAATACCGGTAGATACAACGCCTATGAATTAATCGTTTCATATTGTGTGGATGTTAACTGCATTATTTTCTTCACACTCAGCTTGTTCAACCGTTTACCTATACCCGTCCATCTTTTTCACCATTTATTACATAACTCCACCAATTGATTCTTTTAGAGCCTTGGGGAGAGGGTTTGTTTGGGACAACAATTTGGCGGAAGTGACAAACGCTCCCCATCGGTCACCAGTAATCTGTTAAACAAGCTCAGTATAGAAAGTTTTCACATGACGTCACTTCCGCCATATTGTTGTCCCAAACCAATCTTGAATAAGCCAACCAAACCCATAATTGCACAAATTTGAGTTTTTGCGAGGTCACACTTCTTTGTGCTATGTTAAGTTTTTGCGAGGTCACACTTGTCTCAGCTATGTTAAGTTCCAGAAAAACGCGATGACTAGCTCAGTTGGTAGAGCGCTTGGCTGCAGAGCGGGAGGTTGTTTCGATTCCTGAGGCCGGACCAATATTCAGGGTCTTAACTGAATAACTGAGAATTAAAAGTTCTCCTTTTGCCTTGCAAAAGGCTTTAGCCTCGCGTAGCTTGGATGACCAGCTAAAATGACGGCCACGTATCCAGAAGGAGATGTTAAAATTGCGTCCTTAATTAATACTAGGGAGTTGAAGCAACGACGTTTTTGAGCGACACACGTAAGCCGGAAGTGGACATTTTGCACTGCTTGATTTTGAACAAATTCTTGGGCAAATGGTTTCTAAAAACGTCGCTGTTTAACTTCGTGTTAAAAAGCATTAACACTAAAATAATGTGGGTTTGTGTGTTACAAGGTTTCTTATGAATACCTCAGTTATACGTATTTATCTGAAAAGGACAAAACAAATGGTTTCAGGGGCACCAAACGAGGATATAGTTCAAAACCACTTAACATAGCATTGTTGAACGTATTTTAGTATTTAAACGGTAGATATAGGCATATTTTTATCCCCTAAAAACTTTTCATCTGTTCGGATTTCCTAGCTGAAAGTCTAATGATCCGAAAATTATAGGGATCAAAACTTACCTTTTCGAAAATTTCAGCCAGGAAAAGGCTCCCGAAAATTCTAGGTGGCCTTTTTTAGGGTAAATATCCGTTTAAAATGGGTAATGATACCATTTTGTAGATGTTCGAAAATCCTAGGAGAGGCAGGCAAGCAAGAAATTTTGCAACAAATGTTCCGAAAATTCTAGTTCTCATATCGTCTTCCGAACAGATATTTTCCCGAAAATTGCCGTTGGGTGCCCCTGTGGTTTCATTCAAGATTACTCGCGTTCAAAATTAGCTTAAAATAAAGAAAAACACCTAGTTTCAAATCGCGCACTACGTTTCAAATCAGTTCCAACAGTCTCACGGAGCTTATCCATTCAGACTGTCAAAGAGCACACGAATGTTTACAAGCGTCTGCTAAAGTGTTAGCGGTGACAATAATGTTGCCAAAGTTCTTCTTCTTCAAAATATTTTGAATAGATAATTACTGCTAGTTATTACGAAAGCTCAACGAGGTGGGGCAAGATTAAGAAAAATGGACGATTAACAAATTTACTTGTCAGTAAAACTAGTGTCTCCACCCCTTTCTTAACTCTAACTCGTAACATCTTTTTGGTAGCTTCGGTCTGAAATAGGTATAACACGTTCTAAGATGTAATCATCTTCACGTCAGAGAATATCAGAGATTGCTGTTTGCTTTCGAAAGTTTGTTTCGATAAAAAATTTTGCTGCATACTGGTATTGAGTTTCAGTCAATATGTCCTCTTAGGGATTTTACAATTTATTGATATAAATGTAGATGATACGACTATATAAATTCTCCACAAGATTCATTTATTTTTTCAGCTCTCGAAAGTCTCAATGGAATTATTCATCCCCCAAAAACAGTCAATAGCCGGACAAAGAAGCACTCAGTATGTCAAAGCTTAAGATACACTTGACTAGGGCAAGTTAAAAAACAAATGTCTGCCACTTCTTAGATAAATAACCTTTATTTGCTCACATGCACAGGTGAACTATTGTAAATAAATAGGAAATAACAAAGCAACCTTGGATAGCTACAAGCATGTAGGGAGTAGCTACTTTTTTGCGTTAGGTTCTTGTGCGCGAAAATCTACTTTGGCACGCAAGGTAGCTGTGCTAACTTCTGCAACTTTTGAATTTTTTGAGAAATTTATGGATAAATTTCTGGGTGAAAGATTCCGTATCACTGGCATAATGCGGCATACTGTGCAGTCATGCATTCTTGTCATGTTTTAGATCGATATTTGTTTTTTTCGAGGTAAAAATTAAAAATGAAACTAATATTGATTGATACTGTTGTCAAACTTTATTAGAGGACTTAAAGTACAGATCTCTACTATGACAAATTTTCGACATCTAATTTGCGTGTTTTCTACTCATTTTTTTGGAACTTTAATCATGGGTTTCATGTGATTAATAGGAGTTTACAGAAGGAGCAAAAGACCAGTTTAAATGCACGGCTCCGGCCGTACTCTTTTGCGTTTCGATTCGGTCTGCATTTTGCATTCCTCTCACATAAATATGTGGAAAACGGTAGCGCGATATGTAAACAATTCATTACTCAGATATAAACACTTACAGGTGATTACAAGATGAGTTTAAGGCTGAAAGTTGGTTAATCTCTCTTGACAATGGTAAACAATGATAAGCCTATCAAGTTTGGAAAGATCATAGACATTTTTTCATGACAGTCGCCAACCAAGCAAACTGACGTTTGTTCTGCATTTGGCCTCGTTGACCATCAAATCACTGATTTTACGAAAGTTGTGTTGACATCTTCAGAGCACTCCACGGGTAAGATCCTCGCTTAAACTAAAAAAGCGCTCATTTCTTCTCTTGTCAAGATTCGCTATTTGAACTAAGTAAGAGGTCTCTCGATCTTGGGCGGCAAGGATGGAACCTAATCGCCCAAGTGGTGCGTCTATCTCTTCCAAGGGGGCCAAGAGTGGCGCAGTAGTAAGAGCTAGCACTTGGCTTCCACCCGAGTTTCGAATCACGTGGCGACGCTATAAATGTATGTGGGTTAAGTTTGTTGTTGTACATTGTTTTGCAACTTAAGCAACAAGATGACTAGTTTTTAGATCTGGGCGAAGTATATCTGTTCAGTCATTCGGTATACAGCCGCAGATGTTTATTAGACAGTCCGGCAAAATTCGTATTGTGGGCACAGACTCACTATTATGGATGGACACGCAAATAATATTGATAGCAGCTAAATCGCCGGCTAAACTTACCGTTGTTAAAGTGAAACCTTGAACTTCTTCTTGGATTCTTGAATCTTCTTGAATTATGGAATCTAGCTGTTACGGACTTACTGACAATTCCTTAGCTTCCAACAGCCAATTCTTTTTTAATCCGACAGCCAACTCTAGTAACTCTCCCATCGTCATTGTTCAAGATTCAGACGCAATAAAAAATGCTCCATACTCTTTGCTTTTATCATATATTATTTGTTTTTTGGTTGGATATACACATTTTCTGCCGCGCTTCAATTGAAGACGTAAAAACATTCCTCTAACGCAAACGTTTTCTAGGAAAATCTGTTCTCTCTTCTCACATCTCATTTTTACGGACTGTCTCTATTACACTAACTCACGGCCTCGAGAGTGTCCCGCTCATTAAAGAGAGGTGTCTGTATACAGCAGTTCGCCTTATCAGTGTCTCACCGCATACGGAAATGTATGGAGAAGGAACTTGTTGTAATGTAATATAAAAGCCGTATCAGGGAAAAGTATTTCATCGGTCCCTTCGCACTTGGCTCTAAAAATTAGTTTAGGTGATGATGACGTAATTTTCCAAAAGGAACCCTTTTGTGGAAACTATGAAGGTATGCAAGCCCAAGGGGTATTAGCTTAAAGCCTTTTTGTACTAACAATGAACACATTTTTTCCCGTATTAGTCTGAAAGAACTGTTTGGCAAACTATTTAGCGATCATGGTCTCATAATCAACATGGCCATTTTCTATTATGGCTGAAAATGACATAGATTTGTAGATGATTTAAAGTATGGTACAAAATCCATGGATTAGATCCAACATAAAAAACTCATGGCAAACGTGAGGCTAAGGAAATCCCGCTGATCTGGGATAGAGTGATAAAGTTGATAATATAATGTATGGCTGTTTCAGCAGAAGCATTTTTAGCTTCACTTTATGACCTAAGATTAAAACACAGAAAAAAATTCGTGCAGACATGCTTAAACCTTAGAGGCCTGGCTCGACAGTTGTTATTTTGCTTTAGTGACCTCACACTTACGAATCTCATTTTCATGGGAACTAACGCTTGATCACTGTTGTTGCTTTACAAAACGTTGACTCTGAGCTGCCAAAACGGAAATGTTCTAAGTGGACTTAGTAGTTGTGGCACGTGAGCAAGTTTCACCAGGAAATGTTCTTCACTGAACTAAGAAGACATGGCTCAGGTGCTAGCCCTGTACGCTGGCTTTGGGACGCTGGTGGGGTCTTGTCGCTTGGTTATATATTTTTGCGTTGATTTTGCGCCCTTTCTTTTAGCTAAGCCACAGCTTAGCTCAGTTGCTTTTTCGTATTTCATTATCTTTGTAGATTTGCCTGGTTATGCAACAAAGGAACAAAAAATAAACCCGACTTAGTTTTGTGAAAAAATATCCATTTTCCAAGACGATTGCCTTAAACCCTCTTTTAAGATAAGATTACAAAAACAAGTAGTCTCGCGTTTTGTTTTTCCTCTGCATTCACTTCTTAGAAAATAGTATTACAAATATAAAACACCCTCTTTTATACACATTTCTACAACTAAATTAACCAAAATGTAACCAGGAAGCAAGTATTTTCTTAATGCATGGATGACGTAGAAGTGGAAGTTCTAAGTGCGCGATTCTACAGGGTGTTTCTGTGCGTCATAAGAAAGGGCTGCGAGCCAACAGGATTAGTGAAAAAAGAATAGTCGGTTTACTTTGCATTTGACATTACTGAAACATCAGAAAGCAAGGAAAACGTATAAACTGAATGTTTGAGGGAGCAATTCAGCTGAAGACTAGATCAAAGGAAAAAGTCGTTTATACGAATATTTTAAATAAATAAGAAAACAGTTGTTCTACAACGTAAATAGCAACAACAATGTGGATATTTAGTCTCTCAAAACAACACAACGTTTAGATGGTCATCATCCATGTATTGTCTTTATAACGATTGAAAGCCTTCGGTTAATTTTATTGCTCGCTAACATAATGTGAACCCCCGTTTTATAGGCGGGGAGGCATAGTCTCCTGTTCCGCTAATTTCAAATCTTATGTTTTCCCATCCCTCCTGGCGTTAGCAATGAAACAGAAACATACTCACCCAGCTTGTAAGTTATACTGTTCACTAATAATATGTTATGACAGTCTTCGTCTTTCGCTTTAAAGAAGTGTTAGACAATTCTATATTTTAAACAAAAGAGCCACCCTGCTATGATAATATAGAGTTACCTTTTAAGACGTCTTGCGTTTTTGTCTGCAATTCTTCTTTATGGAAGTTTTTCTGGCGGAGTATCCGTGCGTGAGGAAGTATATAAAATAGATGAGTCTTTTCCCCTCTGTCAAGATAAGAAATTTCCAACAAACCATTATCGCAAAATAACGGTTCTGAAATAGCTTCAACAAGAAGGGCTAAACCCTCACTTCATTAAAGCTAGTAAAAAAATTAAAGACGCGAGAAGTCTCTCTTTTTGTATCAATGAGATTACTTTCACTTGTTGCTGAATATGTAGGTGAGACTCGGAAGAGATAAGGACTTGTAAGGATAAAAGTTACTTATTGCAACGCCTACCCTGCGCAAAAGTAAGGAAACTAGCTCTCAGTTTGGCTTTAGGCCCTTGTCCAATGTTCAACGGAACCTGAACAAGCAGGTTTGAGCATAAACGACTTAAGAAATACCGCTCTAATAGCGACAATGTGACAAGCTGTTTGATTGGATAATGAGTTTCGAATGTTATGCTAAGACTGATTGATCTCCTAGGGGTTTCGATAGACTAGTCGCTCACGAATTGGTGATTTCGTCATTCTGCTTATATCAGAGACTGGCATAAGAACTTACTTTCAAACTAGCCAGAATTTCGTTGGAAAATCGCCTTCTGCTTTACTGTCTTTGAGGCAAATGCTGAACGACTGTCGTCGTTGCAAAATTGATCGCTGGTGATCATTTATGTACGCATGCGTGATTATCAGCTCCATCTACCCCTTGATAAACAATTGGGCTCGCCGAATTATGCATTCTGATAAAATAATCCTTCGCACACTTGTTGGGATATGTGAGCATGCTTACAATTTTGCAACTAGCTTAACACATTTCAGATGCAGGCTACCGTAAATCTTCAAATAAAATGACAGAGGATCACTTAACGTAACAAAGAAGCTCTGCTCCGAATCCATCTGATGATGATATTATAAAAGTGTTGGACCCCACAAACAGATAAGACTGCAAAATACAACTGAAATTGTCCCTGGCACTTGTTCACAATCAGTAACAAAAGTATAATAATCCTATCAAGATGGGCTTGTCATTTTTATTAACATGCAAGAACGGAACAGTACTTTATGTGTCATATAATCAGGGTGTAGTGGTGATGTTTACAACGACGCAAAAACGTGCCCCTTACAACCATTTTGCACAGCGAAATACAATCAACGCCCTGCACCACGTAAGATTAAGTTATATTTTGTGGTTATTAGGCTGAATTATTATATACTTTGACCACTTTTACGAAACAATTTGTAAATGTTATCCTAGCTTTTTTAGGCCATTTCAAACAAAAAGTGAAGCAAACCTCTGTCACATAGGATTCGCACACTCTAATAATGTTGAAAAAATTAAGCATGGTTCGTAAGCAAAACGTTTCAAAAGCAGAGAAATTAAGATGTAAAGGCTTGTTAACCGAGGAATACTTTAAACGCTGTATGTAACTCCAAGAGGTGGGCCTTATCTATATTCAGGCTTTCTAGATATGGGGCTTGATTGAAAATACGGATTAATAAGATGAAGGAGTTACTTAAAGCTCTACAAGGTTCAAAGGTGATAACACTTTTTTAAAAATAGTAACACAATCTGCCAATACTTGCCTTTACGATTTCAAACTCAAACCTAGTTCGAACTCATAAAATGTGCTTACATTCATTAAGCCGGCTTCTGATATTAGATCCTAGCCCGTCTACAGTTTTTTGTGGTGAGAGGCTGGTCGATATTAGAGTCTCACAGAGAAGGGGGTGATTTAAAAAAATGGAACTCTGCAGGGGAGCATTCAGTCAGGGAGAAGGCTTAATGGTAAAGCAAATTGCCTTCTTCTTCATACACGTTATCAGTATTCCTTTTTCCCACTCCATTATTGTTCCATTAACTGGAAGTTGTACCTGCGGGATACATTTTCCATCAACACGGTGAAGAATTTAAAAGTGAAGATTTTAGCAAAACTGAGGGTCAATTTATTGAGCCACACAAATGTTCCTCGAATTTGGCACTTATTAAAAATGCAAATTTACTTACATTCTAGTGCATCCGAGGAAATGGGTTCCTGAGTCCGTATATCTTTGGTCCAGCAGTTACGAAACGGTTTTGTGTTTGCAATTTCTTCGTTCTATCTAAGTCAGTAAGATCGTGATGGCATTACAATCTGTACAAGGACGTAGGCCCCCATGCTAGCAATTCACGGCGGCTTATAAGTGAGTATACAGCTTAAACCTTAAGGCCGATTAATATGGTGAGAATTTGCATAAAACCACTACTAGTCTAAGTTATTTTTCCCAGGGATGAACTAGTGACGTAGAGTAGGACGTGATATTATGGGAATTCGAGTCTTCTCCTTACCACACTAATTTTGAGAATAATTGGGGAAAAATAAATGGTCTTGTCCGGCTAAACTTTGCTGCGTGTAATGTGGTCTGAAAAGGGAGGCTGCGAGATTCGCAAGCCATTCGAAAGTTTTAAAAAAATGGGGTTTAACATACGCCCAGTTTCTGTGTGATAAAGTAACCAGTACCACCCAAATCGCCTGAAGCTAAAAGGCAAGTTACCATTAATATTTGAATGTTATTATAGTTCACGAGGTTTATTTTTGACTTAAGGTCATTGACCTTCTTTTGTTTTTTCCCTTTTTGTATTTCTGAAAGCCCTAAGGTTTTTTTAATCTGGTTGTGGTAAACGCTATGCAGATTTTTTCACGAACGTCCTAAACATTTAAACAGTCACTTAAGCCGAGAGGAATCTTAGAAGAACAACGCAAAATGGTTTCCCTTAAAAATTGTTTTAAGTCCTCAAATACAATACGTAATTCAAAGCAAATTTGCGTTCAAGATTTCTTAACCCCTGGAGGTCTCTGAACAAGTGCAAAATAGATGAAAATGGGTGATTTGGAGGTACTGAATAATTTGGTTTTGGTTAAGCATACTAGAATAACATAGTTGATCATAGAGAGTGACTTAGGGACATTTATGAAAAATTGTTTTTCCTCAACTTAAGTTTGCCTAGCAAGAGGGGAACAAAGCCGGGGGAGATATTTATTCAAGCTCTCTCTATATAATCTTAAGTGTTAAAGCTCTTTCTCCATTAACTGCTGGGTAGCTAACCGCAAAACAACTTCTAGAGTAGAATGTTATGCCCTGTGTAAACCTCTGTAAACAGGAAGCCGTCAAAAGTTAGAGAAGGTCGCCACAAACTGGCAATTAAAAAGTTTTGTATTATTGGCTTACTGACCCGCACAAATTGCTGGCTAAAACCCAATTTTCTCTCACCTACAATGTAATGCAAAGTGACAAGAAAGGCAGTCCATTAACTCTTTAAGCTTTAGAGCTCTAGCCCTGTTAAGGCGAGTAACTATTTGCTTGAGCCACTCTAAATCTGAGCCGAGACAGCGAAATACTTCTGTTGTTAACAGCCAAACAAGGCCTCTTGCTGAAATGTTGCAACGGGCTATTTTTTCTCTTAGGATTTTCACCTAGAAACGTTTCCGTAAGAAAGGAAAAATTTGAAGGAAACTTGGAGATTTACACATTAAACACACTTCAGTAAAAAAGGAACTGCCTGTACGGAATCAGACTGGCTCAGGAAAAAACAACGTAGATGTTAAAAACGGGCAACAGCGCTACAATAACTATTCCTGACTATTTTGTCGTCATATCGTATTTTTTACGATAGTTAGGTGGGTTTATTTTAACATTAGTAATTGTTTTTAAAGGATAAAAGGGAATCCAATTTGGTCTCTAATCATATGAAAATACACGTTTAATTACGAGTGTGATAACAGACAAAATTGGACAAAACAAAGTTTTGCCACCATCAATTGAGGCATAAATTTGTAATGATATCAATTTTTTTGAAAACAGAATAAGGTCTGTCGAGATTTTTTTTCTTCTGCTAAACGCGCGAGAAAAACTGAGAAAGAAGCCATTCAAGTTTAATTGTTCCAATTAACGTCAGAGGTGCGAATAGCCAATCAGATTAGAGAATTTTGTTACAGAGATACGTGTCCTCCAAACCTCAGAGATTCTTGGGGGATAGCCAATCAGATTTGACAATTTTTTTAGATGAAAGTGAAGATATGAAATTTCGCATACTCAAACTGCATGAGAAAGATTTCTTTCACGTGTGAAATATTGTAATATAGCTATGATGAATCGTAGGTTAACGATTTTCGCGCTTCAAGCAACAGGAAAGCAAACATACAACGATTACAATTTAATCGCTGGATTAACTAGCTCTAGTCAGGGTTTCTAACAATCTGGCCCGGATTAGTTCATTGGAATATCTAGGTGTACTGTCAAAATAATGACTTTCCTCATAGTTTTATGACACTCAATCTGGAAAAGGTCCGCTATGTTCCAAGCTTGGAACAAAGCGCAAAATTCTTGATAACTCTGCGGAACGCAGAGTTGCCAGCAAAGGCTTTTCAAACCAAATCAGAGTATAAGAAACAATCTTCGCTATGACGATAAAGATCTATTTCTTTGTAAGCCTGGTAATGAGTATATTGCATAAAACAGTGGACCTTAAAATGACCTCCCACATTCCGCTTTGATTCAGGCAAAAAACCCTCTTTTAAGCTACAGTTATCAGCGTTCAGAGTTCCTGCTTCTTATTTCACCCTCTTTTCAGTTAAAAATTTTTCCTTTGATATAGTTAACCATTTGTAACTTTAGCACAGCTGTCATTTAAAGCTGTTTTACTTATTTGGTTTAGTGATAGGAACCCCGAGAATAAACAAAAGATCACGATCACTCGCTTAATTAGATAGAAATTCAAAGAAGGTAGATCTTGGATTAGAGAAATTTTCCGGGACATCTTGTCCCCGCAAAATGGTAAGATAATGATTTTAACGTTCAACGTTATCTTCCTAAAGCTTATCGACCAGTATACAGTGTTTAAGCCTTTAAGTGCAAAGAACTTTGGTTTATTTTTTTCCTCGATAAAATTTTGTTAAGTTCAGCTTCAAAATTTGCCAGGTTATATTTCGTACCTTTATCGTAAAGGGATTTTCTTAAACTTCTTTTATTGATAATTATACAGCTACCTCACACATCTCAGTAATTGTGATAAAAGATCTCAGAAAGCGGATATTTCCAGGAGTTAACTCGTTCATTGTCCTCCGTTGACTTCGGTTTGTTGTGAAAAACAGACTTTGAATTGGTGTTTTTTGATTTTTATAAAAATCGTCAAGAGAATTCTTCCTCATATTTTGGACAGTCCGGTCGTTTTAGGAATACGGTTTTGATGAAATTCTCGGAAAAAGCTGGTCCAGCTGTAGCATTACAAAAAGCGGTGTTTTAACTCCGAAGGAGCATGGCATTCATACGTTCCAAAAAAAGAGAAGACAGCTTCTATTTAAATGATCAATTACTTCCAATCCTTCCTCTATCCTGGTAATAATTTGTGAATAGATAACTTTTATTGCGTTCTCCATCCACCAAAAAAAAATTTCGAAATTACTCCTTTTCTCCACGGTTGACCTTTTATGAGTGACAGAGAATCTCGCTACTTTCCTTAACTAAGCAGAGGCAAAGTAAGATTAAGTGAGATTATAGCTCGAAGTGACTGCCATATTAAAGAGGCGGGCTGGGGTCGTCGTTGGCCACAAAATCGGAACCTGAAACAGGAGCTTTATGCTTCTGAATCAAACTATAAGAGGAGAACAAATCTGGGTGCGGCTTTCTATTGGGATTTATTTGGCCCCTGAAGGATAACAATCTAAGATAGACAGCCAATAAGAGCTTAATGGTAGTTTTAACTCCGAAAACGAAGTTTTCATTGAATGATTCTTTTTTTTCTTTCATTTACAGTTAAAGGTGGAAACGGAGCGGGAGTTGATCTTGTTTTGATACAACCCTTCCTACTTTATTTTGTACATCATGTCGTTCTTATTCTAACTAGTATTTTTTAAGCATAATTTCCATAAGAAAAGAAAAGAGGTTTGTATTAAAACAAGGCCAACCTCAGCCTCAATTTCACTCAAAGGCTTAGTTACTAAGCTCACAACTGTAAAATGATCTATCGTCTTTTCTGCTATTTTCATTACTTGAACCAACCCTAAGCATACTGAGAGTGTAAAGATATTAGTGTTTCGTCCTCGACATCCTAAGCCGGTAGTTTCTTAGTGTTGCCAAATGACGTGAACAAGGGATTGAAAAAACCCTCAACTGTGCCCGGACCACAACACAATAGACCTTGTCACGGTTTTCGAAGCCATCTTGACGAGTAGGCAAATGCGTGAGAAATTGCAGTGTTTGTTTGAGAATCTAATGTCGAATAATTTCCGTAAAACGGCTCCTCTGAAAAAAATATGATTTGTAAACTAAAGCTTCACTCCTGAGGATTCTACTGAAAAAAATTAAGGGAATTACATGCACCAGAAGACCTAGAACCACTTTTTTAAATTTCTATACATTTGTCTGTAAGAAAGTCCCTGTAAAACTACAGACAAATATATGGAAAATCTCAAATCTCATATTTCACAAGAAAAGTTAGCACTGTTACCTTTAGTGAAGGAGGTTTCGCGCTTTCCCCATCGCAAAATTATAAAACCTCTAACATTTGATATCTTGTTTTCGCCACCACGACATTCTCGCTAAAACTCGTAGTAGAGTGATGACGGCTACCACATTTTCCTGCCAAAATGACGCTGGTTCACGCGCAAGCTTTACTTAGTATTGAGAAAATCTCGTACTCCTAGTCGTACTCGTCTTAGAATCTAAAGCTCTCTAACATCGCTTCACATCATCTCCACTCAGAGATGAATAGAGTATTCCAGTGGTCCAAACACTTGCGCCAGTTAAAGAGCGGATTTGTCACCAATTTGTGAGAATTCTTATTTCGGAGGATCGATGGAATGCACATCCTAATTGATGCCACAATCTGCAATTCCGTATTTTCTCGAGACAAGAGAGAATTCGAGACGATCCCCGCCACGCTGATTAATATGGGTGTCTTGTAGGGTAGCCTGTGCAAGGCTTTCAGATGGAATGGACGTCAGGAGAAATAAGCCGCGCGTGATCTGGGATCAGGGGTGGATGCGAGAAAAAAAGGGTTTCTCTCCCCAGTCCCCGCGCATTTTTTGCATCAGTCATCTGTACATTACTATCTCATAGCCTCGAACAGGCTACTTCCAAGGCAATAGTAATTTAGTTGCTTGGAGCGGGTTATTTTATATTTGCCTAGAGCATGATCTGATTGGCTCACTTTAATTCCTTGCGGTATTGTGATTTATTTAGCTTTCCACCCTTCAAATACGCTATTAAATTCTGTAGACTGCTGGACAGACGAAAAAAATGGGTTAAACAAACCACGGAGCAAGCATAAAGAACATACAGATCGCGCAAGGAAAAAAGAGAGCAAGAACACTGATCGAGGTAAGCGAAATTTAACGGAAGCACTTCCATTCATGGGCTTTCAGTGGGGATTTTATTACTTTTTGTTAAAGGATCCTGCTTGTTGATCTTCCTAAGTGTAAGAATTTTCAAAGGTTCTGAGTGGCCGACCTATTGCCTGTTACATAACTGCTCTGATAACTTCCAATCGTTTGTCGTAGTAATATTTGTACAATTCCTACCGTAGTTCATTCGTATTTTTCAATTCAACTTCATGATTGTTCTGAGTTTTTTAGCCTTTATTAAAACTCGTCACGTAACAGGCGAGTTGTCTGATGTTTAGTTATTGTTATAGTCTCATTTTGCATCACTGCTGCTGTTTTGTAACTATAACGAAGGTCATGAGACCACAACGGTTTTAGTTATCTATTTTAGATTTTAGTCTTTTTTGTACTGAAAGTTGTCAAATTACGTTCTTTTAACTGGTTTTTATTCACCGGCCCTGAATGATTCAAAATGAACAGCAAATCTCGAACAATTTGTTCGCTTTCTTCAGTTTGCCAAGTTTTATGGAATAATCTGCAATAGCTACCTTCAAGTTATAGTGAAAAAAGAGATATTGATAGTGTGCAAGTCAATTTATCGACGATGAATTTTCGTCTAATTTTGTTTGCTGTGTTTTGTTAGGGAGCCTACATAATCCTAACAACTCTGACTGCTAGTAAAAAAATCACTGAAAAAAAAAGTTCGCCGATTGTCATTTTTGTACAAGAGCTAGACCTAGTGAAGATCTCCCACGGATCGATTTCCTGGCGACCTGAATGCATTCCTTCGTCATCATGAGTCAGCGACGAGTCAGCATTTTTCTGAGATAAACTACGAGAGACCTTCAATCGTAGAAAGATTTCCGCAAAAGAGCCGATCATTTTCAGTGACGACCTTGAGAAAACATCTTTCCATGAAGACTGAGATCCTTGTGATAAATCGTGCGTGTGTGAAACTTAATTCCTACCAGTATTCGGATTAAAAATTTGATTACTTAACAAATACTGAAAACTGCACAACAATAATAAAAATGTTCTAATAATGTAGCGATTTGTAGAAAAACGCGATTTTCGTTGAGGTGTGTCATAAAAGGACAGCCATCGGCTACCATTCGTATTCGCCATGAAAGATCTTGCTAATAGTTTGTTCTATCTTCCATGCATCTCCGGCTATTCTTTATCAGTAAGAATTCATTCCTACATTAAACATCAGCAACAAAATAGACTCTGAATAGCGCTCACTTGTTCAAAGTACTAGTGTCAGTACTGAACTTGGTGATGCGTCAAGGTTGCTGCAAATTTTCCGTCGGCACGGAAACAACGAACAGTATTACACAACAACAACGATGAACCTTGGTATAGCAAGTCTAACTCTCGACTATTTGACTTAAACAGGCCTTTATGGTTCAATCCCGTGATGTATTTTCTCTTGGCTTTGCACAGATAAACGCATACCTTTATAAGCGCAACATTGTTGCGCTAAAAAACAAACACACTTGTTAAAAAATGTAACACAAAAATGCTCTTAATTATATGGAAGTGTAAAGGTTGCTTACTCCCTTACTCTTTATTCTCTTGACCTCAAAGGATATTCCAGAATGTTTCATGCTTAAATAGAAAATCCATTCGTTACAACTGCAATCCTTCGCCCATTTCTGTATTTTATAAAGCAATCCTGGGCATTCCTGAATGCCATTTGGTGATTCTGAACCTCGATAAATGCCTTGTTAGGAGTATTTGTTTTTTAAGACATCTGGCTTAGTTACTGGCCTGGTCGACTTTACTCTAACACTTACGCGGCTTGAACAGTGCTGTAGATCTCACGGTTTTACTCAAGCAACGCCGTACAGTACTTACCCGCTGTTTGTACGAGTCGTGAGAAGGCTTACAGCACCAATCTCGGCAGAGTGCAAGGACTACAAGGAGGATATAAGAAGACTGTAATGAGTTTCACAGTATTTTGTACGTGAGAACTAACACGTCATGGTCTATGAATCAGAGGCCTCGTTGTAGCCGAAGTGCCTACAGAAAAGAGCCTTCGTTTCTTCATAGTAGCTTCTTCGAAGATGTCTTAACTTTATCGTCAGTAAAAGGAGAGAAAATATGACCACACAAAGAGCGCAGCAACACGGCATAATAGCCACTCAACAACGAGAACGCACGTATATGAAGTCTAACTTCCATTCGACTTGCGGAGGCTTTCTGGCAAAGTCCTTAGTCAATTCTCTTACGGTGCTACGTAAGCACACACACAAACGCAAGAAAAAAAATGCACCTAACAGTGAAAAGTTGTTTACGCTTTTGTCCTTACCGCAAAAGGAAATTCTAGAAACTTGATGTTCAAATAGGAAGGATTTTGTCCAAAAGTGTAACTCGAAGCCCACGCCTAAAAGAGCCAGGATGTACTCCTCCGCGGTTATTTATTCAAAGGCATTTTTTCTCTTATTTCTAAAAAAGACTCGCTCAAATTGTGCCAAAAACGCCCCTAAAGTAACTTTTATACATACCGTATCAATTCCTTGGGATTCGTAAGGTGAAGGTCTTCAGGGAGAATATAGAAAGACTCAAGTAAATAACATGTACAACATTTCGGAGCATTTTATACATGCTTTAAGCCCACCTGGTGATCAGCCAATCAGAGGGCTCCTCGTCCGGAAAGGGGGTGTAGATGTTGATACGTTGGATTTTGTTAGGGCTGTGCTAGTATGTTCTAAGTAGAGAATCGTTATGAAGCAAATAGAATAGAAAAGCGTTAACTAATCCTTACAATAAATAAGAAAAGGGAAACACCTACTAGGCTCTTTTAAAGACAAGCAGGCAAAGTTACCGTTGCTTTTTTAACTAAAGGTGAGAAAAAGTAATGAATTTAAAACAAACACATACATCCGATTGTGTCCATGTTAAGGGGGGACGCCTATGCGATCTTAAAAAGAGGGTGCATCTTCTTTTTTTTTTTCTCGAACCCACCGGTTCTCTGGTTTGTCGGAGGGATATAAGTCGAATGTTTATTGTCATGAATGCTTATTGACGTCCTAAAGCTGGCTGTCCGCTCAAGGATTAACAGAGATGTATTGTTTTTAGGCTAATCAAAATGACATAAAATAAATCCCGTTAAGTACATCTTGAAAAAAGCTATTAAAATACCTAATCCAGCTTAATATTTGCGACTACTGACGTTTGAAAAGAGGCTTTTAAAGAAAACATTTCAACAGCCAGGTCCCTTAAATCATTCCAAACAAGAAAAGCGCAACTGAAACTCAACAATTTTTCTAGAGAATTCTTCGACTTTATTTGGCTTAACTTTCTTTGCCACATAACAAAGTAACTCCTGAGGTACTTTCCTAAACTGACACAGAAAGACGAAGCTACTCCGCGGCTAGACTCTCCGATCTGTAGGTAGACATGTGCGACGCCGCCATGCTTGATCTCTGACCCTGAGTGATAAACAATGAGCTTTGACCATTGTAGCTCCTGTCATTTTGGTTTATCGTGGCCTTTATTCCATTAATGGTTTAACAAGCTAAAATTATACATTGGAATACGATATAACGATGTGTTCATCATGTAAGAGTTTGTTGTATCGGGTTTTACTCAAGCAAAATACCTTTGTCATGACATAAACACCTTTTGGATCACCCAGGAAGATGAAATTAGTGAATATCAACTCGAATACTAACTTTTGTCAACTTTGTACCAACGACTGTATCCATTCTCATTTTAGCAAACTATGATCGAAGACATTTACCTACTTATCTTTTAGTCATTTGTTTGCCATTCAATTTACGAAAACTTTTCGTTGGTATTTAAAACTGTCACTAGAAAAAATGTCCTATTCCTTTAAGGGCGTAGGTTTCGAAGACGTTGACGCTTTTTTATGCCCCTTATATTACTGACTCCGAAATCGTGGCCACACCAAAAATTCGACCACATTAACTCAACACACTGACAGTAATCGCTTGAATTTTCTGCGGGATTTTGGGATTATTGATTCCTTAATCGTTTTAAAACAAAAAGGCTCTCCGATCCTTTACATTTGCTGAAAATACCAGCTGCCTTTATCTTTTTAAGTTTCGTTAAGTTGGGAAAAAGAACCTTCTCCCCCCTCCCCCCTAGCCTACCTAAAAGTGACGACCCGCGCGAAAGGAGCAATACCACCCTTGTTAACTATTCACCTATTAGTATTGTTTTCCTATCAAAGAAGATTTATGGGTATGACTTCGAAGACAATTTGATCTCGAGAAGGAAATGTGCAACAACTTAGCTTTTTCACAAAAGTGTGAATGCTGCTGTTCGCATTTCGCAGTGTAAAAGCAAAACCCGTACACTCAAAAACGTGCCAACGGTGTAGTCAATATTCATCAAATTCATGCATTAAACTGATACCAAATCGCGGTTACATAAACTTCAGCATTGAACGTTTTTGCCTCTGTAAAACAAGAAGCAACGAGGGTTAGTTCCAATGAAAGAGATATAACAACACTGAAAAGATTAGTTAACAGGGGCGGGTCCCCTGCAGAAAGAGGGGGTTGAAAGCCCGGGAGGGTACTTGGGTTAATTTTTGCTGGGTATGTGCCGCTGGCCTCTCAGAGCCCCTACCCAATATAGTCTACTCTGTGGCCAATTATAGACCTCATCTTAGTCACTTTTGGGCAAATATGTAATTTTCGCGATCCCAACTTAGTCTCTTTCTATTTATGTATCTACCTTACATTGAATGAAGAACACTTAACTTTTCACCTACAATACAAACATTCTGGTACGTTTGCTAACCGTAAATATGAAGAACGTTTTACCCCAAGAATCCGAAAATGTGCGACCCCATTCTAGTAACTCTATTGAAAATGCGACACCATTCTAGTCAATCCAGTCGTGAAAAGGCGACCGCATCCAGCGGCACATCACCGTTAGCCTCTTATAAGGAAGTATCCCCTCCCCCTGCGGGGATGGAAAACCTTTTTTTTGGTTGAAGAACTCTGTGAGCATCAGCATCTCTGGCAAAAAATCAAGGCTCTATAAAAAAGATTCCACTGAGATATTTTTAACAATTTCAGACATACAATTCAGCGGTTTGTGAAGACACAAAGAACAGCGGTGGTGCGTGGGAGATTAAAATTGTCTCGACTATACTCTTGACGTTTCAGTTCAGAAATGCGATATTGTGATCGACATATCTATCTTACCGAGGAGGTATTGAAAGGAGTGGCCTATTCCTTTCCCTGTTTGGCCTATCTATATCTATATCTATGTCTATATCTATATCTATCCCTGTATACCCTCGAACTATTCCAGGTTACAAAGGGGCATCCAAAATTCCACGTTTTACTACTTTGGCATTCGGCTTTAGGGCTAGCGTGGGCGCTCTTGATCTTCCACTCAGCCCTTAAATACCGGTCTTAATCGGTGGCCCTTGTTTTATCGATCTTTATCGAATTGGTCACCTGCACAATAATAACGTCTAATTTGTTAAGTTCGAGAGTGTGGAGGAATTCAAAGGCAGAACACAATCATTTCGTTTGACCTGTGGGTTATAATACCTTTTTGCTTTTCTTTTGGTCGCTGTGTTACGCTTTGTTTTGTTGCATGCACCATAAAAACTTTCCATTTTTTAATCAAAAAATAGATATATATATAAGGAAATATTTTTCGATTTAGGTTTGACCTATTTTCAAAGAGGGCCAGCCATTTCAACGAAAAAATGAATTTACAAAAATAAACGCGTGTATTTCCATATGAATTTGTACCAGGAGTTGCCTTAAGGTTTGGGGTAACTATTCTATGGACCCACCTTTTTTGAAGATCTTTGCACCAGTCGCTTAGGGTTTCTATCGTTCTAGTTATTCTTATCAAACCAACACATCAGTGGTCTTCTCCTACATTAGGCCAATGACAAAAGCTGTTAAAATCTAGACGAAAACACTCAGTCCCCAAAAATAAAGGACAAATTCCAGTCAAGGATTTAATGATTTTTTAAACTCGGTGTTTTTGACAAAAATGACTTAACCCTCATCAACTCCCTTTTGCAACCAAATTAAGAATAGCTAATTAAAAACGTTAAATTTAACAGAGTAATTAAAAGTAAAGGTAATACGGTAGTGAAATGTGATTAAATTCTACGAAGTCGAGAGTGAAGGTGTTTCACAAAACTTGGGCTTTTCCATACCACTAGAATTAAACCATCTCTGGGGAGATGAAATTTTTCGTTTCGTTTTACTTTGACTGACAAAAGCGTGGCCAGATTTTGTGTTACAACTCCCTTCCCCCCCCCCCCCACCTTCCCTACCCATCCCCCCAAAAATGGAATTGGGCAGCAGGGCTCTAGACCAAAACGTTTATAGCATAGGGTGTTGACGATGGAAATTACCAAAGTTCCGGCTGTGTCCGAAGGAAGAATGATTTACATTCGGCCAGTTTTTGATCCTCTCCAAAGGTCTAACTCAATACCACCCCACTTTTTATGAATTTCAAGCTTCTCATTTACAATGATATTTTTCATCAGAAGGAATTTTGGCTTCTGTGTGGTCAAGATATCCATATATGAAAAGGGAGGGTTGGGGTTTTCTGGGAACCAATTGCATACAAAGGTTACGCAAAAAACAAACAAACCATGCACCGCACCCGACATCAGAGAGTCAATAGGTAACCTCAGATGATGTGCCCACGCAAAGTGAAATGCTTCCGCCGTCAAAAGGGTTGGTTTCAAAGGGCCACATAATGTTACTTCCTTAGAACTTTCTGCGCTCGAATTTGTGAAAGGTCGTCTTTTTAAGCCTAACAAGATCAAACCGATTATCCAAGTTATTCAGGCCTTCAGAACGAACTTAGTTAAAGCTTTTTTAGATAATTTAATTTATTACCACTAATATTTGTATTTTTCCCTTTTGCGTGCCTTGTGTTACGTAGTCACGGAATAAAATGCTTACGACTTTTCTCTGTAGATCATTTTTAATTGTAGTATTAACCAAAGCTTAGTAAGGTGAACGCCTCTAACTCTTACACACTTTTTTCGTTTCCGGGTGGAGGTCGCAACGCTCCTAGTTATAAAGCTACAATGTATAGAATGATTGAACTTAACCAAACAAAGTGAAACATTAAGTGCTTGTTTTAGTTTTATTGTCAAAAAAAAAACTAGCCAGACAGGATTACGTTTTGCCCAACTTATGTTATAATTATAATTGGATGAAATCTTTCGGTAGTCCCAAGAATTTTTAAAATTCCATTTCTATTTCTGCATTGCCCTTCAGTACAGTTACAAGTTTTCTCTGGCCCAGTATAGGTTCAAATTCGGACACTGAAGCTGATTTGAGCGATAATGCCTCTTGTCGCAGAACTATAAATGAATTCGTCGTACATAATATATCGAGGCACTAATAACCGAATTTGCGCCTCTGATATTTCAAGCTAATCGGCATACGTACGAACCTAGGGACGAAAAAGGGATTATGGGAGGTTTTTCTTATAAGTCAATTCACAAGCTTTGTTGGACTCAGTCACTGGTATAGCACGTGCTGCAATAATCGCAAGACATTAAATTTATGGTTATTTGGCCCTTGGCTAGACGCCTGTGACAGTCATTCTGGGTCTTGTGACTTGACCTAAGCTTAGATAAAAAAAAGACACTGGCCTGTTTCGATCATCAGTACAGTAGGTCTGTCTTCACTGTTTCACGAACTCATGCTACGGAATACCGACAATGCAACTTCACTGTGTGTACGCAAGGAAGGCCATCTCATACTGAAGTAGGGATGCAGGGTGTTAATTGCAGTCAGCATGAATTATCATTGAGATACTTTTAATATCTTGGTTGGTGGTCTGGTAAGATTTGAACTCCAACATTCCTCTCCAGGGGGTGGGGGAGGGACTCCCTATAATGGTCTATACGGGAAGGCTCCACCGGAAGGGGTATCTTTTTCAGGCGGGTTTATAAAAGGGTAGGAATTTCACTGGTTGAAATATAAGTAATGGTAGAAATCTGTCATTTCGGTCTGTAAAAAGGCTCAAAAGTGCCAACATATGCATTTTATGGCGGTGTAAAAGGAGAGAAAATGTTCTGTTTTTGTGATTTATTCATATTTTAAAGAAAGTGCATTTGCAGTAGCTAAAAGAAATGCAACGTTTTTCAACGAGGGATGTGAAAGGGGGCTACTATTAACTGTAGTTGTCAAAAGAAGGTTTACGAAAGAAGTACCTTTTTTCTGTCAAAAATGGTTTACAAAAAATAGGGGATGGACCTCGGGGCAGAGCCTTCCGTATAAAACTTTACTAAGTCCCCTTCGGTTTCCGTCTTTCCCTTTTTTACTTATATAGATTAGCTTGCTTTACTAAAACCAGGAAATGGATTTGATTTAAAACGTTGCCTCAGCTATTGACAAAATTATATCGATTACGGTGTGTTTGATCGATCGTATTTCGAAATACAAAACTAAAATGTATTGACATTGTAGAAAAAGGTATGTCGCCTTTATGAAATTAATACCATTTATTATTTATTAATTATTGTGCGGTTGAGTCATTCCTTGTTCGCTTAGCGAATGTGCTTGTATTACAGCCATCACCAAGAGCCCTTCTGCCAAGGCCTAAAGTTCCCATTTGTTTGTTTTTAATTTGTTTTTAGTAACTTAGAGGCAACTTGCACATGCGCGTTTATGCGTACTGGTAGCTACGGCCCGGCTTTATTAATTCCAGTTTTATTTTTGTAAACCTTTGTAGCTTCCTCTAAACACTTCATAAAACGTTTGGGGCCTGCAATATCCTTTTTCTGGCGGCTATCTCTTGTTTCACAGAGAGAAGGCCATATAATAATGTCAGTCTTAATAGAGTTCGTTTTCTCAGCCTAATACCCGTTTTCAGGATTTTCCCCTTCAATTTATGGCCCCCCAAAACTCGGGAATTAATTTACATTGCCGGCCAGTGAGAGGTAATTATGTACTTATTTCTTAATCAGAAAGCCAATTGCATGTACTTTGTTAACAACTTTTCTTCTCTTTATACCGTTAATCTGCTTTGAGACTCTCCACACTGTCTCCTTTTAGCTAATTGTCCTATCTCAAGCTGAGAATAAGCTTTACCAACCCGGTCAAAAAAACCGCCTCTTTGTCTACAGATAATTTACTCTGGAACAGCTGATAAGGCAAGGTTGGTTAAGCTCATGCCCCGTGATTATCAATAAATATATTTAAATTAAAAAACCTCCAACCAACCAACCTATGCCACTGATATTAATATTATAAAGGAAATAAAGGGAGATGTAAAGAATCAACCATAAGAGGACACAGAAAAAATCTGAGCCCCAGATGGGATTCGAACCCACGACCCTCCGTGTTCTAGATCGGATGCTCTAACCTCTGAGCTACTGAGGACTCGTTGGCGAGCAAGGGTCCTTCATGGGTGAGACATTTCTTGCTATTAATGTGACTGTGTGATACAGTTAAGCCTTAAGGACTGTGTGACTGCGAGACGGGTTCGCAAGTCCAACCCACAAAAATGACACTTGCTCGCCAACGAGTCCTCAGTACCTCAGAGGTTAGAGTATCCGATCTAGAACACGGAGGGTCGTGGGTTCGAATCCCATCTGGGGCTCAGATTTTTTCTGTGTCCTCTTATGGTTGATTCTTTACATCTCCCTTTATTTCCTTTATAGTATTGAATTAGAAAAAAAAAAGCTCATGCCCCGACTTTTGTCGTTAATGTTGTATTGTACATTTCCAAGAAATGATAGCTCATTCTCTCTTGACATTTCTTAGTCTTGATAACCAAGCCAGCCCCGTCAAATGGCAAAGCCAAAAAGTCAAAGTTGATTATGAATTCATAAAAGGAATGTACGCTCCAAACAGAGGTCCTCTGCCACGAAAGAGTAAGTTCTTTACATGACCCTTACATTTTTTGCATTTCTTAAGTTCTTTCTTTTTTTAGCCGTAATTTGCCCGTTTTTTTCTTTTGTACTACGATCGTATTAGGAGGAGATCTGGGAACTAGATAAGTCTAGCAGTGACTGTAAACACTGTATTCAGCGGGTTCTTTTCCCAGCGATCAGTACGGTATGTACGATCAAGTTGATGTTTTCCGCGAAGTTTATAAGTTTACGTTTATGGGCAAAATACTGATATTTATCAACCCAGGACATGTGGTGATGGAATATTCTTCGTTTTCGGGAGTTGCTAGCAGACGTTCAATTTTCTTGCAGAGTTCTCAACTTCCATTCCTCCGTCTAGTGAAATATCATGTATAGTTGTGCAATTGGTTGCTTTCGAAGACACGCTGTAAACAAATTCGTTGGACCGGATCAGGCAGTTCCTTGCATTAACCGGTTTATTGGGACACAAAATAGTCCGTACAGATGGTGTTTCCTAAGAAGAAATTCTCATTACGTAGCTCCCAAGAATCGAACATTTATCGGTTGGCAAAGGCAGCGAATATTTGGTCTTTATCTGCCTTCTAGAACTTCTCCCGTGCGTTCACGTTCCAGCACTAGTGGAAGTCTTACTAACAATGGAAAAGAGGAGAAGCAAGAGGAGAACGTAAACCCTGCAAAGAAACAACTAAAAAGTGACGATCTCTTTCGGATATTATCACTTGCCAAACCGGAGTATAAGAATCTTGCTGGTAAATTAAATCTCTTTAAAGTTAGTTTTATAATTAAGAGCAGTCAACCAGCGAGAGCTTGCGTGTCACTCTCTCATTTGACAGCTGATAGGCGATCAAATAAGCAATTGACTCTGAACTCCCTATCTCCGTAATAAGTATAGTAGATTAAGAAAGTTGATCTCTTACCTTGTTTGTACTTTCATTTTTAAGTGCTAGTTTGGATAATAATGCAATACATGAATAGGAACTATGAATTATTATAGTATGAATGAACAAAAAAATATATATAAACAAATAAAATGCATTGTCACATCTAGAGACCTCTTCCAACCTGTCCATCTGGGGTAGGTCAATGGGAACAATAATGGGTAACCCAATACTGGCATACAAATTCTCCTGATTGATCTCCAACCAAACATTTCTTGAGGAATTAATTTAGATAATTTGATAAATTCTCCTACCTTTATCTAATGATTATGTATTTGTATTTTAGGAGAAGATTGATTTTGATCATTCTTGGGATTCAAAGGGTTGCTTACTCAGAGTTTATGAACAAAGGTGGGGGGAAGTTTGATTGAGAAGGTCCATCACTGATGCCATTGATCATCTTTTTTTTTTTTTGCTAGGAGCCATTGGTCTTTTGTTCATCTCCTCAGCTGTTACCATGTCTGTACCATTTTGCATGGGAAAGATCATTGACATCATTTATACATCAAGTCAAAATCCTGCACAAATGGTCGATACACTGACATATGTCTGTAAAATCTTGTGTGGAGTTTTCCTTTTGGGAGGAACAGCTAACTTTGGAAGAGTGTACCTTATCCAAATTTCTGGTAAGAAACTCATTTAGTCTTTTCTCTGTCAGTCTTTTGACCCTTGTCAGTATAGTTTGTAGTCTCCTTTTCAGCCGTGTGACCCTAAAAACAGCTGCAACGTCGACTATAAAATAGTTGGTTGCCTTATGTAAAATTCTGTAAACTTCTCCAGGCCAAAAAATCATCAAGAGACTGCGTGAAAGACTGTTCAGTTCCATACTTAGACAAGAAACAGCCTTTTTTGATCAAACAAGGACAGGAGAGCTGATCAATCGTTTGTCAGCCGACACCATCTTGGTGGGAAAGGCTGTCACAGACAATGTATCAGATGGACTGAGAGCTGTTGCGCAGTCTCTGGCAGGAGTATCCATGATGGTGAGTTCAGTAAATCTTTGGTCAAAGCCATGATTTTTTTGTCATTTTGCATCAACTGAAGGGCAGCAGTCATAAAGAAGTATATGGGACTAGGGTCCTTACTAAAACTATGATGGGGACAGCAATGGGATCATCAAAAAATCAACAGGTTTAAAGAGCAAAATAACAACTCTGCATGTGCATCACACTTTTTTGTAAATTTCTTTGCTATCCCAGCTCAACAAATGATGGAAAAGACCAAATTTTAAATTTTAATTAAACTTGAGAACATGAATGGCAATGCAATAAATTCTATCATCTCTGTGTGAAATCAGGCATTGTCCCTGCTCTTCAGCTCCAACCTAAATTCCCCTTTAAGTAACAAGGACTTGGTACAAAAAAAGTTTGAAAGGATGCAAAGTCTATTTTTCAGCAGTATTTTCATGTCCCTAATAGTAACATAACAAGAGTTAATTTATTCGCCGCTTTAGAAACGAGAAAGGGAATAGAGCCAAAATGTGTCCCACAATTGTTTTTGGGATTGTTATTGTGGACACGCTGGTCAGCTGTTGGCCATTGTTTTTCCCCATCCCCAGTAGCAGTCCGAGAAGTCTTTGTAAACCTTAATTTGGACCAGTCTCCCATCTCGTTTCTAAAGTGGTGAATTAAGGGAGCATATTTTTTTCAACTTTTAGTTTTATGTCTGCCCCAAGCTGGCTAGCATTGTTCTTGGAATTGTACCTCCTGTTGCAATAGCCATTGTCATGTACGGTCGCTACCTTCGCAGTATCACCAAGAAAACACAGGACTCTTTGGCACAGTCAACACAAGTACTAGTTTGCACTAAATTGCATTTTATACATTAATAACAAGTATCATACAGAAAAATAATAATGAATTATAATAACAATAATTAATAATAATTAATTTTTAATAGTAATATGACCCCAACGCAGGAAGACAGGCAACATGAGATGATTGTATATTTGACCCCTGGCAACAGCAACAATTTGGAAGTGGCTCGTGGAGTAAATTGAAGTTCAGATTTTCCAATGCACAGTGTATCCCCTTTGATAGTTCTGAACTTCTGGTTATTCAAAGGTCTTGTACAATACTGCACTGCTTTTTTGTTGCTGTATGTTGATTGAAGAACAAAGCAATTGGTAATTCAGTATGTTGTTGGGGTAAAGAGTCTCCTGTTTGGTCAGCAATTTATTAATCTAATATCTTGGTGTGGTTCAATTTTGCCCTTGATTTCTATTATATTTAACGACTGAACCACAACACAAACATGTACAAAATTTGGAAAAGCCAACTGATGTATTTCAAATAATAAATAAAATAAATATTAATTCATTGTTTGTTGAAAATATTTTATGCTTATGTTAATTTGTAGGTTGCAGAGGAGAGAATCAGCAACATACGAACTGTAAGGGCATTTGGACAAGAATTGAAAGAGATCAAGATGTAATTAGTTTTTTGTCACAATTTAATTAATGTGAAGAACAACTTGTAGTTTCTTTGTGCCACGTCACTGGCGTGATCTCATTTAAAGTTAGTCCTTTTTGTTATTACTAATACAAATACATGGCAAAAATATTGAAAAGAATGAGGAGAGAAGCATGTTATATTTGATGTCATTAATTACTTTTTTGATTTAGGTATGCAGACAGTGTGCTTGATGTTTTTAATCTTGCTAAGAAGGAGGCTGTTGCAAGAGCAATATTCTTTGGATTTGTAAGTTGGTTATTTAGGATTAGCCAGTCCATCCCTTCTTCTCCTGCCTAGGGTTGTGCATAAGGAAATATCCATACAATAAAAACCAATTATTGTCACTGGAGTGTTAGTATGGTCCTGGGGATCAAAGGATGTTCAAGCAGCCATGGCCATCCCCAATTTGGTCCCCTAAGGGGGTTTAATTGATTTCTAATTTTCTGATTAACATGCCCATCCTGATTATACAGGATAGTCGCCCCCTCCCCCATGAGAAAAGAGGGTTGATGTAAAATTGATATGGTACTACCCCCAAAAAACATAGCTCGGTGTGGATGAAAAAGTGTGACATTTTGTTTGATTTTAGACAGGACTGTCTGGTAATGTTATAATGCTGGCAGTGTTGTACAGCGGCGGAATGATGATGACAGATGCACAAATCACTGTTGGTGATCTCACATCTTTTCTACTCTATGCCGGGTTTGTTGGTATATCCTTTGGAGGTAAATAATTATTACAAAACTTTTGAAGAGTTTCCTATTAGTCTAGGACATTAAATGTTTTGAACTAGACTTGGACTCCTAGATTCTTTTTATTTTGGCTTTCAGACATAGAGGATATCCTCTTTAATATTGCATTTTGTATTTTTTTTTCTCCGTTTTCTTTTGAGTAGAGTAGTTGATATTAGTGATGATAATTATGAGATAAATGGAAAAGGGCATGATACAGTGAAACTACAATTATTTCCTCTTTTGTGTATTCAGGATAAAGAGTAAATGTAAAAGGGAGGAAATGGGAATATTGTATGCTACATATTAATCCAACAGTGATTCAGTTCAGTTCGTGGTAAACGTTTGAGATGTGATCACTCAAAGAGACCTCTCCAGCAGTATTTTGCTCATAATAATATCTGTCTATCTGCTTTTTTTTTTCCTTGTTTAAATGTTTTAACTTTTACATTCAGTGGAACCTCTACAACCAAGGCCTAAAGGATTGGCATAATTTGTTATATATTGTACTATTTCTGGAACAAAGAATATCTTTGTTATACTTAGGAATAATTTATGTTGTAAAGATGTTCGTCATTTGGGGTTCCATTGTATTTAGCCTATTCACTCCTGTGAAATTTTTTCTAAAATGATGTAAATAAGTTCTGTTAGTATATGACGTAACACCTCACTAATATCGCTGTATATAATCTGCCCTTTCCTGCAGGCCTCAGCTCCTTTTCCTCAGAACTCATGAAAGGGATTGGCGCAAGTGGTAGACTGTGGCAGTTAATTGACAGGACTCCCACCATTCCTCTGTCAGGTGAACTAACTTCTGACCTTCTGCCTGTTTTAAAGGGCCTGTGTCACTGCAGCTTCATCTATTATTTTTTGTCTAGTTGGACCAATTACATTGAAACTTGAAAACAATGAAAATTTAAGCCAAAGAATTAGTTGTAAAATATATGATAAATCACAAGTTCACAACAAACAAGTTTAGTTGCCTACTGAACATCAGTCTGTTTTGAAGCATTTTCAACAGGAAAAGCTCACTATTTTAAACTAAAAAATTATAGCCTTTGTCTTCTCTCTCTGTTTTATACATCCTTCACTTTTTTGCACAAGATGGGATATGTACCTATAATCCTTTCTTAGTATTAAAGAATAACACCTTAGACGTTTCAGCTTATTGTCTTCAAGATCAAATGTACTAAAATCACCTACAAGCCTGTGTACAGCTGCCCCTGCCTAGAGAGAAGAGGGCAACTGTACGTAGGCTAAAAATCACCATTCTTTTAAGCAGCACAGTCCTGTATGTTTCCCCTTATTTATATTTTTATTCCTTCATCTATTAGGGGATTAGTCCTGTCAAATAAAATTTAATATTGTTTTGTGGTCCTGAGTACTCTTGGATTAATAACCAAGGCCCTAGCCTGCACCATAGATGAAACTAATCTCTGGTTACTAACCGGGCTTAAATTACGTCTGTGACGCAGGTTACCAAAGCCAAGTTTGAGCAGCAAACTTTACAGTCTGGTGAACCTGATGCTGTATTGTTCTTTCTCATTAGCATTAAATTCGTTTCATGTGAAGTTTAACATTTGACGTGGCCTAACAGCATTCCTATCATGTGTTTAGGAGGCTTACGACCAGACATTCATGACTTAAACAAGGGGATCCTGTTTAACAACGTCCATTTTTCTTACCCATCTCGGTCTGACATGCCAATCTTCCATGGACTCAACTTGGAGGTTCCTGCAGGATCGGTCACAGCAGTGGTTGGACCGAGTGGGTCTGGGAAGAGTACACTGGGATCATTACTTCTTCGCCTGTATGACCCGGATCAGGGTCAGGTGATCGTTGGAGGGCATGATGTAAAAACTCTCTCACCTGATTGGCTGAGAGGTGCTGTGGGAACAGTTCATCAGGTGAATGAATAGGCTATTTCCAATTTGCCTCAGTTTCAGAGGAGGCTAAGTGCTGTACACAGACATTGTTTTCTCCTTCAATTTGACAATCAGCGAGCGCGCAGGCGATGTGAGCAGGCAAAAACAAGCGCAGAACGAGAGAAAAAAAACTATCTAAATATCTATTTTCTTCTTCCTCAACCCCTACCCCCTTGAGCTAGCGGTTAGTAAATCCCCCGCTTCTTTACATTCTTACGCGCACTCAACGGTCCCTGATGAGAAAATAGAGCAATCGATATGAAAATTATTTTTTACTCTAATGCAAATGAAACCCATTTTCACAAGGAAGGTTTTGCACTTGAAAGTTTTGAAAGTGAGAGTTACTGGAACTCGGACATGGTCTATTCTCCTTTGGTTTCCAAAGTGGACAAAAAAATTTTTCATACGTTTACTTTTCAGACCGTTTCAAGGAGAAAACTTATCAAAATGTTTTAAAATTTTTCTTTTCCTTCAAGGAACCAATTCTGTTCTCATCTTCCGTTGCGGATAACATTGCATATGGTGCAGCCACAGGTCAACAAGTCAGCCAGGATGATATTGAGGACGCTGCTGTACAAGCCAATGCTTATAGCTTTATCAAGAGCTTCCCTAAAGGATTTGACACTGTTGTGGGAGAAAGAGGACAAATGCTATCAGGTTATATTCATAGAATAGGGTTGAATTCACCTCAAAGTGATTAAATCAATCAGTCATGCCCCTCCACTAACCCAACGTTTTGTTTTTTTTAGTAAGAAGTGAGGTGGTGTTAATATTGTGATGGGGGTAGGGTAGGGCAAGCTTTACACACTGTGCAAAATGGGAGGGGTGAGTCAGGGGGACTCTCTAAAAATATGCTTATGGTGACTGGTATTTTTGGTTGTTGGGGAGGGGGCAGGGGTGGAAAGCAACAACTAATGTCATGTAAAAGTACTTCTAAAGAAAGAGTTTTTATGTGATTGGTCAGACCATAGGATTCAAACAAAAATGAAAACCACAATGACATACTAAATAAATAGTACTACAGTTGTATGTAAACGAATGCCTAAAGAGCGTACACCATAGGTTAAGGTTTTCCATTCAAACTGGCAAACGGTAGAATTGCGCGTTATGTCCTATAATTAATCTTGCTTTGAAATTAAAGTAACGAATTTAAATCTACTTTTGCTTGTGTTTTATTCCCTGCAGGAGGTCAAAGACAGCGAATTGCAATTGCAAGAGCAATTCTGAAGGTTAGTGAAGCTGTTCTTATTTACTGGTCATATGTCAGTAATCTTTCAAACCCTGATAGACATACAGATTCTCCAGAGTGGTCTCAGTACATTTGCTTACAGAATTAGATGAGAGAATTTGTGTAAAGATCAATTCTCATAACTCTTCTCTTGATAATTTATTAATATTGTTAGGTATAAAAATTGATGTTCATCACTATTAAGAAATTTATGTAGGTTACTTGCAGGCTCTCGAGTACAGGGCAAAGACAAGGCGAGAAAACATAAGGAGGGAGGGGAGGGTGGAGTACCTGGATATATCAGAGCGTAATCAAACAAGTTCACTAAAAACTGTCTTTCTGTAATTATTTAGAACAGCATATTTTGTTTAGCAAATGTTTATGTTTTAAACTCAATCTCTTTTCCCCTTAGAATCCATCCATCCTTCTCCTTGATGAAGCAACAAGGTAATTGGGTCATGCTATTAAGAAGTAGATTTGTTACAGCTGATTTACCTAACTTATAGCTAGTGATTTAGGCAGTTAAAGGCGGTATGATTTTGAACGGCCAGGGCCAGGGCCTAGCAGCAACTGCGCCCTCACTGCGATGTTCTCGAGTTTATAACTGACAAGAGGCTTATTTTGGCCCGGTGCAAATGTCGCAGCCTTCACGTTCAACTTTTGGGTGGCAAGTGACTCAAATGGCGTACTTACGTCAAAGCAAAGAAATAAATTGTAAGTCAGAGATATGGGAAAAGATATTTGAAATTCATGCATTAGATACGTAGTTTTACGTTTTTGAACAGCCCTTCTTGAATATCCGCCTCTTCAGGGTCAGATAATGCGATGTTCCTTGCTACCGAACTTAATTGTTCAGTCAATCCGCACCACGGAAAATCTGCCAAACAAAGCTGATTCAAACAGCGCTTCTCTTTCGTACGTAATTCATTAGTTAGGTGCGGCGCGTGATGTGCTCAGTTTTAAACGAGGCTGAGTCAATGTTCATTTTGTTGTAGTGCTTTGGATGCCGAAAGTGAGCACCTTGTTCAGGAAGCTCTTGAAAGACTGATGAAGGGTCGAACGGTCATCACTATTGCTCATCGGCTCTCGACCATCAAAAATGCTGACAATATTGTGGTTTTAAACGATGGACAAATTGCCGAAGCTGGTTCTTATGCTCATTTGATGGGCAATCCGGATGGTTTGTTCAGGAAATTGGTTGAAAAGCAAACTATTGGACTTCAATAAAAACAGTATAGGTCTCTATCCATTAATCTAGTTTAGGATGCAGCTTAATGAGGTTACCCGCAATGCAGGCATTGAAAAAGGTAGGGAGAAAGGGAAAAAGAGAGGAGCGGGAAAAGCACTCCTTTTCCCATTTCCCTTTTAGAATTTCCCCCCCCCCCCCCCTTCCCCTCCCTTTTTTGCGCCTTCCACCCAGGCTATTTCGAAGGTGGCGCGGCCTAGGGGTAAGAGCACAGATACCCCAACTTCGGTATATGATTGTCGTAATTATAACCATGGTATTGACGATGTAAGTTAAGCTTAGTTTGACTGAAAATTTATTCATAGTATGTAGAATTACTTTACTCGTACAATTCGCGTAGCAAAGATAATCCGTAAACCATCCTAGACTTCCATGTGGAAAATGAAGTTGGCAAAAGCAAAGTAACGTGATACTATGCTTTTTTAAAACATGAGGCCTCTATCTAAGATTAGCATAATTCCTCTCTTAGATATCAGGGAGCTTAGGCAACGACGATGGCGACGCCAACGAGAATGGCAAAAAAAGCAATACAATCAAACCCTGCTTTACGGACACCACTAGCTTCCTCCTCAGGCGCTTCGTTTCTCGCAAGGTAGAGGCGAGCGACTGGTGATGAGCCGCAAGGGACCATGGGAACGGTACAGACGGCAGGCGAAGCCCGATGTCTCCTTCCCGCCTTCCTTTGCGCGCAAGAGAGAGACAGGGACAAGGGGCACCAGGTACGAGGCAGGGACACCACTATTACGGACAATTTGCCTTGTCCCTGAGCAAAGAAAGTCGTCCTTACATTTTCTCCAGATTCAGCCCGCTTAATACGGGCCCTTGGTGTCCGTATCAACGGAGTTTGACTGTAAAGGTGATGTTTCACGGGACGATTCGCAACGACGATTTTTAGCGCAACACAGCGTTGCAACATTGTTGCGACATTGTTTCGAATGGTTACAACATTGGTCCAGCATTGCAACGCTGTGTTGCGCTAAAAATCGTCGTCGCGAATCGTTCCGTGTAACATCACCATAAGTTTAGAAATCTGCACGTGCATCACGCTTTTTTGTACATTTCTTTGCCGTCACTGCATGACTAAAACGTGAAAATGCAAAATTTCACGTTTTATGGAGGACATGAACACAAGACGACTTTCTTTTTTCTTTTCCTGAACTTCGATACTGTCAACTCCAGAAAAAATTGCCAAGATTTGACGAACTGAACGAAATGGAATAAGCGCGATAAAGTTTGAAGCAGCGCGACTTCACTTTTTAAGTGACGTTTTCCTAGCCGTCGCCATCCGGGTTGTTGCTTATGATCCCTGTTATTTAACCACCAGTATTTGAGTTTTATGTTTGATTAGAGTGGTTTTCGTTTGAGTGTCGTAAAACCAAAACCAAAGTAATTACTCTGGCCAATCACATAGGACACAGACAATACATTGAACCAATCAAAACTCGAAGTAATTACATGTGGCTGACGCAAAGCGCGGGAAAATGCATGCGAGCGCGTCACAATTGGCTTTGGTTTTACTTCTGATTGGATGAAAAGGTGGCGCGAATCTTTTAAGCCAATCGCATCGTGTAGAAAGTGCAAAACCAATTACTTTTCGACACTCAAATGAAAACCGCTCTATTGGTGTATGACCGATCAAAATTTCGTTTCATAATCCCCCTTTGCCCTCCCTTCTCTCAATCTATAGCCACCTTTGCCGGATTAAAATGACATTGACTACAAAGGAGGGGTTAGTCAGACTGAGTACTGGGTTTGGAAAGGGTGGAATCCTGATCCCCTATTCCCGCTATTTTTTCACGATAATCCCGCATCCCGAACTTTTGTCATCTCCATCCCGAATGCCGTTCTCTTTCTCAGTGCTAAGGTTTTAGCAAGTCCCGCTTACCGAGTAGCGTTCAAATCCCGTATTCTATCGAGAAATTTAGCTTTTTTCCCGAATCCCCCACTACATTACGGTCAAATCCGGGTCCCGAGAAGACACTTCCAGGAGGAACAGAAAGCTATGGCGCTTTCGTATTCCCTGGGCTGCCCTTATGCCATTGGCGCTATTAAATATTTTTAGTGGCTCATTTGTTTTTGAATAATTATGATTTATCGTAGAAAACCATAAGGAAACTTGCATAATTATTTAAATTCTACCTCTTGTTTATTTAAACCCTGGTAGCCTTAGACTGCCTTCAGTGACGTCTATAATCATAGATGTGTATTTTTAATTGAAGTTTGTAGTTAGGATTTTTTTATTATTATTTTCATTTTTTATTTTAGAACAAAATTAAAAAAGAAAAAAGAAACTTAACGTTTCGATGACTTCAAGCCAATAGGGGTATTATCAAAAGTTAAGAATTCAAAGTTTACTGGGTTGTGGATGTATATGTTACAGGTCAAGTTTGATTTCAGGTTAATTTTTGTTTTTGACCTAAATTTATTTTGTATTTCGTTGTTTCTTAGCCCAGAATACAAAGAAACTTGCGAGTCAGTCTAGGTTAAAAATATGTTAAACCAGTGCATGTTGCGCGAAAATGGAAAAAGTGCCTTTCGGTCGGGTGCTGCTCGGCAATCATCCTCGACCTGAGATCCAGAGCTCTTCTATCCTGTCATGAAACCAATGATTATAGTTGTTTGAAGGCCTATTAGCGCTAATCCGAGGTTAAATTTTAATCCAGGTTTTTGTTGTTGTTGTGCGAAAGTATTTTCTAGGAAAATGTTCTCAGTCTCTTTTAGAGTTTCCAAACACCAACGTGGAGATAAAAATTTCTTTGTAAGCTTTCGTATCTGAATTCAAATTTCGCACTAACTCCTCTAACCCAACACCGCGGCAAAACGCAATGCGCATGACCACAAAATTTAACATCCGGTCAGCTTTTTATTTCCGGTCTAGTATATAAACCAATAGCGTAAGCATAACTTTGCCGTCGCGCCAAGTTTAAAAGCAAAAAGGGCGAAACAGACAAAAAAGGGGGCCAAAAAAATCACTTCATTCGAAAGCTTATATATTTTTCTATTCTCAAACTTTTGCACCACATGGTTATCTGTTTGCACCAACGGTGAAAATGATGTTTGAAGTTTGCAGGTCGCGAGCGCTCAACAAGACAAATTTGTTTTTACTGGCTTTCTTGCATGCTACTGGTTTGGCATAAGTTAATTTTGTAGAAGGCGACAACTAAGAAAAGAATAACAATACTTATGAAAGAAACCAAAATAAAGACGTCATCATTATCATAAAAAACACTAAAACCAGGAAATAAAATTTTAGTCCGTTCAATAATTTGTTTTATTATCAGAGAAAACAAGAACTCAAAACAAAAGATGGGCGGGATTTAATAACAACTTTGACTTTGATGACTGCAGTCACCGGGAAACTAAACATGCCTATAAATGACTTTCATTCAAGAAAATGCCTATTTAATTCTTTTACATGGTTGTTCTTTGGTTGAAGACTCCAATAATTTCATACTGTGCGGCTCGGCTGCATCTCATGCAAACACAAAACTTCTAGCTGCTAAATACATGGCATGAAAAGTTCGACTTCTAAAAGCCACTGAACCAGCTTTCGCTCTCTGATTCTGAGAATGGAAAAATAAATAAATAGAGTTGTCAACTTGCTGCCAACCGGCTCAACAGTATAATTAAGCTTATGTTTCATGGCAATCAACTCAGTAGAAGAGTTTCGTTTTAAAACACGGTAAAACCCACCGGTAAACAAAACTACAAAGCGATTGTGTGTTGTCGTTTTCCAAATAAAGTTTGAATCGGCTTTAACACATGTAGACTGAGAAAGTGAAGAACTGAAAATTAGAACTACAATACACAAGCTTGCAATGATAACGTTTTAATTTTATGTCTTAGTTTCAGCCAGGTTAAGTGAAAAATAACAGTCAAAAACTTTATTTTCGTGAATGAAAATCAGTTTACCTGACGCTCTAGCCAAAATTACACACTGAGTTATTATCATCTTACCTTTTCTGAATCTAATCGACTAATTGTTTCAGTGATCTGTGCCTGGTTATCCATAAAAGCAATTTCAATAACTACAAAATAGTCAAAAACACGAGCAGCATAAAGCAGAACAACTGAACCACAAGCTGCACACAGAATGAAGCGCGCGGGAGACTTTGACTGGAAAGTGTGACTGAAAAAAGAGACCGGAAATGCTCAACCTGGCGCATGCGTAGACGTTTTGCCGCGGTGTTCTCTAACCCTGGCTTTTGAACAACCCGGCCCAGTTCTTCTGTCAAATGTAATCTGATTAGGCCCCAGTCCCCATTAGCCTGCCCTAAACAATATAATGACAAATTCTTCTATTGAAGGGTGCGTTCGGGGATGTAGCTCAGTGGTAGAGCGCTCGCTTCGCATGCGAGAGGCCCGGGGTTCGACTCCCCGTATCTCCACTTTAATTTTTTTCCTTGCTTTATTTTGGTTTATTTGGTTTTTAAATTTTTATTTTCGTTTCGTTTTCTCCTCTCGACATTTGTATCAATCTCCGACCTTACTGCGCTATAAAAATTTTAAAGGTACTTTTCGATTCTTCATGCTTTACTTCCGGTCGGCGTAGTCCGCAGAACGCATCATACTGCAGTCGCTAGTTTGCACGTGCCCCTCCCGATCTATCGGCGTTTAGTGAACTGCAACCTGTTTCAATCATGGAGAAACATCTTTTGATTGCTTCTGCAGGTGCTATAACTGCATCGGCGTTGACGGTTATAGCATATCGTTACCTTTCTAAAAGACATGAAGCCAGTGAAAATGTGTACGAGACAGAAAAGTTGATCGGAGAGTACCTTATCTTTCATTATGGCACAGAAGATGAGCTGCTACCCTATGGATTTGGACCGAAAGATTCGCTTGAGTTTCCCTCGCGATGTGCGTTGGAATGTATAAAACATACTGAGGTGAGTCTTTGATCTTATATAATAACAATGATACGTTTTTATTCATAATGTTAAACTGTCATGTAATCAAACCTTATGTAATAAGCTTATAAAAACTTTCTTGCAAAAAGAGAGAATTATTCTATTCTCAGGATTTCTTTTGTATAAATATTGAAGCTACTAAAAGGCTACAGAGCGACAGACAAAAAAAAATCTTATGCCAGAATTTTGCAATTCACGATATTCGTATGGTCTCATAAATACTACATGTAAGGGAATTCAAAATCTTGACAGTCTTGGATTCTGGATTACACGCCATGGATTCCGGATTCCAAGTACTGAATTCCAGATACCACTCGTCAGTGGGATTCCGGATTCCTTGAACTGAATTCCAGATTCCAAATCTCAGGATTCTTGGTTCCACTAATAAAAATTTCCCCGAAAATTTCCTGATTCTGCAAGCAAAAAGTCATGGATTCCAAAATCTGGATAATTTCCCTTACGTGTGTTGAATGGTATGCTTGTGGCAACAGACTTTCTTGCCTTTTAAACTTTCAACAGGATGGTGTACCAAGCATAGCTCTGGATATTGGCTGTGCTGTTGGCCGGTCAACATTTGAACTTGCCAAGAAATTTAATCAAGTTATAGGTATTGATTTTTCCCATGGATTCATAAATGCCGCTAATAAGCTTAAAACTTATGGAAAGTTACCCTACACTGTGCAAACTGAAGGAAGTCTTGTCTCCCAACATGTAGCAGCAGTTGACCCGGATATTGTAAGTAGAGATGTATATAAGGCTTTAAATTATAAAAATAAAAAAAATAGTAATAATAGTAAATGTAAAGAAGATCATTGCGGTTAAGTGACATCGTTAACAGTGGATGTGATGATCTTCTTTACAGTCAATTATTTCTTCAATCCACGGTTCCAGAAATTATGAAATTTATAGATTCGTCACCTTAAATTGAAAGATAATAATAGTGAATAGTTAATAATTAATTATCCAAAAGTTATATGGCTTTTAGAAAAGAAAGAGTTAATGATATAAAATATAATATAAAAATGGCACCTTCACTGAAGACTGGTGAAATCAATCTGCAAACTGTGGTTTTCTTCCTTACTCAAATCCACTCAGAGATGTTTTAGAATAGTGGAATTATCTATCAGATTTTAGGTCATGTGTGTGCAAAAGAGAACATCTCGCTATTTTTTTCTCAAGTTGACCCTGAAAATTATCTCCTATAATTATTTACAAGAACAATCCCATAGAATTCACACAAAACATTTTTGGCTGTTCCTTTTTATAAATAAATTGAAATAATGTATTATTATTTTTGTCTGTTATATGTGCACATACAATATGATATAGCCACGTCAAGGGACTATAAAATCATGTGATAATTCGCAGTTTGCTTTGAAAAAGAGCTTTTTTTTTTCTTTCTCTAAGGGAAGGCTGTGCCACAGTGAAGGGTGTGGTTTTCTACCAGTGTAGGCTGGGAGTGGGTACGTAAAGGTTCCCAGTGGCACATAGTGGCACAGCCTTAAAATTTATGGAGCTCCTGCCCACCTTCCCCACTCCTGGCCATAAGTCAGAGAGGATATTCATTGGAGATGGATATTTGACAACTCTAGGGGCATATTTCTCCATACAGTCAAACATCATCAATACAGACACTGAGTGGGCCATAGAAAATGTCCATGTTAACTGGGTTAAATTTGGAGAAAATGAAGGGGCTTTCTTCCCCCAGGAATAAAGAAAACTGTTCATAATATTGAGATATCTGTATTTATTGGGTGTTCATAAAGCGGGGTTTGAATGTATTTTCTTGGAGGAGATAATTATAAAGATGATCTACTCATCAACTGTGGTTTGGTACATGTGGTTTTTTATGCTGCATTTTTACCAATCAACAGCTTGCATGGCTAATAATTATTTTGATCATTGCTATGGGGCACTGTTTCTTTAATCGCATACAGTGACTCCTTAAATACCAACTTGACACTTTTTAACCCTTTTTATCAAATTTGTTAACCATTTTAGGACAGAAGTCGTGTTTCCTTCTATCAAGGAGATGCTTGTAACTTGCCAACTGACTTAGGACAATTTGGCTGTGTTCTTGCTGCAAACTTAGTCTGCCGTCTTCCTAATCCATATCAGTTTCTTGAGAGGTTGCCATCTCTTGTAGCTCCTGGTGGTACTTTGGTCATTACATCACCCAATTCTTGGATGGAAGAGTTTACTCCAAAAGTAAGTTGAAAAAAACCTGAACAAAAAACTTCATTTTGATTGAAAAAATGAAAGCAATTTTTACCAATTCTGTGGTCATTACATAACTGGGTTACAATTAAGTTAATATTCTTTTCTTTATTTTACAGTCAAACTGGGAAAACCGTGAACACCGGAAATATTTCTGGAATGTTATTGTGGTGCAAGAAAAAAGCCAATAAGGCCTGAGAAAACTAAACTGCAAGCAAGAATGTTAATTAGTTTGTGGTTCTGTGGCTTGTTCACATGTCCTGATCTTTACTGTGATTGGTCGTAACACAATAAACAATCCTGAAATGTTTCAAGTGTTCACGGTTTTCCCAGTTGCATTGTAAAAGTGAGGCTACATGTATGTGACTGAAATGGAATTAGAAACTTTTATATGAAAATGAAAATTTGATTACATAGATAGATGGAGGATAATGAGTGGCTCCATAAAATATCAATACCTCTGCCACAGACCCAGATTTTTTGCATGCAACCCCTCCTCTCTGCTCCAATTTTCCAAAAGCAGCCTCGTGAAAAAAAACCCATCCCCTGTCCTAATTCCCAACTTTACACCCCCTGAAAATATTTTCATAAAGACCACTAAAATGCAAATGGTAAAGCTGATAAAACTTTCCAATCTTTTATAATTTTATAAATTTAAGCATTTTTTTTGTTAACTTTGTGCAGAATCTTTGGCTTGGGGGCTTCAAAGATGCTGAAGGGAAAAATGTGACTGGACTAGATACCCTTAAAAGGTGCCTTGGACCAGACTTTGAGCTGATAGAAGATAAACCCATGTCATTTTTCATAAGGGAAACAGCACGTAAAAACCAGTGGACTGTAGCCCATGCGTCCATATGGAAGAGAAGAAAACCTTGATTTGACTTAACAATGACATAACAAAAACAATGAAAGAACCTTATCAGGAACTAACATAAAAGAAAATTTATTTGTTTGCTTTTATTTATTGTGCATTGTTGAGGTCCTTCCTGCATGTAAGTCTCACAGATTGCGGTGCAATAATAAAGGAATGTCAGTTCAGAGAGTAATGTGTACTTGCTCTGCAATGTTGTGAGAAAGCCAACGGAACCACTAACCCAAAATAATCTTCGACATACTACCCTGAGTGCCTGACATCTGTTTCGAAAGTTATTCATGGCACCACGATACCATCCTAGGTAACTGTAATGCTTTTTATTAAACTTGCAGACTAAGATATGAACAATTTGCTGCACCTCCTTTGACATTTTTCACCAATAAATGTTGTATTCTATAACATCTCACTTTACACAGTTCACAAAGTATCTAAATTATTATCAAATTATTAGCTGGGGTCTGGGTGCTCAAACCAAAAACTCTTTGTCAGGGATAATTTTTCGAAAAAAAAAAGTACCATATTTTTATCAGCTATAAGCCGAGCGATTTTTACATGAGTATAGCCTATTTTGAATTGGGTAATTAACTAGTTCTTTCATTTCATTTTAGCAGATTTTAAAAGCTAAATGTTATTAAAATTTTTTATGAGTCTTATACGTTTTAAGAAGTGGGTCTCGGCTTATAGCTGAATGTTTTGTGTTTATGTTTGAAGACGATCGTCTTAAGTTTAAGAGTTAAAAGTTTCTAATGGTCTCAGCTTATAGTCGATAAAATACAGTATATTTAAAAGACTACTTTGAAAGCTGAAGACAGCAAGAGACATTAAAACTTGTCCTACAACCTGTTTAACAAATAGGTTGCTTTATTTCTATCCTAAACATACTCAATAATGCTGAAAACACACAATAAACTTATACCAGTAAACAATCAATATCAACATATTCTTATCAGATTAACTTTATCTTAAATGCACCGAAACATAACAATGTTGTTTTCTTGGAAAAGGTTTGGATCACAGCTGTAGTAGTCTCAGTAAGCTTCAATTTTCAGTCTCAATCTTGATGAAATCCTTTTCCTCAGGCTTCTCCAGCTTTTTGGCCTCAATACTGAGAATACCTTCTTTTGACAAACGAGACTTGAAGGAGTCTCTGTCAATATTCCTGGGCAGTGAGTATGAACGGACAAAATGGCGCGTGGAGTAACCATCATCACTCTTCACCTCTTGCTTGCCTTCCACCACTAACTCACCATTTTCCGAGCGGATGGTAATTTCCTCTGGCTTGAACTTTGACACATCAAAGGACACCTATTTGTTTGATGACAAAAAAATAATATAAGAATATTATGAAATCGTCATTGGAGTCGCATCCATTTCATTATGGCAGTCATCATCATCCCATTGTTGTCATTATTACCAATCCTGTATTTTATAGCAAACCTGTTGATTAAGCAGACAGCATCTCTTAAGCTGTCATCACTGCTCTCATACACCTTATTCCAAAAGGGTGAATACTTTATTATTCTTTTATATTATTATTTACGTTAATTAGCCCCCAATGCCTCAATTCCAGCTAGAAAATCTTTTGAACTCTCAAGATGCAATCGAGGCATTGAGGGCCAATTAACATAACTATAAAATAATAATAAAATTGTTGCCATTTTGGAATATGGTGTATTTGTTGCCCAGGTTTCTACCCTTGCCTTATCACCCCTGTCTGTGGAATGAACTCCCCTAATTTGCAGTTATTACCCGGGGGGGGGGGTACTCCCATACATTACCTATACGGGTATGTGCCGCCCAACGGGGTCGTGATTTTGAAGCTCCTGATTTAGAACGGGGTATCCATTTCAGAGGCATTTTCTAGAACGTGGTATAATATTTCGAACGCACGAAAGCTCCAGTTTTGTTAGCAACCATTTGAAATTATTCAAGGACAGATTGCTTTTAAAAATACGGTTCAATGCGTTAACAAGCAAACTGTTGTATTCTTCGCACCCTAGAACGGAGTGTAAAAAATTGGCCCATTTCTAGAACGGGGTATGAGTTTTAGGGCGAATTCTAGAACGGGGTATCAATTTTAGGGGAAATTTTTTTTAGAACGGGGTGCCAATTTGGAGTCTCGGGCGGCACATACCCACCCAAAAAATACCCAAGTGCCCCCCCCCCCCGGGAGTTATTATGACTAGTTATTATTAGCTTACTTTGAAGGTGTCATGATCTTCCTTGAGATCCTCCTGAGTCTTTTGCTCTGATTTTGTTGCTGGTTCTTTTTCATCCGTGCAGCTCTTCTTTTTTGGCCTTCCCCTCCCCGTCTCAACAAACTCTATGTAAGTGTAGCTTGTTCCAACTCGTGGCTTTGTATACCAAGGTGTATGCCATGATTCCCATAAGGATGGAAAGTAACGATCATAATTTGGCCAAAGGTATGAAGCATTCCTAGGTATTGGCATGTAATGGAAGTAAATAAATTTAACTTTCAGCTATTTTCCAGTATCTTTCCAAATATTAAATTTATAACTCTAAAATTTGACAGACTGATTTTGTGTATCGATGAAAGGCTGCCTATAAACAAGTTAAGCCCCGGCATAGATCATGTGCAGATAAAACTGGTAGTGCATTTGCCAACAGCATTCGCCATATGTTTAGTTTATTCGTTGTTTTCCCGGGAAAATAATTTGCTTCTTCTTTGCTACATGTAAGCGCGCTGTGTTAGCAATTAGAACTGGGCCATAACTTACCGAATGCGATGCACCGCCGGCAAAAGCATACGAATTCTTGGGAAAAAGGACATTTTGATGCTTTCAACCCCGTTGTCAAAGCTCTCGAATATAGAGTGACGTGCTTTCTTGAAGATTCAGCCTTCTTTTACACAAACTCAACTCGTGCAAGATGTAAACAAACTTCGCGGTACAGGGGCCCATTGCCATATATGGAGGTTTTACCGGAAGTTTCGTCAGAAAATCTGGAACCAGGAATGCGCGGTCATGCTGACGGGAGTTGATGAAACGATTGCACGATCTTCTGTTTTTCTGGAAAATTCTCATGACTTGGCAAAATTAATTTTGCATCGGTAAACTGGCTCCTGCCAAAACTGGACCACGTCGTAGGGTGGTGACAAAGCCGAAAATTTCCGCAGTAAATTTCCATTTCGATTGGTTATCATGGGGGAATCTTCCTAAGGGGTTACGTCTATTTTTTATTTTTTTTTCCAAAGTTAACTAAGAAATGTTTTTTGACGATGTTTTAGAGTGGTGAACAGACCGAAGAGACCTTTTTTTCGGGTTGTAACCTCATTAGATTTCCTCTAAGGGGTCTAAAACTTGAATAGCCAACGTTTAGTCGCACCCAACCCCTGACAAAAGAAAAACACAGAGAGGGAGCGTTTACCATTTTAGTTGAATTTGAATGCGGTCGTTCGCGTACGTTTAACAAATCGAAGGAGATGGAGTTTAGAAAAGAGCGGCTTCTTCTATTTTTCTCTTTTCTTTTTCGCGGTCTGTCTGGGCTCCTGTTCTGCCTCGATCTCACGCGAGTAGCTTAGCTGCCACGCACCAAGTGGTTTGTAGAAAAAAAAAATAACGGTAAACATGAAGAATGTTTGAGGCTAGCCACAACTCTACTGTTAATATTCATCAGGTAATTCAATTTCTTAATATGGAAACTCTAACGTAGCAGCCATTAGCGTTGCAAGGCTTACAGTTTCGATTTATACTCTCCTCGTCGCCAATGGCTTCATGTCGTCACCGAGTACAGTCCAGGCTTCTTGTGTTTCAGTAGTCACAGTAGTATTGCAGCATCATTTCTTCCTCTATTTTTCCTTTAGTTGTTGTGATTTACTCATATGAGTAATAGTTTTATTGACTTGTAAGATGTACATAAAATCGGAGCTGATTCATTCTTTATTAATTTTCGCTACTAGTGTCATACGTTTTTCGGTAGACACTACCATATTTGTAACCCACAAAGGGATGAAGCGGTACTGGTGTATCTTCTTGTCCTTCAGCTTAAAGTAATGATATACGTGTAACACAATAATCTTGGAGTTACTTATCCCCAATCCAGAGAAACAAAGGAAGGTTGAAAACATCTTAAAAACAGGTTAACAGCTCTTCCCTCCCCTGGTGCTGTGCCTTGTCGATGTGGCGGGGAGGCTTGTGTGCCCTTATGACCCCTAGGGCTATGACTGCGGGAGTTTGTGTTCCTGGCAGGTTCAACTATGCTGGATTGGTCAAAGGGAGAGAGGCCAGACTAAACAGCACCCTAGTCCTCCAGGCTAACAACCCCTCCTTGCAAAACACCACTTGCTACTGAAACCTCATGGGGAAAAAGAGGATGGAAAAACCTAGGTACAGCTTTGTCTACCACTTGGCATCTGAAAAGGATCAGTTAGGAAGTTGAATGTCTTCAGAAGAATAAGCTACAAGGGTAACATTATCAGCTAACAACAGATCAGTTTCATTATCATGGGACATATCACGTGCGTCCCTGATGCCTGCCAATTTTGCTGTGGTATTAACCTAGCAAGCAGAGGAACCCACCACCCAACTCCAGGAAAATAAAGGATACCCAATATGCCTACCTAGTCAGTACTCATACTGACTGTTCCTCTACACTTGTTGTGATCATTGATCCACAACTGCATCCCTGATGCTTTCCCCATACATTCCAGATACCAGTCTGGAAACGTGAAGAAGGTATGAGATTGGATTCCTTACAGTGGCTGGTTGCTTGTGTATGGCCAGATTCCAATAAAAGCTGAACTTGTGAAGGTGCAGTGGATTGTCTGATGAACTGTTTTGGCAGAAGCCAGTGCCACCTAATCTGCGTAACACAAGAGATCAGATATCATAGAACTGGCCAACCAAACCAGTAAGTATGGAAACCTGAAAACTCATACTAACAGTTCTTCCTTACTTGTAGTGTTCAACTACAAAACTGTTCCTGTTAATGATGTATGAAATAAATCATATATGAACTGCGGAAATGAAATGAAAATGAAGAAATGATCGTCACAGTGAACACAATAATAATTTATGCAATTGCGTAAAGAAGCCTGAAAAAAAATTCGGGACTTCAATGAGGTTTGAACCCGTGACCTTGCGATACCGATGCGATGCTCTACCAACTGAGCTATGAAGCCACTGACGTTGGGAGCAGGTCAATTGACCTTCAAACCCCCTTTGAAGTCCTGAATTTTTTTTTTTTTTTCAGGCTTCCTTACCCAATTGCATTGCGTTCACTGCAACGATCATTTCTACATTTTCAGAACTGTTCCTTTTGCCTGCTCTTTTTTGTGGTGTCAACATAACAATCAGAAGAATTCAAGCACCACCCAACTGCATTAAATCCAGGATACCCAACATACCTAATGAGTCAGTATTCATATTGACTGAACCGCTACACTTGTGATCATTGATCCACTTCTGCATCCCTGATGTCTGCCTCATACATTCCAGATACCAGACTGGAAACCTATGGAAGATACTACTTGTACATGAGATTGGATTCCTTACAGATGCTGGATGCTTGGGTATGGCCGGATTCCAATGAAAACTGAACTTGTGGAAGTTGTAGTGGTGTTTGGCCGATGAACTGTTTTGGCACAAGCCAGCATCACTTAATCTGCATAACTCAAGTGTTCAGATATCATAGAACCGGTCAACCAATAAACCAGCAAGTATGGAACCTAAAAACTCATGCTACCTGTTCTTCCGTTTTTGTAGTGTTTAACTACAAGTGCATCCCTGATGCCTGCCCTTTTTGCTGTGATGTCAACCTGGCAATTAGAGAAACCCACCACCCAACTCCAGGAAATTCAGGATACCCAACGTGCCTTCCCAGTCAGGGCTCATACTGACTATATGTGTGCCCCATACATTCCAGATACCAGACTGGAAACTTATGGAAGATACTACTTGTAGGAGTTTGGATTCCTTACGGTGGCTGGATGCTTGTGTATGGCCGGATTTCAATGAAAACTGAACTTGTGGAAGGTGTAGTCTGTGGTGTTTTGCTGATGAACTGTTTCAGCAGAGACCGGTATCACTTAAGCTGCATAACACAAGAGATCAGATATCATAAAACCGGTCAACCAATAAACCAACTTATGTGAGGAAACCTAAAAACTCGTGCAACTGTTCTTCCCTAATTGTAATGTTCAACTATAAGTGCATCTTTAATGTCTGCCCTTTTTTCTGTGATGTCAACCTGGCAATGGGAGAAACCCGCCACCTAACTCCAGGAAATCGAGGACACTCAACACTCTTACTCAGTCAGTACTCATACTTCAACTGTTCCTTTACAACTGTGTGATCATCATCAGTGGACTGGCAGGATTTGAAGTAACAAGAATTTCATTTTCACCTTGAATAATACATTTAATGTTGGAACACGTTGATTTAAATTTTTTTTTCATCTTTTCTATCTTTTTTTGAAGTTAATAGTAAGGTTGTTTTAAGATAACTGGTCTGCCACAAAGTAGATAGCTGAGCTGAAATGGAGAAGTCTGGCTGTTATCTAGTCCTCCAGAGTTTGAAAGTGCCATAGTTTGGTGGTAAGTAACTTTCTTTTTTTGTTTTATCGCCTGCTGGCCACTGAAACAGTTTACTAGACAACATCTTTTCATTTGACAATTTAAGAACTTACTTTTTTACAAAGCATGACGTTGTTACTATGACTATTTTATTTTTATCGATTGATTGACTTAAAGGACCTAGAGCAGAACTGGACTTAAGTGCTGTACAAATTATTATCATCATCATTATTGTTATTATTATTATTATTATTATTATTATTATTATTACTATTATTAATATGATGATGATGATGATGATGTATAATCTCAGTGTTCAACTGGTAGCCAGTCCTGGTACAAGTCCTGTGCACAACCTTAGTAGTCGAGAACCCGTTGGAGGATTCAAACTGTTCCTAATAGGGCAGTCTTTTGAATCTGAGCCACATCAAGATTCACCCCTATGCTTTCAAGATGGTCAACTAATCCTTTTGTCCTAAGAGCACTAATAACAATAGGCACAACTCTTGTTTTGACTTTCCATAGTTTTCTCAATTCTTTTGCCAGGTCTTGATATTTCTCAATCTTCTCTTTCTCCTTCAGTTTCACCGTAGCATCCCCTGGTACAGCTACATCAATAATTTGCTGGTCTGCCTTTAGGAGGAAAGTAGAGCTCAACTGGAGAAGAAATAAAATGGATAAAAAGATGGATTGCTGGTAAGACTTAATTTTTTTGTTCTTCTATTTTTCTCTCCTAGCTTTCAAAAGCTCATAGTTCAGCTACAATCGATGACAAAATGAGTTGAGACACTTCGCCCTAAATGGGCTTTTTGACGTTTTCCGGACTTCAAAAGGGGAAAAGATATTTTTTCCTCCCCCATCCCCTCCATGCAATGTTGTGCCACTGTTCGGGCTACCTTTAGAAAACAAGAAACATCCCAACTTTGAATGGAGGGGACAGGGGAGGGGTGTGGATTCTTATGTTCTCTGAAGTTACCGTATTTGAGAACAATGTCTCAACAATTTTGTCGCCGATTGTAGCTAATAACACAGGTATTAGTTATGTATTTTTAATTAACTTTATTTAAGACGGATTTTTTTATTCCTCATTTTTCAGCATGTTCTTCACTGATTCAGGTCGTAAATTGCCATGGTTTTTGGCATTATTCTTCCACCACACCCTTATCTGTGTCAGTTGATAAGTGAGACAAAGACAGAATCTCCTGCTGAGTCTGAAGTTACATAATTTTTAGTGGAAACTACCCTAGTCCTGCAGAGCTCCTCTTGAAGAAATATAATTATTTCTGTTGGTGCAAAGAGTTTAGTGACCCACTGTACATCTACAACCATGAAACTTGTCTCTTATCAGAATTCCTAAATAACAACAGTATCTATTTATTTCCTAGTAAAGCATATATAAAAGTGTGTAATCAACTTACGATGCCAATTTGCAGGTCAAGGACATTTTGCAGTATTCATTGAATCCAAAAAAAGGACTTAATGTTGTGATCCAGCACTCTTGGAAATAAATAACAATTATTCACCGAAGTGGAGGTGGCTAGTCCTGGATATTTACCGAACTGCGAAGCAGTGAGGTAAATATCCAGGACTAGCCACCGACACTGAGGTGAATAATTGTTTTAGTATATACTAAAACAGTGAGATAATTGAGCACAAAAATGACCATTTTTAACTCAAATACTGTTGCCAACGATTACAATTTTGGCGCGTAATGACCGGGCGGCCGCGGCCGTCGCTTTTTCTTGCCGACAATTAAACCTTTTGAAGGCATTTGTTTAGCTCTTGCGGGGAAATTTCTGCAAAAGGAGTTGTGAATTCTTTTTGAATTTAAAATCATTCTATAAAAAAAGATTATTAAATTTAGTTTTAAGCTTATTTATGAACAACTCAACTAAATAAAGTAAGCAAGACTTAAACTTAATTTGCATTTGTAAACAAAAAACTTTTTCACCGGTTTTATCGATAAATTCGTGTCAGAAAGACAAAGCTTTACCTGTTAAAACTTCCAATCCGAACTTCGTCACCTTCTTCGTGTATTTCGGAAACAGCTTGCTTGATTAGTTGTGAAATTTCTTTGTTTGTTTACGGCAGCAAACCGAGAAGGCATTTTACTCGCAACTTACGCGAGTTTGGCGTCGCTCGCTCGGAGGAACTGGAGGTGAATCAGTGAATAGTGCAGGATATTCACTGATTGAGTAGCCAATCAGAGCGCGCGAAAAACACTATCCACTGTTTTAGTATATACTAATTATTATTATCCCAAGTGTCCAGATACTTATCAATATTTCTATGTCATTTTCTTGGGGTCAAGGTATCTTGATTATTCCATGAGCAATTTCAGTAGGTAACTCATTGCTTCTTGGTCAAGCCCAGGATACCTTTGAAGTGGGGTACAGCTGGCCTGGGGTTTTCCTCCTAGAGGCAAATGGACGAATGGACAGGTTTTTAACCCAGCTGTTGCTCCCCAACCGCATTTCAGGTAACGGTTACCGAACTTTGACTGCCAAAAATAAGCGTTGAAACTGTTTGCATTTCGTTTTAAATTTAATCTTACTCACAAAGACAGCAATAAACTGAGAGTGAAAGTTGCTTTGTGTGTTTCTTTATTTTACCAGGGAAGCAAATAGATTTTATTACAGAGCCATAAACACTGTCTCCTGGAAGGGAGTCCTACCATTAAAGACAACTGAATCAGGCCAAAAATCATGTTGCATGATGTTCTCGACAAAAATGAAGCCTTTCTGGACTACTCTCTGGTAACCCATGATTTTGGTCAAAAATTTCAATTTTTTCTTTATGTAATATTATTATTTTTATTTGGATTCTTCCAAAAGGTGTAACCCATGATTTTGGCCAAAAAATTCAATATTTTTTTAATTTATTTTTTCCTTGAAATAAAGCCAGAATATGTACAAACTGCTGTTCTAGATAAAAAAGATGCCCTTCTTTTCTATAAAAATGTTCATTTTTCAAAGTCCCGAAAACTGGATATTTCCAAAGGGGTTAACCCCTTTTTTCTTTCTAGAATATCGTAAAACAAATTTTCCTGGCCTATTTTGCCTAAAATACAAACTTAAGCTGGAAAAATTGCCACTTTTTAACTAAACCATGGACTAACCTTGGAAAAATCCCAATTATTAGAAGTTTTAAAGTTGTTGTTTTTATAGGCTAGAAAGGACTTCTTTTCTTTCTAGAATATGGTGAAACACATTTTCCTGCCCTATTTTGCCTAAACTAAAAAAACGGAAAAATTGCCACTTTTTGACCAAACCCATGGACTAACCCCTTAAGAAAAATCCTGATTCTACGACTTTTTAACTTCTTGTTTTTATACTCTAGAAAGGTATTTTTTTCTTCCTAAAATACCTTAAAACACATTTTTCTGGCGTATTTTGCCTAAAATAAAAAAATTGAAAAATTGCCAATTTTTGACCAAAACCATGGACTAACCCCTTTAGAAAAATTCCTTTCCTCGACTTTTTAAACTTGTTGATTTTATTGTCCAGAAAGGCTTTTCTTCTTTCTAGTATATCTTGAAACACATTTTCCTGGCATATATTGCATCAAATAAAAAAATGGAAAAATTTGCAATTTTTGATCAAAACCATGGACTAACCCCTTTGGAAAATTCAAAATTTTTCGACTTTTTTCAACCTGTTGTTTTTATACTCTAGAAAGGCTTTTTTTCTTTCTAGAATATCTTAAAACACACTTTCCTGGCGTATTTTGCCAAAAATAAAACAATGGCAAAATTACCAATTTTTGACCAAAACAATGGACTAAACCCTTTAAGAAAATCCAAATGTTTTAACTTTTTTTATAGCCTAGAAAGGCGTTTTTCGTTCTAGAATATCATAAAAGACATTTTCCTACCCTATATTGCCTAAAAAAAAAATTTGAAAAAATGGCCATTTTTGGACCAAAACCATGGGTTAACCCCTTTGGAAAAATGTCAATTTTTCGAGTTTTTGAACTTCTCGTTTTTATAGCCTAGAAAGACGTTTTTTCGTTCTAGAATATCATAAAAGACATTTTCCTCACCTACAATGCTTAAAAAAAAAAGTTGGAAAAATGGCCATTTTTGGACCAAAACCATGGGTTAACTCCATTGGAAAAATGTCAATTTTTCGACTTTTTGAACTTCTTGTTTTTATAGCCTAGAAAGGCGTTTTTTCGTTCTACAATATTATAAAAGACATTTTCCTGGCCTATATTGCCTAAAAAAAAAAAACGTTGGAAAAATGGCCATTTTTGGACCAAAACCATGGGTTAACCCCTTTGGAAAAATGTCAATTTTTTGACTTGTTGAACTTCTTCTTTTTATAGCCTAGAAAGGGGTTTTTTCGTTCTACAATATTATAAAAGACATTTTCCTAGCCTATAATGCTTAAAAAAAAAACCCAGAAAAATGGCCATTTTAGGACCAAAACCATGGGTTAACAACCCCTTTGTAAAAATGTCAATTTTTCGACTTTTTGAACCTCTTCTTTTTATAGCCTAGAAAGGCGTTTTTTCGTTCTAGAATATCATAAAAGACATTTTCCTGGCCAATAATGCTTAAAAAAAAAAGTTGGAAAAATGGCCATATTTGGACCAAAACCATGGGTTAACCCCTTTGGAAAAATATCAATTTTTCGACCTTTTGAACTTCTTGCTTTTATAGCCTAGAAAGACGTTTTATCGTTCTAGAATATTATAAAAGACATTTTCCTGGCCTATACTGCCTAAAAAAAAAAGTTTGAAAGATGGCCATTTTTGGACCAAAACCATGGGTTAACTCCTTTAGAAAAATGGCAAATTTTTCGACTTTTTGAACTTCTTTTTTTATAGCCTAGAAAGGCGTTCTTTCTTCTAGAATATCATAAAAGACATTTTCCTGGCCTATATTGCCTAAAAAAAAAGTTGAAAAACTGGCCATTTTTGGACCGAAACAAAGGGTTAACCCCTTTCGAAAAATGTCAATTTTTCGACTTTTTGAACTTCTTGTTTTTATAGCCTAGAAAGGCGTTTTTTCGTTCTAGAATATCACAAAAGACATTCTCCTGGCCTATAATGCTTAAAAAAAAAAGTTGGAAAAATGGCCATTTTTGGACCAAAACCATGGGTTAACCCCTTTGGGAAATGTCAATTGTGCGACTTTTTGAACTTCTTCTTTTCATAGCCTAGAAACGCGTGTTTTTGGTTTAAGAATATTATAAAAGATATTTTCCTGGCCTATATTGCCTAAAAAGGAAAGTTGGAAAAATGGCCATTTTTGGACGAAAACCATAGGTTAACCCCTTTGGAAAAATGTCAATTTTTCGACTTGTTGAACTTCTTCTTTTTATAGCCTAGAAAGGCGTTTTTTCGTTCTAGAATATCATAAAAGACATTTTCCTGGCCTATAATGCTTTAAAAAAAAAGTTTAGAAAAATGGCCATTTTTGGACCAAAACCATGGGTTAACCTCTTTGGAAAAATGTCGATTTTTCGACTTTTTTAACTTCTTGCTTTTATAGCCTAGAAAGGCGTTTTTTCGCTCTAGAATATCATAAAAGACATATTCCTGGCCTATAATGCCTAAAAAAAAAAAGTTGCAAAAATAACCATTTTTGTACCAAAACCATCGGTTAACCCGTTTGGAAAAATGTGAATTTTTCGACTTTTTGAACTTCTTCTTTTTATAGCCTAGAAAGGCGTTTTTTTCGTTCTAGAATATCATAAAAGACATTTTCCTGGCCTATGATGCCTAAAAAAAATAAGTTGGAAAAATGCCCGTTTTTGGACCAAAATCATGAGTTAACCCCTTGGAAAAATGTCAATTTTTCGACTTTTTCAACTTCTTCTTTTTATAGCCTTGAAAGGCGTTTTTTCGCTCAAGAATTTCATAAAAGACATTTTCCTGACCCATATTTCCTAAAAGAAAAAAGTTGGACAAATGGCTGTTTTTGGACCAAAAACCATGGGTTAACCCCTTTGGATAAATGTCAGTTTTTCGACTTTTTTAACGTCTTCTTTTTATAGCCTAGGATGGCGTTATTTCGTTCTAGAATATCATAAAAGACATTTTCCTCGCCTATAATACCTAACAAAAAAGAGTTGGAAAAATGGCCATTTTTGGACCAAAACCATGGGTTAACCCGATTGGAAAAATGTCAATTTTTCGACTTTTTGAACTTCTTCTTTTTATAGCCTAGAAAGGCGTTTTTTCGTTCTAGAATATCATAAAAGACATTTTCCTGGGCTATAATGCAAAAAAAAAAAATTGGAAAAATAGCCATTTTTGGACCAAAACCAAAGCGTTTTTTCGTTCTAGAATATCATAAAAGACATTTTCCTGGCCTATAATGCAAAAAAAAAAACAATTGGAAAAATAGCCATTTTTGGACCAAAACCATGGGTTAACCCCTTTGGAGAAATGTCAATTTTTCGACTTTTTCAACTTCTTCTTTTTATAGCCTAGAAAGGCGTTTTTTCGTTCTAGAATATAATAAAAGACATTTTCCTGGCCTATGTTGCCTAAAAAAAAAAAGTTGGAAAAATGGCCATATTTGGACCAAAACCATGGGTTAACCCCTTTGGAAAAATGTCAATTTTTCGACTTTTTGAACTTCTTGCTTTTATAGCCTAGAAAGACGTTTTATCGTTCTAGAATATTATAAAAGACATTTTCCTGGCCTATACTGCCTAATAAAAAAAGTTTGAAAGATGGCCATTTTTTGGGTTAACCCCCTTTAGAAAAATGGCAAATTTTTCGACTTTTTGAACTTCTTTCTTTTATAGCCTAAAAGGCGTTCTTCCTTCTAGAATATCATAAAAGACATTTTCCTGGGCTATAATGCAAAAAAAAAAAATTGGAAAAATAGCCATTTTTGGACCAAAACCAAAGCGTTTTTTCGTTCTAGAATATCATAAAAGACATTTTCCTGGCCTATAATGCAAAAAAAAAAACAATTGGAAAAATAGCCATTTTTGGACCAAAACCATGGGTTAACCCCTTTGGAGAAATGTCAATTTTTCGACTTTTTCAACTTCTTCTTTTTATAGCCTAGAAAGGCGTTTTTTCGTTCTAGAATATAATAAAAGACATTTTCCTGGCCTATGTTGCCTAAAAAAAAAAAGTTGGAAAAATGGCCATATTTGGACCAAAACCATGGGTTAACCCCTTTGGAAAAATGTCAATTTTTCGACTTTTTGAACTTCTTGCTTTTATAGCCTAGAAAGACGTTTTATCGTTCTAGAATATTATAAAAGACATTTTCCTGGCCTATACTGCCTAATAAAAAAAGTTTGAAAGATGGCCATTTTTTGGGTTAACCCCTTTAGAAAAATGGCAAATTTTTCGACTTTTTGAACTTCTTTGTTTTATAGCCTAAAAGGCGTTCTTCCTTCTAGAATATCATAAAAGACATTTTCCTACCCTCTATTGCCTAAAAAAAAAATTTGGAAAAATGGCCATTTTTGGACCAAAACCATGGTTTACCGCTATAAAAAAATGTCAATTTTTTCGAATTTTTGAACTTCTTGCTTTTATAGCCTAGAAAGGGGTTTTTTTTGCTCTAGAATATCATTAAAGACATTTTCCTGACCCATATTCCCTAAAAGAAAAAAGTTGGAAAAATGGCCATTTTTGGACCAAAACCATGGGTTAACCCCTTTGGAAAAGTGTCAATTTTTCCACTTTTTGAACTTTTTCTTTTTATAGCCTAGAAAGGCGTTTTTTCGTTCTAGACTATCATAAAAGACATTATCCTGGCCTGTAATGATTAAAAAAAAAGTTGGAAAAATGGCAATTTTTGTACCAAAACCATGGGTTAACCCCTCTGGAAAAATGTCAATTTTTCGACTTTTTGAACTTCTCGTTTTTATAGCCTAGAAAGGCCTTTTTTTGTTCTAGAATATCATAAAAGACATTTTCCTGGGCTATATTGCCTAAAAAAAAAAGTTTGGAAAAATGGCCATTTTTGGACCAAAACCATGAGTTAACCCCTTTGGAGAAATGTCAATTTTTCGACTTTTTGAACTTCTTCTTTTCATAGCCTAGAAACGCGTGTTTTTGGTTTAAGAATATTATAAAAGATATTTTCCTGGCCTATATTGCCTAAAAAAAAAAGTTGGAAAAATGGCCATTTTTGGACGAAAACCATAGGTTTTTTGGAAAAATGTCAATTTTTCGACTTGTTGAACTTCTTCTTTTTATAGCCTAGAAAGGTGTTTTTTTCGTTCTAGAATATCATAAAAGACATTTTCCTGGCCTATAATGCTTTAAAAAAAAAGTTTAGAGAAATGGCCATTTTTGGACCAAAACCATGGGTTAACCCCTTTGGAAAAATGTCGATTTTTCGACTTTTTTAACTTCTTGCTTTTATATCTTAGAAAGGCCCTTTTTTCGCTCTAGAATATCATAAAAGACATTTTCCTGGCCTATAATGCCTAAAAAAAAAAAGTTGGAAAAATGGCCATTTTTGTACCAAAACCATGGGTTCACCCCTTTGGAAAAATGTCAATTTTTCGACTTTTTCAACTTCTTCTTTTTATAGCCTTGAAAGGCGTTTTTTCGCTCAAGAATTTCATAAAAGACATTTTCCTGACCCATATTTCCTAAAAGAAAAAAGTTGGACAAATGGCTGTTTTTGGACCAAAACCATGGGTTAACCCCTTTGGATAAATGTCAGTTTTTCGACTTTTTTAACGTCTTCTTTTTATAGCCTAGGATGGCGTTATTTCGTTCTAGAATATCATAAAAGACATTTTCCTGGCCTATAATGCTTAAAAAAAAAAGTTGGAAAAATGGCCATTTTTGGACCAAAACCATGGGTTAACCCCTTTGGAAAAATGTCGATTTTTCGACTTTTTTAACTTCTTGCTTTTATAGCCTAGACAGGCGTTTTTTCGCTCTAGAATATCATAAAAGACATATTCCTGGCCTATAATGCCTAAAAAAAAAAAGTTGGAAAAATGGCCATTTTTGTACCAAAACCATGGGTTCACCCCTTTGGAAAAATGTCAATTTTTCGACTTGTTGAACTTCTTCTTTTTATAGCCTAGAAAGGTGTTTTTTCGTTCTAGAATATCATAAAAGACATTTTCCTGACCTATAATGCTTTAAAAAAAAAGTTTAGAGAAATGGCCATTTTTGGACCAAAACCATGGGTTAACCGCTTTGGAAAAATGTCGATTTTTCGACTTTTTTAACTTCTTGCTTTTATATCTTAGAAAGGCCCTTTTTTCGCTCTAGAATATCATAAAAGACATTTTCCTGGCCTATAATGCCTAAAAAAAAAAAAAGTTGGAAAAAACGTTGGACCAAAATCATGAGTTAACCCCTTTGGAAAAATGTCAATTTTTCGAGTTTTTGAACTTCTTGCTTTTATAGCCTAGGAAGGCGTTTTTTCGTTCTAGAATATCATAAAAGACATTTTCCTGGCCTATATTGCCTAAAAAAAAAGTTTCGAGAAATGGCCAGTTTTGGACCAAAACCATGGGTTAACCCCTTTGGAAAAATGTCAATTTTTCGACTTTTTCAACTTCTTGTTTCTATAACCTAGAAAGGCTTTTTTTCGCTCTAGAATTTCATAAAAGACATTTTCCTGACCCATATTCCCTAAAAGAAAAAAGTTGGAAAAATGGCCATTTTTGGACCAAAACCATGGGTTAACCCCTTTGGAAAAATGTCGATTTTTCGACTTTTTTAACTTCTTGCTTTTATAGCCTAGACAGGCGTTTTTTCGCTCTAGAATATCATAAAAGACATATTCCTGGCCTATAATGCCTAAAAAAAAAAAGTTGGAAAAATGGCCATTTTTGTACCAAAACCATGGGTTCACCCCTTTGGAAAAATGTCAATTTTTCCACTTTTTCAACTTCTTCTTTTTATAGCCTAGAAAGGCGTTTTTTCGTTCTAGAATATCATAAAAGACATTTTCCTGGCCTATGTTGCCTAAACAAAATAAATGGAAAAATGGCCGTTTTTGGACCAAAACCATGGGTTAACCCCTTTGGAAAAATGTCAATTTTTCCACTTTTTGAACTTCTCGTTTTTATAGGCTAGAAAGGCCTTTTTTCGTTCTAGAATATTATAAAAGACATTTCCCTGGCCTATATTGCCTAAAAAAAAAACGTTTGGAAAAATGGCCATTTTTGACCCAAAATCATGAGTTAACCCCTTTCGAAAAATGTCAATTTTTCGACTTTTTGAACTTCTTGTTTTTATAGCCTAGAAAGGCGTTTTTTCGTTCTAGAATATCATAAAAGACATTTTCCTGGCCTATAATGCTTAAAAAAAAAAGTTGGAAAAATGGCCATTTTTGGACCAAGACCATGGGTTAACCCCTTTGGAAAAATGGCAAATTTTTCGACTCTTTGAACACCTTTTTTTTATCTCCTAGAAAGGTTTTTTTCGTTCTAGAATATCATAAAAGTCATTTTTCTCGCCTATAATACCTAAAAAAAAAGAGTTGGAAAAATGGCCATTTTTGGACCAAAACCATGGGTTTTGGAAAAATGTCATATTTTCGACTTTTTGAACACCTTTTTTTTTATAGTCTAGAAAGTTTTTTTATCGTTCTAGAATATCATAAAAGTCATTTTCCTCGCCTATAATACCTAAAAAAAAAAAGTTGGGAAAATGGCCATATTTGGACCAAAACCATGGTTTACCCCTTTGGAAAAATGCCAATTTTTTCGACTTTTTGAACTTCTTGCTTTTATAGCCTAGAAAGGGGTTTTTTTATCTCTAGAATATCATTAAAGACATTTTCCTGACCCATATTCCCTAAAAGAAAAAAGTTGGAAAAATGGCCATTTTTGGACCAAAACCATGGGTTAACCCCTTTGGAAAAATGTCAATTTTTCCACTTTTTGAACTTTTTCTTTTTATAGCCTAGAAAGGCGTTTTTTCGTTCTAGACTATCATAAAAGACATTATCCTGGCCTATAATGATTAAAAAAAAAGTTGGAAAAATGGCAATTTTTGTACCAAAACCATGGGTTAACCCCTCTGGAAAAATGTCAATTTTTCGACTTTTTGAACTTCTCGTTTTTATAGCCTACAAAGGCCTTTTTTTGTTCTAGAATATCATATAAGACATTTTCCTGGGCTATATTGCCTAAAAAAAAAAGTTTGGAAAAATGGCCATTTTTGGACCAAAACCATGAGTTAACCCCTTTGGAGAAATGTCAATTTTTCGACTTTTTGAACTTCTTCTTTTCATAGCCTAGAAACGCGTGTTTTTGGTTTAAGAATATTATAAAAGATATTTTCCTGGCCTATATTGCCCAAAAAAAAAAGTTGGAAAAATGGCCATTTTTGGACGAAAACCATGGGTTAACCCCTCTGGAAAAATGTCAATTTTTCGACTTTTTGAACTTCTCGTTTTTATAGCCTAGAAAGGTGTTTTTTCGTTCTAGAATATCATAAAAGACATTTTCCTGGCCTATAATGCTTTAAAAAAAAAGTTTAGAGAAATGGCCATTTTTGGACCAAAACCATGGGTTAACCCCTTTGGAAAAATGTCGATTTTTCGACCTTTTTAACTTCTTGCTTTTATATCTTAGAAAGGCCCTTTTTTCGCTCTAGAATATCATAAAAGACATTTTCCTGGCCTATAATGCCTAAAAAAAAAAAAAGTTGGAAAAAACGTTGGACCAAAATCATGAGTTAACCCCTTTGGAAAAATGTCAATTTTTCGAGTTTTTGAACTTCTTGCTTTTATAGCCTAGAAAGGCGTTTTTTCGTTCTAGAATATCATAAAAGACATTTTCCTGGCCTATATTGCCTAAAAAAAAAAGTTTCGAGAAATGGCCAGTTTTGGACCAAAACCATGGGTTAACCCCTTTGGAAAAATGTCAATTTTTCGACTTTTTCAACTTCTTGTTTCTATAGCCTAGAAAGGCTTTTTTTCGCTCTAGAATTTCATAAAAGACATTTTCCTGACCCATATTCCCTAAAAGAAAAAAGTTGGAAAAATGGCCATTTTTGGACCAAAACCATGGGTTAACCCCTTTGGAAAAATGTCAGTTTTTCGACGTTTAGAACATCTTCTTTTTATAGCCTAGAAAGGCGTTATTTCGTTCTAGAATATCATAAAATACATTTTCCTCGCCTTTAATACCTAACAAAAAAGAGTTGGAAAAATGGCCATTTTTGGACCAAAACCATGGGTAAACCCCTTTGGAAAAATGTCAATTTTTTGACTTTTTGAACTTCTTCTTTTTATAGCCTAGAAAGGCGTTTTTTTCGTTCTAGAATATCATAAAAGACATTTTCCTGGCCTATAATGCCTAAAAAAAAAAAGAGTTTGAAAAATTGCCATTTTTGGATAAAAACCATGGGTTAACCCCTTTGGAAACATGTCAATTTTTCGACTTTTTGACCTTCTTCTTTTTATAGCCTAGAAAGGCGTTTTTTCGTTTTAGAATATCATAAAAGACATTTTATTGGCCTAAAATTCTTAAAAAAAAAAGTTGGATAAATGGCCATGTTTGGACCAAAACCATGGGTTAACCCCTTTGGAAAAATGTCAATTTTTCGACGTTTTAAACTTCTTGTTTTTATAGCGTAGAAAGGCGTTTTCACGTTCTAGAATATCATAAGAGACATTTTCCTGGCCTATATTGCCTAACAAAAACCCTAAAAATTGCCATTTTTAAACCAAAACGATGGGCTAACCCGTTTGGAAAAACGCGTATTTTTCTAGTTTTTGATCTAGTTGTTTTTATAGCCTTGAAAGGCGTTTTTTCGTTCTAGAATTTGATAAAAGACATTTTCCTGGCCTATATTGCCTAAAAAAAAACGTTCAAAAATGTCAATTTTTCGACTTTTTGAACTCCTTGTTTTTATAGTCGAGAAAGGCTTTTTTTTTTCTAGAATATCATAAAAGACATTTTCCTTGCGTATATTCCTTAAAATAAGAAAATGGAAAAATTCGAAATTTTTGACAAAAACCATAGACTAACCCTTTTGTAAAAATCCCGGTTTTGCGACTTCTTGTTTTTATAGTCTTGAAAGGCATTTTATCTCTCTAGAATATCTTGAGACACATTTTCTTGGCGTATTTTGCGTAGAATAAAAAAAATTGAAAAAATTGCCAATTTTTGAACAAAACCATGGACTTACCTCTTTAGAAAAATTCCTTTCTTCGACTTTTTTAACGTGTTGATTTTAGTATCCAGAAAGGCTTTTTTCTTTCTATATATAGTATATCTTGAAGGCCCGTTTACACGTTAAAAGAGAAGGAACGGTCGGTTAGAAACAAGTGCCGGTTCCAGACGAAATCTCCTGTTTACACGTACATATTCTGTAATGTGCCCGACAGAAAAAGGCACGGTACGTGAGAGCCCCTTGGAACGGGTAGTAGACTGTTAACACGTTGTTTTCTTCGAGACCGGTAACGATAGAGCCCGCGATAATTAAATAAAACTGCTTCGATTAGTTGTTCATATGCTCTTATACATACAGTAGACTGTGCGTATCTCCGACAATCATGGATGCAGGTTTACAAGCACTTTTCTGGTTTCTTCTAAAGAAGAGAACACGAAATTCACGTTTGACATAGCCTGCGTAGCAAGCGTTTCCGTGCTGTTTCCGAGCAAGGACCGCTCTCGTTTCATTTCTCGCGCGGCCAAAACCGAGAATCTCGTTCCTCGGTCTTTCTTTGCTCCGAAACAGCACGGAAACGTTTGGCTCTCGTTTCATTTCTCGCGCGGCCAAAACCGAGAATCTCGTTCCTCGGTCTTTCTTTGCTCCGAAACAGCACGGAAACGCTTGCTACGCAGGCTACGTTTGACAGCGCGTGCGATTCGTCAAATTTCTTCTGAGAAAATGTACCGAATTAGGAGAAAAACAAGGCTTACGGTTCTCCTATTAACAGCCCTTGTATCGCACTTGACAGTCGAAAGGAGCTTCTGGCAAATTCCAAGAACAAGCGCTTGGTTTGATCTTAGATACAGCACTTACTCTGACGATCAGTGGTATGCTAGCTTTCGAGTGTCGAAGAATACTTTCCAGTTTCTTCTTCCAACACCCCTGTGACGTACGCTAAACAACTGACGTGGAGCACCACGGGCTCATAAAAAACGTAACAGAACGGTACCGAAAAAAGGGCGAGCGTTTACACGTTGAAAAGAAAACAAAAATGTGGGTAAGGAACCCTTTTTTATCGGTTCCGTTCCGAAAGGGGTCCATAGCCGCCTATGGACCTTTTTAGGAACGGAACGGATACAACTGGAACGGGTCAAGTACCGTTTACACGTCGAATTTTGAACGGGCCGTTCCAATTTTTTCGGTCGTGTAAACGGGCCTTGAAACTCATTTTCCTGGCGTATTTTGCCTCAAATAAAAAAATTGAAAAATTGGCAATTTTTGACCAAAACCATGGGCTACACCTTTGGAAAAATCCCAATTTTTTTACGTTTTTATCTTGTTGTTTTGATAGTCTAGGAACGAATTTTTTTCTTTCTAGAATATCTTCAAACTCATTTTCTTCGCGTATTTTGCCTAAATAAAAAATGGAAAAATTGCCGACTTTTTACCAAAACCTTGGACTAACCACTTTTAAAAAAGCCAATTTCTCGACTTTTTAAACTTTTTTTATAGTCTAAAACGGCTTTTTTTCGTTCTAGAATATCTTGAAACTCATTTTCCTGGCGTATTTTGCCTAAAATAAAAAAAATGGAATAATTGCCAACTTTTGACCAAAACCATGGACTAACCCCTTTAGAAAAATCCCTTTCTTCGAGTTCTTCAACTTGTTGATTTTATTGTCCAGAAAGGCTTTTTTTCTTTCTAGTATATCTTGAAACACATTTACCTGGCGTATTTTGCCTAAAAGAAAAAAAATGGAAAAATTGCCAATTTTTGACCAAAACCATGGTCTATCCCCTTTGGAAAAATCAGAATTTTTCGACTTTTTTCAACTTGTTGTTTTTATACTCTAGAAAGGCTTTTTTTCTCTCTAGAATAGAGAGACTAACCCCTTTAGAAAAATTCCTTTCTTCGACTTTTTCAACTTGTTGATTTTATCGTCTAGAAAGGCTTTTTTTCTTTCTAGAATATCCTGAAACACATTTTGCTGGCGTATATTGCTTAAAATAAAAAAATGGAAAAATTCGCAATTCTTCAAAAAAACCCAATTTTCGAATTTTTTAAGTTGTTGCAATTATAGTCTAGAAAGGCTTTTTTTCGTTCTAGAATATCTTGAAACACATTTTCCTGGCGTATTTTGCTTAAAAGTAGAAAATGGAAAAATTGCCAATTGACAGAAACGCTGTTCTAGATAAAAAAAAGATGCCTTTCTTTGTTATAAAAATGTTCTTTATTTAAATCCCAAACATTGCATTTTCCCAAAAGGGTTAACCCATGATTTTGGTCAAAAAATCCCATAATTTTTTATTTAAATTTTTGTTTGAAATAGAGCAGAATTTAGACAAAATGCTGTTCTGGATAAAAAAAAAGCCTGTCTTTACTAAAAAATATCGGATTTTTCCAAGGGGTTAACCCATCATTTTTGTGAAAGTCCCAAAAATTATCACAACAGCCGAGTCAACTTGAGCAAGCGTTTATGTGAGTTAAGTTGACCCCTTCATGCAACTTTGCTTTGACTGAGTGTTTATATACAGAAATGTTGGCCCATGTAGGAGGATGACTCCACCATCACAAAAAGGTGACTCAGCTAGGCAGGTCACCCTTCTAGGCAAGCCACGTTTTCAAAGGAATTTTATGAAAAGTTGACTGGCCCAGTGTTGTTTTGGTAGGGGGTATCAACATTTCTCCGAATAGATGAGGCCTTAAGAACTTAATAAATATCCTTTAGAATTGAAATAATGAGAAATGAATTGAATACTAGACCTTTCCCGCATTCCGCACCAGTGAGCAAACATAAAAAAATGAGGTCGAGGCTCGGGTTGACAATTTCATACAAATCACTGTATTATGTCCACCCGGGCCTCGACTCTTATGCCTTTGTTGACAGGAAAGTGGGAAAGGTCTCTTAGCTAAGGTATTTTTGACATCACAACCTTGTAACGTTTTATCCAGTTAAGTGTTACAATCCACATAAAAAGTGGCGCATTTGAATATATTTATATAGATATTTACACCTTATAAGTTTTGAAATTAAATTAATTAAATTAAATTAAAAAGTGCAACCCTTCAGGTTAATGCACTTGTAGTAGTGAAACTTCTAGAATGATGAGTATATGTGTTGGGACCCTAAATACTGCTTCCAGCCTTCCACTTTGGAAACTCTTTTGTTACCCAACTTTCATCTGCCTATGTTCTTTTCAAAAACTGTTAGCACCGGTTGAATTGTTCTTCTCTACGTAGGGGACTGGTCAGTATTTACTGCCGGGGTGGGGGGGGGGGGAGGATTTGGGGCTAAACAAGGTGAAATTTAGCCGATCCCTCCTTTGAATGTTACTTCCCTGGAGTGATCCCCCCTAATAACTTTTGATTACTTTCACGATCCCCCCCTGTCTTCATTTTTCAAGCAAATTTGAGTGATCACCCTCTGAATCCTTCCAAAGTTTTCAGCGATCCTCCCTTTTGGGTTCTCAGTTATGACTGATTCCCCCTTTTATTCTCCCAAAAATCTAGTGATCCCACCTAAAATCCTTCCCCCCACCAAGCGATAAATAAAGACTGGTCCCTAAAAGGCAAAAATGAATTTAAGCCACGCCCCCCTCCCCATCAAAAAAGGAAAAAAGATTATTGCATTTGTAGTGTTCTGAAACTTTCGTCACCAGTACCACCGTGAAATTATTGGGACGACCTCTGAATTTTCGGGTTCATTTAAATCAAACAATCACGGGTACTACGCTCATCAGTAATGCGGATGGAAGGAGGAAGAGTGCAGTTTTCCTTATGAAAATTTAAAATGAAAGAAAAGAAAAACGCAAAAAGGTTAAGCAGTCGAAATAGTTTTAGTGACACATATTTTATATACACATATTCACATATTTTATTAGGTCTATTTCTTATTGCAACAGCATTTCTGATGAACAAACTTATTATATACAAAAGCAGAACTAGTTAGAAAGGCTACACGAACGACACACCATATTAAAGTGCATTATTTAACAATTAATGAATGAGGCTGAGTATCTTGTGAATAAATATGGAGATCGAAGAGGGTGTTATCCAGCCGAGGCGGATAACACCCTCCGAGATCTCCATAATTCTTCATATGGTACGAAAGCCGAATTCAATAATCGTTTTATTATTCATTCAAAATAATTCCTAGTTTAAAAACATTGCTAAAACATGCTTACCTCCATCGATCCTTCGATAGTGCACGTTTAGGTTTGTCCAGCTCCACCAATATTCTCCAAATAGTAGATGTCGCGCGCGCCCTTTGTGTTGTCTTCTTGCGGTTCTTGCCATCTTTTTAGCTATTTTTTCGCTAGTTCTTACTCTTGAAGCGAGTGAAATGTCAACCATTTTTTGTTTTCACAACCTCTCGGTTAACAGAGCCTTAACCTGCACGAACAGTGCATTTTTGACGTCATTTCCTCGTTAAACACAAAATTCTTCCAAATTTGGTCATCAGAAACTGGTTATGGTGAATTATGCGTGTGCTTTTAGCCAATCAGAATCGGGGAAATATTTTGAATGAATAATAATATGTATGTAATAACGTTACAAGTACGACTTGCTCTATTAGGAATTTGATTGAGTTAACACTTAGTTTTAAAATTATAACATCAAACTTATTGTATGATAAAAATCACTACATACGGCGGTATTCCAAACGCTGAACGAGGCACTGGGGGTAGGTGGATGGGGGGGGGGGGGGGGGGGGATTGGGGTATCATCCCTTATAATTTTGTTCTTAATGACATACAGTTTTTATATTACTATAACTGAGGCAAAGAAATGCATTTGCATTCCTCGGAACTAAACGGTAAGTGGCATAGACATAGAAGGCAGACAATATCTATTGGCTTGTAAGCAAACTCTCCACTATGAAAACACAGGGAGAGTTTGACCGAGCCGAAACGTCCTCATGACTAGGCTGATATGTTACCCCATAATTTTTCTCTATTCCAGTGCCATATATACAATTACAATAATACTTATTTCAGTACCATAAAAAACACGGATTTCAACTCAACTATGATAAATTATTGCAGAAATTGTATGGTAACACAACATATCATGATTTTAATATAGAGTTTATAACTTCCAAGTTCATCTCGAAAGCGATCTTGGAGCTGCCACTTCTGTGGAGTTTCTTTGCTCATCTTGATAAGCTTTATACATATCGCGGAATTCATGGACAAAATTGTATTGCTGAAGGTAGGAAAGACAACATTAGAGACAGGGCTTCCCTCAATTCTTGGTTTGCAACCACGTGACAAGGCGGCCATGTTGGGGGTCAAAACAAAAGAATATTTCCTCGAAGAATTTACATGAAAATAGAGCTTAGTTCCCAGAGGAGAAAAATGCTTTTGTTCTTGACCACCAACATGGCCGCCGTGACGTCACGTGCAAACACGGGGCTAAAACTCCCTTGTAAAGCTAACCTCGTTCCCAGGGTCCTCTCTGTCCCTGTGGAGCGGGAGGGGTACTAGGAATGAGGTTGCTATAAGGGCAACAAACTGGCGTGACTTGTTTTTCGAAGAAAGCTTAAGCATGAGACACCTTTTGCCAAGACTGAGCTTTTTCACAAGCCCAGCAGCTTCTATAAAGCTCGATCTAACATTTGTGGAACTTTGTGGAGAGTAACACGAGCGAAATATCCAGTTTTGACTCTTAAAAGGACACTGGAATGTCAGCTTTCTGAGTAAAATAGTTTAGGGCTTTGAATTTTGCATTTAATATCCACACGCCACTGGTTGAGGAACCATGGAATTCTCCAGGGGTAAGTTATGAACATTGAGGTAGAGGGGAGGGGTAGAGCAAAAAAATATAGAATTCTTTGGGGGTGAAGCTTTAATTTTCATGAATTTCTCCAGGGGTAAACCCATATTCTTCAGGGGTAGTATGCACATTCTTCAGGGGTAGTACCCATATTCTTCAGGGGTAGGGGTAGTACCTATATTCTTCAGGGGTAGTACCTATATTCTCCAGGGGTAAACCCATGTTCTTCAGGGGTAGTATGCACATTCTTCAGGGGTAGTACCCATATTCTTCAGGGGTAGGGGTAGTACCTATATTCTTCAGGGGTAGTACCTATATTCTCCAGGGGTAAACCCATATTCTTCAGGGGTAGTATGCACATTCTTCAGGGGTAGGGGTAGTACCTATATTCTCCAGGGGTAAACCCATATTCTTCAGGGGTAGTATGCACATTCTTAAGGGGTAGCACCCATATTCTTCAGGGGTAGGGGTAGTACCTATATTCTTCAGGGGTAGTACCTATATTCTCCAGGGGTAAACCCATGTTCTTCAGGGGTAGTACCCATATTCTTTAGGGGTAGTACCTATATTCTTCAGGGGTAGTACCCATATTCTTCAGGGGTAGTACCCATATTCTTCAGGGGAAGTACCTATATTCTTCAGAGGTAAGCCCATATTCTTTAGGGGTAGAAATAACTTGCCAAAGTCGAACACTCTTTTAAAGTTAATATGAAAAATTTTATTGAAATATATATTAACTAAAAACTCAGTCACCGTCATTAAGGTGGCCTGAACCTATCACATTTTTAGCAGGAACGATTTAACCAATTTCTATGATTGTTGGCATCCTTAATAAACCATGGTCAAACTTTAAGAAAATGTTATTTATTTTCTTGTAGGTTTAAAAATGTTTGAGATATCGGCATTTATTATATAAACACCAATGAAATACCAGCTGAGCTTTTGTGCGAAAACATATGATATCTTCACAGGTGAAATAGCATATTCCTAGACTTTCACTCAACTAAACAGGGACTGCGATTGGTTGATTCTTGGTCACGTGGCTTTGACTAAAATCAAATGACATTTGTATCCCAGTCGTGATACATTAAGCAATGTCCCCAGCTCGGGATACATTACAGCACGTGATCAAAGTACGGTGGAAAGTGGCATGACAGAAGGAGGGAAAAACACTGCCAGTTTTCTTTTTTTGTAAATGAACACAACAACACAAACATGAAAGCATCAAGCTAAAAACGTTTAAAAAGCAACGATTTTTAAAGTTATTCCAGAGGAAAAACGGCAGTTAATGGAGAAAGAAAGATGCAGATAATATAAGGAAATTATACTTTAATTTGTAAATCATTAATTCATTCACGCGGGTTTTGAGAATTAAATTTGTGCCGTTATAACTACCGAGTCAACTGTTTTGATTCGCTCTGGTTATTCTTTTGTTGCTGTTGAAGTGAAAGTCTAGAAATATAACAAAACACTTAATGTCAGGTCCCTCGGGAAGTTTAAAACCTACAGTGAAGCACTACCTGCCCTCTAAAAAAGGTAAACGCGCACAGTGAGTAAACGAAGACCAAAGGAGGTTATTCTAGTTTCAGTAATAAGAAGAACTAAGATTGTTACCACTCCACTCCCCTGAACAGGACATCAGTAGATCACTGGGTTATCCTTGGCGATAAATTGCTTGATCACGGACTTAGATCAGTGAAACTTTCATTATAAAAAAATTGAATGGTTAAGTTTAATTTTTTGGCATGTTGGCTAATGATTATGGCGTTAATTAATACAGTAAGAGAAAACAAGTTTGCTTTAGCTATAATACCTTTACTGTTTGAAAGGCTCGCTGACCTCTTACTTGTCGCATCTTGGAGATGACATGATCGGGGGACATGAATTCATCCAGACTCAGCAACAAGACAGCTGCGGCTGAACAGGACAGAAACCAAAAAAAAACAGATTGTGAGGCCATTATATGAATGTGTGACGTGTGACACCTTAAAAGCAAAAGTTTATTTTACACAGTGTATTTTACAGGCAGAGGCACAAATAAATGAGGATGAGTGGTGTGTTTAAAAGTTTCAAATAAGTTTGAAAAATTTAAATTGGTTTAAAAATACTTGAACCACAACATATATATTCAGAGTGCAATTTACAATTATTTCTTTCTTGGCAAGTACATTTTCAAGACGGGTAAAATGAAAATCAAACTAAAAATTTTATCCCCCCTGTTTCTAATTCATCACGGCCACTGAAAAGAAGCACCGAAGACTCATTAGTTAGGGAAAATCTTCAAACCTAAGGAAAATATTTCACAAATTCTAGTCAGAAGAAGACCTTCTACAATTGTGTCTATTGTTTTAAACTCAAATTTTGACACCTTATTGTCGGTATTTGTGAATTACTTTAGGTCAATGCTAACCCTATATAATAAGTCTTTGCAGGCGGTTTCAGCAGCCATGACAAATTCGAATCTGGACTAATGGGTGGGTGGCTATTGAATGCCAATATTTTATAGGCACCCTCTCAAACATAGGCAGCCTCAATATAATGAACACATTAACTGTTGTCACTTACCTAAACAAGAAACTCCTAAACCAGAAACACAGCTAAGAATGAAAAATATAAAAATATTTTAAAACGGCAGATTAGCAATCAAGAAAGCATTCAAATGTCTGTATTTTTTAGTGTAGTTAAAGAGATCAAGAGTTCCTCAACAGGATATGTCCACTTTCTACACTGCTTGTATATGCCAAATTTGTTCTTACGTACACAGCACCTGCCTTTTTTAATGCCCTGCCAAATAAAGTACCTTGAAAAGCACTCAGTGTCTACTAATATGCCCGAGGACTGTCCTACCAGAAGGCCGTCAAACTGGTGAACATTGTCCCCACGATTGTAAATTTCATCACAGGGCTACGTAGTAAGTAAAATCCAACTAATGGTCTTTTATCAATGCTGAATCTGATTGGTTGAGCTACTACTAGGCTATATGTTATATTTTATAGCCCACTAGTAGTAAAAAGCACTGGCTTTGAAAACCAACACAATGGCTGTAAGTCTAGCTATAACTAGCTAAAGTATTTTTGTCTCGATATTTTTTACCAACTAGTTAGATTTTACCAAAACAATAATTATTATTATTAATTATTATTCCTCTCGCCCACATGGCCTCTGAGTCAATAACCTATTATTCGGCCTTCGGCCTCATGGGCTATTGACTCCAAGCCCACTTTCAACACCATTATAAAGGACCCTGAACATAGTCTGAACAGTTTAATACCATTCAGTGGGCCATCACATTATGCTTTAAGGTGCAACAGGAAGTACTTCCTTATAAGAGGCTAATGCGGCTGTGCCCTTGGATAGGGTCACATTTTCACAACTGGGTTGACTATAATGGGGTCGCACATTTTTGGATTTTTGGGGTAAGAAAGTTCAGATTTACATTTTCAGTTAGCAAATGTACCAGAATGTTTATACTGCAGGTGACAAGTACTGTTCTTCATTCAATTTAAAAAATATGTCAGTTCATTTTAGGATGCTAGTTAAAAGGCTGTATAACGTAGATACACAAACACAAAGTCAATAAGATGGGATCCTTAAAAATGGATAAGGTGGGGTCTATTGGCCACAGAATAGACTTAGAGGCCAGCAGCACATACCCAGCAAAAATAATTAACCTAAGTAACCCCTCCCCCCCCCCCCCCCGGCCATAGGTCATTACTTACTGTAAAAGTGTTTTGCGTCCAAAAGTGATACATTTCCTTAACTGCTCTATCAAAACCTCACAGTCGCTCATTGCTAAAACACTGCCACCCTCAGCAGGGAAGTGGTGAACTCCAAAGCCAGCCCAGTGGTACTCATCAATCAGATGAGGAACTCTACACCTGAAATAGTTTTATTGTAAAAGGTTAACTCATTCATCCCAAATAGTTAGTCTCCTTCGCAGCTCCTTGGGCAGGGGTCATGTACACTGTAATGTTCCCAGCTCCAATGGGAGGTACAGTGTGACTCTGACCCAAGTGGCTGTAAATGGACAGCCTACCCCAATTACAAACTGGCCAAAGAAAAACTTTAAAAATTGTGTTTTAATTTGTATAATTTTTCTGAGAGATAAAAATTTCAAATAATACTATGCAAAATTTAAAGAGTAAAATAACACCAAGGATTTCAATCACAGACTTAGAGTTTAAGATCTTGGCATACATGCATTGGCCTAAGAGTGAATACATATGGTGAATGTTACTAAGTTATTGCCTTGGAACTCATGTTCACAAGACATGTAAACTAAGGTAAGGGGACAAACGCATTTGTAAGATCATTAAAGACGAACCTGATCATCTCGGCAGAGGAACAGAACACAAACACATCTGTGATGTTGATTGCTTTAAGTTGTGCTAAAGGGGACAACAAACAAAAACAATTCAGTGACAATGCATATGGTTATCAAGGGTGCCGTTTTGGTCAACCTTCAGTCAGTTAGTTTGACTGGTTCTCTACATATATGGCAAATTAACTTCTAACTACAAAGATAATGTACATACATGACTGTACTATAGGCAGTGTAGCCTCAAATTTACAAACCTATATCCACAGTTAAATTCCTGTTTGTATCCTTATATTTACAGCCTAAAATGACCAGAAACAGATAATCGATCAGCATTAACAATTCAAGACGTAAAAGGCTCAGAGGTGCCTTATTTCGGGTATTGTGCAAATGATGGCAATTGACTGAACTTTAATCTAATTTCAAGAACTTAAAAGGGGTAGTCATTTACCCCTTGTCTGAATTTGACAACCATTTGTCTTATACATAATTTGAGAATTGAAGAAAGCCATGCCCTGGTACATATACAGCTGTAGTTTAACTTGAGCAACATTCAGTGACACTCATGACACGTACATCAGTAACTGTGGCCTCAGAAGGAAGAGGAACTGCTTAGTTTCAGAAAATGAGATCTTACAATGCACTATACTATTCTCAAGTCTCCCCTGTTGTCATTATCTGCATCCCAATTAAAATCCACCCAAATCGTTAAAAATTCTTCTCAAAATAAGAAAAAATTACCTGGCAATTCACTGATGCAAATAACTTCTGCACAAGAACCAGTGAATGAAAGGTCTACCCTAAAATCAAAGAAATCATCAGGCTAATATATACTTGCATGTCAGTTGGGTCATTTTACTAAAAATACCAGAATTCATTTTGGACTGGAGTCCTAGTCAGGACAAGTGTTCTGGTAGACGTAGTAAATTGATCCCATAATGAAAAACTTCTTCCCTACTGTTGACTTTTTCAGGTGTAAAGATGTACATTAGCCAGATAAATTGTTCAAATAGACCTCCCGTCGACCCCTTCAATAAGCATCCCTTTGAACATAGGTTTCACTCCTTCTGGCTAACACACAAATATAAGCTTGTCTTGGACTTTTTCCTATCCTTCTACCACTGTAGATGGTAAAGGACTAGATTTGCAAGAGTGGTTGAGTTTTGGAGAGGGTCAGGCACCATTAGCGGGGGGGGGGGGGGGAAGGTTGCTTACTTTTCACCACCACAGATAGGGGTATGAAAATTTGAGGGTATTATGTAAGTTTATGCATCAGTTCTGGGAAATATAAGAGAATGGGAGGCTAGGGGTACGCTTGACCTGGCTTGACGGTATGTTCCTTGTCTAGGGCAGGTTGAAAATTAATGCAGCTAAATGTACATGCACATCTGGTATTTTAAAGTTTCCTGGATCCCTGATTCCAGACCAAACATTCATGGAGTACTTAATTGACAAGTTATTGACGAACATTAATGTTTGCAAAGTTGATTGCATTGGCGAATTCACTGACGGTCATGTCATTGTTAAACCAGGGTGTCATATTAATTAGGGTGTCCGTTACTTAAAGTAAAGTAAGTAAATTTCAGTAAGCTTACAACAAAAATTAAGGTAGAGAAATCCAACCAGAGGCAGATTCATTCATGCTGATAACATCACAGTATGTACAAACTGACTTTAAGAGGCTTGAATAGAGCATTACAACCAATTATGATAATGACTGAATACCGTAATAAATTTCTTTTACCAATCTATTTGTAAAGGTGTGAGATTTTCAACAGCATCATTCTCCTCTTCGTCGGAACTGTCAAATTCGTGTCTTCGCACCGGTGAACGCTGCAACAGGAAATATTCACCTTATAGAAATATAAATCACTTCTTAAAGTCAAATCGTACCGAAACAAATTCTGAAAAAAGCCAAGTAATTTAAAACTTACCTGGAAAACCATGTTGAATTGTTCATGAGGAACACTCGATCTTTGTGTTGGAATTTCAAACAGAGGTCTGTTTTTCTAACATCACATTTGATTGGACAAATTACTAGAACCCAGTTTCTCCTGCGTGGATGAGTTTTCTTTCCATATATGGAAACCAAGTGCAAAGCGAAGCGCCGAGCAGAGAGTTCACGTGTCTGGAAAGAAGACTTTTTCGTCAATTTTACAAGTTTTCAGTGAAAATGGTGAGTGAAATATTTGGTAGACTCTATCATAGTTTTACGTAGAGTATGCTGCTTTGGTTTTGCAGCTACAGGCCCAAATGAAACTTGTATTGAGTCACGATTGCATTGAATCTTCGAGCAAGCTGCGATGGAATTGTTTTGTTTTGGGTGCTTTGTTCGATCACTTCCTAGAGGCGTAGTTATCAATAAGACTTTTAGTGATTATGTCCAAGGAGAGGATTCAAAGCACAATAATTTCGTCAGTATCATTGTGTAAGGTTTTAAAATCACTAAGATCAAAGAGAAAACGAAAGCGTACGTACTGGATTGACATAAACTCACCAAATAATTTGTCAGATTGTCTTAAGTAAACTAATACTAGAACCATGAAAATGAACGTCTAAATACTCATTCTTCTTTTGATATTCTTCATGAAATTGTCAGGGGAACAAGCAAAGAATAAATGACTACTTTAACCTGTTTTAAAATATTGCACATCGTTTAAATTGATCAAGCTGTGTGTTAAGCAAGGGAGTATATGTTTGACAAATCGACCACAATTTTCAATGGTTTACACTCTTATAAACCATAGAAATGATGTCATAAAGCGTTCAAAACTCAAGTGGAACCACGAGCCTCAGGCATGTGGTTACACTGCAAAGTTTTGAACATTTTATGGCGTCATTTCTATGGTCTATAAGAGTGTAGACCATAGAAAGTTGTGGTTGATTTGTTTTTTACAGTAACATTTATTTTTTTACGAAAAACCAAAAACAAAACAACTGGCACTGAGCAACATGTTATGTCATTTGCATGGTCTATACTCTCATAGACTATAGCTCTCGGCCAATCAGCGTGAGAGGATTCGCTCAGTTATTGTAAAATAGTTGATGGGCTTAAGTTGCTCAGGCCCGGTTCAGACGCTGCTCCACTCATGTGCCAAACCTAGCTAACTGAGGTATTAAGTACGGCAAAAGAGCGGCGTCTGAATTAGTTTGGTACAGCAGTTTTAAGTTGGTGTGGTAAAAACGTTAAGTTTGACAGGGTCTGTCGCATTATTCGACATTGGAGCGGCAGGTGATTCATACAGCGTTCTTCTCATGTGCCGAATCTGATGCATACATTATGATAATTTTTTCTTTCTCCGTACATGAAATAAAGATTAGGTTTGACACACGGTGCGCTGTCTGAATCAGATGTTGCGCCAATGTCGCTCCAAAGTCGAACCAAACTCAGTTAGGTTTGGAACATGAGTGGAGCGGCATCTGAACAGGGCCTTAGTTCACTTAAGGTGATTCCCTGGTTTTGCATTGCGCATCTCTTACTGCGCATAAAAAGATGGCCTCCGTAAAAAAGAGCATGTGAAGTAACATTATGGAAATGAAGTTGACCGAAGAGAAATGCTATTGCAATTTTTGCTTGTAGTTGTTTCTTGCCGAGGTGAGACTCAATGTGGTGGGAATGTGCATAACGTAAGCAGTACGCGTGTTGCTGAGTTCGACTTCCTCACGGAAAACCTCAATAGTGGATGTTTAATTTGTGTTTTATTCACTTTGATTTGCATTTAAACGCTTTCTTTATCACATTGTGAGCTAAATGTGATATCTCGATGTAAATTCTATAAAAACAGATTTTTTACTACTTTCTTCCCCCTTTCACATACATTCTATTATGAAACTCACCCCAGTCCTCTCTCAAAAGTCAAGGAAAATGCATTTGGCGCGCACTCTCTGCAGCTCTACCGCAAAAACGAGCACGGTGACCCCCATTTTTTATTTCATGATTTTAATAAGGACAGTGCTTCCTTTCAATGAGAAAAAAATTGGCACAAATCTATGTTCAGTTTTTTGGCAATTTTACTAAATTGTACGGATTGAGCTATCACGTGTCGAATAGCGCGTGTCCAATTTAATTCTACTTTGTAGCGTAAAGAAAAAACAAGGGCATTAAAAGGCATTTTTTATGGTACGTAAGGGGATAAACAATACATTAAAGTCAAATTCTGTGCGATACCACATGCATCATTGAAAAAATCTTTCCTTTTTGTCTAGTTTTGGGCTGCGCGCGGTTTTTGTCAAAGGGTCCAAAATAGCCGTATTTGTCAGCATTGTGACGTCAAAACGAGCACGGTGACCCCCACTTTTTATTACCTTTTCCTCATCTTCTTGACTTGTTACATCAGTGTACCAAGTTTCATTTACAATCTATGTTAGGTTCTTTTACTAGGGAATCACCTTAACAAGTCTCAGTAATCTTGTAGGTGAGTGGTTGTTTAATGGCTTGACCCTGGAGTTTTCTGTGCATGCCATGCACCTCATTGATAGTTATATGGCTGCCATCATCTTCTTAGTTGCATAGAGCTCCTATTTTATATTGTACTCTAACTGCTTTCTTTCAATTTTGTTTCCTCATAGAGTCACACAATCCTCCTCATACAGCCAACTTCAAAGCCAGAATCACGGACATACTCTGACTATGAAACAAAAGAAGAATGCATGGAAAGTAAGGACAACTATTTTGTATTTTGATCCCGGAGCTAAAACGACTTGTAAGGATTTTATATATGGCAGCTACATGTATTTGAAATCATGGCACATTGATGGAATCACTTACAGTCCAACCCTTATTAACGGACACCTTATAGCAGGGCTGTCAAAAAGTTTTCAAGTAGCAGGCTAGTAATGAATAGTAGGTGGCTTTGGAACTCGCACCAAAGGCACAAGTTCTTGAGGGTCAAGGCATCTAGGGACATTTTGAAATTAAGAGTCGCAGAAATGGCATTTCAAGCGATTTTCACGGCGGATGCTATGTTGTTTCATCAGAATACTCGCAACACTGGGAACAATGCCATTGAAATGTTGCAGGCATTCCATGACATTGCACAATTCAAACGTTTCACAGTCTGTTTAAATATGCGTTCAATGTTATTCAAAACTCGAACACGGATGCTTTACAATTTTATTTTATGGTGTTAATTTTTGGTAGCAGTTATGGTAGAAGGAGATGAAAGTAGCCGGCTAAAGATGGCTAACTAACCGGTGGTTTGGGTCAACTACCAGCCCTTATTGACAGCTCTTTAGAGCAAAAATTATACTCAGTCATGGTACAAACATGTGTCACAGACAGAATCTAATGGACCCCAGCAGACTTAGTGAATTACTTGTATACGTTTCAAATTTCCTTCAACCTGATTGGCAAATCAACAATGGCACTCTTAACCCTTTAACTCCCAACAGTGACCAACAGCAATTTTCTCCTAACAATGTCTATACATTGTCAAGAGATAAGGTTGTGAGAATGTAAAAAATGATCACGAAAGAGAAAATGCCTTGATGTTTTATTAAATTCTCTCAACAAATTCTTAAAGGAAATGTATGGAGATCAGTTTGGAGAATTTGTATGTGGATACTTGGGCTTAAAGGGTTAACAGGCCAATCATGATGCATGCTCGAATCCTGGTACACAGTTGGAACCCAGAACAAGGATTGTAGGACTGTTTCGCAGACAGATTCAGCCAAAAATTTAGTTGCATCTGTGCCGCAGGCTATTATGGTACATGTACCAGGGACATAAAAACACTTCATTTGTTATCATCCTAAAGCGGACACCCCTACTAAGTGAACATTTCCTGGTCCCAAGGGAGCTCCGTTAGCGAGGTCTGTTTTTTTTCTTGCACTGCCTCGGTAAAAGATGTTGGGGTAACAGTTTTGTATTCTTTGAATTATAGAGTGGAGGGAGAATAAAAACTAAAATTGTTTTAATAAATTAATAAAATTCTGTTTTTTGTTGATTTCAGGTGTATGCAAGATATTTGAAGAATACCTTAAAAGAAGCAATCCAAGCACTCCATCCATCACTTATGACATCAGTCAACTGTTCGACTACATCGACAGCCTGACAGACTTAACGTGTTTAGTGTACCATTCTGAACCATTTTTGTTCATAAATTTTAGATCACTTTTCATTTAAAATGCTCTTTAAACCCTGTAAATCCTAATATCAGAATGCATTAATCTTTCCTATGCATTTCTTTGGTTCAAAATTAGGGGAATCTAATAATCAACAGATAATTTTTTTCTTAGCAATCATTTCTCCTTTTTAAAAATTTCTTCTATGGCCTGAATGTCTGATGAGACAGTGTTAATTTTTTTAACTCTTTAAGCCTGAATAACCACACACAAATTCTCCAGACTGAACTCCATAGAGTTCCTTTAGAATTTGACAAAAGATCGAAACTTGTTCCCTTTGGTGATAATTTTATTAATTCCCATAATTTTTGTATTGATGTTGTTTGAAGAAAATAAGTTGATGATGGTCTTTGAAGCATTAAAGGCAGAAAATACATATATATCCTGGCACCCAAAGTCATAATTCCAGAAAAATCCCATATCTGAGTTAATTTTGTAAATTGTCTCTGTCCCTAAGCTGGCCATCATTAGGGGTCTGACATTTTTGTAGCCTCACATGATACTAAAGTACTCACTAAAGAGTTTCAATTTATCAGGGTCATCCCCTATTCGTTTTCTTTGCTTTTTGGACTATTATCAGGGTTGG